>NC_034176.2:25533707-25891207 GCF_002021735.2 Oncorhynchus kisutch | reverse complement strand
CATTCTGAAATCTTGTTCTGATTTATCATCCAAAGGGTCCCAGAGATAACATGAAGTGTCGTTTTGTTATATAAAATAATTATTCCTATCCTAAAAATGTCCATATACAGTGGGGCAAAAAGTATTTAGTCAGCCACCAATTGTGCAAGTTATCCCACTTAAAAAGATGATTTGCAAATATTTGCAAATAAATTCATAAAAAATCCTACAATGTGATTTTCTGGATTTTTTTTCTCATTTTGTCTGTCATAGTTGAAGTGTACCTATGATGAAAATTACAGGCCTCTCTCATCTTTTTAAGTGGCAGAACTTGCACAATTGGTGGCTTCACGCTGCGCCTTGGTCTCATTACGACGACCGTGACAAAATGTGAATCACTTAAAAAAATGTCATAAATGTCATTCCATTTTTTTTCTCCACATTTTCAAACAGTACATTTATATTTTCAAATGGGGCTATACATTTGAGAACGTTTAGCCTCGTTTTACTGCCAAAAATCAAATTAAACCATCTAGTGTTCAGCGAAATAACAACACAATGTCAAATACAGGTAGCCTAGTCAAATAATTAACAACCAATCACATTAACCGTTACTCTCTCCCGGGAAACCTTCACTCTTGCACAAACATTTAGAAATTAAACATGACTATTTGAAAAATAAGCCAAGAGTTTATTGAGCGAGAATAAAGACGACTTTCGAGCAGTAAGACATGTATAAAAGCAACAGATACCATTAATAAGAAGAGGCTAGAAGCGTCTTATATGGTGAGCTACTGAGTGGCTAGGACAGGCAAGCCCCATACTATTGTGGAAGACTTCATTCTTCCTGCTGCCGTGGAAATGGCTGGGACAATACTGGGTGAAAAGGCCCCAAAAATATACAAACAATGCCTTCATCAAACAACACTGTTTCACGACGCATCAGTGACATGGTAGGACATGTTTTGAAACAATTACTGCTTTGCATACAAACCAGTGAATTATATGCAATACAGCTGGATGAGTCAACAGATGTGGCGGGCCTGGCACAGCTCCTGGTATATGTCCGCTACGTTTATGGGGCGGTCAACATGTGTTGGTATCTGTACTGATGGTGCAAATGCCATGACAGGGAGACATAGTGGAGTAGTAATGTGCGTGCAAGCAGTTACTCCCGACGCCACTTGGGTACACTGAAGCATCCACCAAGAGGCTCTTGCTGCCAAGGGAATGCCTGACAGTTTGAAAGACGTTTTGGACATTACAGTGAAAAAGGTTAACTTTGTTAAAGCAAGGCCCCTGAACTCTTGTGTATTTTCTGCATTATGCAATGATATTGGCAGCGACCATGTAACACTTTTACAACATACAGAAGTGCACTGATTATCAAAGGGAAAAGTATTGACATGTTTATAAAAATGTCTTTACTGACCATAATGTTTTTTCTCACCTGAATGTTCTGAATCTAGGATTACAGGGACTCTCTGCAACTATATACAATGTGCGGAACAAAATGGAGGCTATGATTAAGAAGTTGGAGCTCTTTTATGTCTGCATTAACAAAGACAACACACAGGTCTTTCCATTGTATGATTTCTTTGTGTGCAAATGACCTCAAGCTTACGGACAATGTCAAATGTGCTATAGCAAAGCACCTGAGTGAGCTGGGTGCACAATTACGCAGGTACTTTCCTGAAACGGACAGCACAAACAACTGGATTCGTTATCCCTTTCATGCCCTACCTCCAGTCCACTTACCGATATCTGAACAAGAAGGCCAAATCGAAATTGCAACAAGCGTTTCTGTGAAAATGTTATTTAATCATAAGCCACTGCCAAATTTCTGGATAGGGCAGCGCTCAGAGTTTCTTGCCTTGGCAAATCATGCTGTTATGACACTGATGCCCTTTGCAACCACGTACCTATGTGAGAGTGGATTCCTAGCCCTCACTAGCATGAACACAAAATACAGGCACAGACTGTGTGTGGAAAATGATTGAGACTCTCTCCAATACAACCCAACATTGCAGAGTTACGTGCATCCTTTGAAGCACACCCTTCTCATTAACCTGTGGTGAGTTATTAACAATTTTTGATAAACAAATAAGGCTTCATATGTAAGACGGCTAAATAAAGAGCAAAATGATTGATTATTATTATATTATTATTTGTGCCTTGGTCCTATAAGATCTCTTTGTCACTTCCCACGAGCCAGGTTGTGACAAAAACTCACACTCATTCTTAGGTTTTTAAATGTATCGTATAGTGTGTGTGTGGCAGGCTTACAATGATGGCTAAAAAACAACATTTGAGAGTGCGCTGACTCTGGTGCTGGAGGGCGTTGTTGAATGTTTGTGAAGGGGTACGGAACTATAAGACGTTTGGGGACCACTGCAGTAGTGCATCTCCAAATATGATAATCTTTTCTATTTTTTATTTTGGAAAAATGCCATAATGAGTTGGAACAATCAAATAGGCTATACACATGTTATATTCATATTCTTGTTGAACATTTTTAACTCAAGTGTTATTCTGTACATTTTATACAGACATTTTATACAATGTCAAAGAATGAATAAACTGCTTACAATTCTCATGACTACCACTGAATCTCATTGTTTCTCCCTTTTGGTTGTCATACTAACATTTAGGATTGAGCCTGTGTACCAGTAGCAGTGATTGAGACTGCAGGGAATAAATGGAAGGCTGCAACACTGCTCTGCTCTCTCTGAGAGAGAGAGACAGATCCAGTCAGCTAGTCAGTTCTCTTTGAAGGTGTACTGTATGTGGAACAAGCACAGACATCCATCACAGAGTCCATCATGAGCACTGTGCAGCAAGAATGAGCAACGTTTCATGACATGTGTGCCCCCCCCCCCCCCCCCACACACACACACACAGTCCAGCAAATTGTATAATATGTTATCAAGACTGAAGTATTCCATGCCCCCCCATTGTAGTCCAGTTTCACAAAGGACCTAACCTGTAATCTCCCTTTACCTCTCCACTCTAGAATCACACCTCTTTCTCTTTCCAAGGGCCAGTGTTTAAGTTTAAATGGTAGCATGTTGTCTCTTCATTTTACAACATTTTAACAACTGCTGAAATGTGTCATTCTGAAAGAATGGAGATAGCAGAATCTATTTGCTCATCTCTGCAGATTTAATTTGTTTATGAAATTACATTAATGTAATGATTTGCTTCCTTAATTAGACTCGCTTGTTACCTTGATGAATTAGTGATTTCTGTATAAGCAGTGTTAATATGATTTCTACTGAAACTCCTAATGACTTTGGTATTCCCAGGTGTTTAGTGATGTGTGCAACAGATGACAACCCTCTGTGTTGTGATGGTCTGTCTCCTGTTCTGCTGTTCATGAAGGTGACACCCATCCCCCCATATCAGTGAAGCCCTAAAGCACAATGACAGCCCAAGATCGCACTCTCACACACTCCCCCAATAAACTACACACAGCTACACTACATTCAATGTATTCATTTAACTTGGCAAGTCAGTTAGGAACAAATGCTTATTTACAATGATGGCCTACCCCGGCCAAACCCTAATCCGGACGGTGCTGGGCCAATTGTGCGCTATGGGACTCCCAATCACAGCCGGGTGTGATACAGCCTGGAATCGAACCAGTGTCTGTAGTGACGCCTCTAGCACTGAGATGCAGTGCCTTGGACCTCTGTGCCACTTGGGAGCCCCCATGCACACATACTCTACACAAGAATACACAAACTCATAGGTTTCACTGTAGAGGTAAGCAGGGTTAAGTGTTATACTGTAGAGGTAAGCAGGGTTAAGTGTTTTACTGTAGAGGTAAGCAGGGTTAAGTGTTTTATTGTAGAGGTAAGCAGGGTTAAGTGTTAATACCAACACATTCCTCTCTTCACAGTTTGAGACGCTCTCTATGCAGGTTGGGAGAAGGCAGGAGGAGCACTGTGTTATGTGATAGTGGAGCGACAGTAATGACAAAGGTGTGCTCTCCCTGTAATATGAGTGTTTGCTATCAGCCTGCCACAGTATCTGTTGTCTCACACTCTAGTCAGCATTAAACCTATTTTCACCTGATCCATCACATGGGAAGCAAGCGTTTGACAAACAATGTGTGTGAGACAGTTTTTTTTTTTATGACCCCTTGCCCCCTTAATTAAGACTAGTCTTTTGTTGTCTAATCTTTTATCGATTGAAAGGTAATAATTGTAACACAGATCCAATTCGACCAGAATAGAAGCACAGCAGGTCAGATGTGATTTCAGGGCTGAACTTGTACACTTAGACTGTGGCGGCCCATGTCACTTGGGCAATTTTGTGGGGGCGTATTGCTGCTGAGCTGGGGACTGTGGCTGGCCAAGCCCACCAGATTGGCTCAGAATAGGCCCTCCTCCATAAGAACCACAGCTCCTTCACAAGCCATGCCCAGCGCCCCTTCAAAAAGCTGCCTCACATGGTTTCACTTTTCCCTCTGCTCCACTTTGTGATATTGAAAAATAATAATGATATTCAGAGACCACACTGTAAAATCAGAAAGGAATAGGTCTTTATTTTGTCCCTGTTTTGTGTAAACCCATGCCCTAGTTAAAAGGGTAGAGGCTTGCACATGTGTCTTTAGCGGATCTATTTAAAGATATCTCTTTGTAACTTCCCTGCTATTTCTGGCACTGCTATATACAACCATTGGCATGGGGATATCTTCATTTTCAGCTACAATACATGTGAGAATTGATTTAAGGAAGTTCAACTGAACTCTGGATCAGCACTTCAAAGCTCCGCCTTCTGAGAGTGAGGCCAGATGCACCATAGTCATTTTTTACCTCACACCCAAGACCAGGAACAGTATGTAAGCATGTAGACAGAGGGGGATCTGCCAGTTGGAAATTGGAAAAGGAAGCCTGTATTTATGAGGTGGTTTGAGGGGCTGTGTTAAGACTGGCTTAGCCTCTCACTCTCCCTCTGACAGGCCTGCTTCCTCTGTGACCAGGGAGAGGGAGGTAAAGTGAGTGACGGTGTGAGGCTTGTCAGGGGCAGGCAGCCCGGTAGACCCAGGGCATACAGCAGGCAGGCAGGCAGGTCTCCTGTGATCCAGCAGCCCACTGATAAACTCTGCCTCCAATGTGAAAAGGAGCACAGGGAGCCATTAATCCCAGAGCATTTCGGTCTGTTTTTCTATTTGATGTGCTGCAGAGACCATGTCTCTCCCGCTGGCACAGATGGTCTGATCAGTAGCAACTGCATACACACAACTTCCACCGATACACCACTAATCTGATTATAGCACCAGCACGCACAGCCCCAACACACCCAACCTACAATACGCCTCTACACCACAAATACTTTTTGCATTCGCAAGATATGGATAAGCAAGAAGTTTAGCTTTGTCTTTTATCATACTGTAGCTTAACACGTGATCTATGATCTGGTAGGTTAGCTTAGCAACACAAATATTATTACTATCTAGAAAATGTTTCCTGCTTTACGTGCAGCAACACTTGACACTGTAGTTTATTTTAATGGGCTTGGCGCTGTGTACCTGGATAGGACCATCCATGGTAGAGGGAGGTGGTATTGCTCTAAGTGGTACTTCAGTACTGTTTGAAGTTCACCTAGAGGCCTCTAGTCTCTTTGTTGTTTTGTGAGTGTCGTCAGGTAGTGGAATGTCCCGCCTTTTAGAGGGGAGCTTGAACGTGTGGTCCTCTGTGCACCTCTACCTTAACAAGCCCCAACAGGACTCAAGGGAGAGAGGGATATCAAAACCATCTTGGCCAAGTACAGCAAGCGCTGTGGTTCAATGAGTGATCTCACAGAGGAGAACAGAGCCCCACGGCTCTCCTCTCCTCTCTGCCATGGCGTCTGGGCCGTGTGAGCCACATTACTGTAATTGAGCAAGGATGGAGCCGGGCGTGAGGTGATCTCCCTCTCCCTCCGTCTCTCTGATATTTCTCCATATGTGAGATGACCAGTCAGAATCTTTTTTTCCCTCCTGGGAGAGTAGGCCTTCAGCACAAAGTGCCTGTAACACAGAGATCAATTAACTCCTTTCAAGTGAGATCAAAGGGCCAATGTGCTGTGTCCAGACCTCAGCAGAACCTGCAGCCTCATTAAGCTCTTCTGATTGGACACATGAAGGGAGTTTGCTGCCATGTGTCTCATATGTGTGAGCTAGTCGTAAACAATGGTGATGTGATTGACTAGGACGGATGTTTGCAAACAAACCAACTTGGTAATGAGATTTTGTATTTCAGATTATTTAGATAATTCAAAATATGTCTAAAACAAATGTGAACATCCCTTCAGACATATGTTTGCAATAATCAACAGTCACACAAAAATATCAAGGAATAATGTGTTTTCATATCTACTGGACATCAAATACTGTAGTGAGATGTTAAAACTCCCCTCAGTGGAAATGAGAGATTAGTAGATGTTATGTAGTATAGTACTACTATGGGAGAGTTAATGCCACCAGATGACATTGTATGACAAACAGGGAGGGGCTGGAGGTGGTGTGGTACAGCAAGGTGATGGACCATGGGGAGAGAGGAGAGACTCACTCCACAGACAGGTGCAATGACCCCGCACACCCCTGGAGGTGCTACATGCATTTTATTGGACATTTATGGCCGGGCAGCGTTTTTTAACACAGCCACCTGGATGCAATAAAGGGTCAGCTTCTGAGCTCCGGCTGCCCAAAGGATTTCCAAGCAACTCCCGTGGGACGCTTGCCCAGTTAAGATGTTTATTAAGCTGAAAGTGGTCCGGAGGGAAAACACAGAGCAGTACTGAGAGATTTGGGCAGCATTCTTCTTGTTAGTTGCAGCGCTCTGCAGAGGATGGGTTTATTTTCCCTGCTGAACCCAGAGGCAGGACAGGGTCAGTTCATAGGGCACGATGTTGCCAAAGTGGTAACTAGGCACATGAACTCCAGGAAGGAAATTCCAGCAGACCAGCAAGGTCACTTTCTAACAATCACCCTCTCAATTACTCCCACATTACTGAGGGGGGTACTTACCTACATACGACTTCCATGCAGACCTGACCCGTAGCATGTTCAGTGTACATTCCTTTAATTTTGACAAGATTTTTTGTGACTTGCAGAAACAAATTCTAAGTGGTACTAAATGTCTCTCTGTCTCTGTCTCTCTCTCTCTCTCTCTCTGTCTCTCTGTCTCTGTCTCTCTCACTCACTCTCACTATAGGTATATGTAACTATTCAGTCAGACGTTCCAAGTATTTCTTTGTTTCTGGGAGGGATATGCTGAAGTTGTGGTCTGTCCATAAGGAGCAGCACGTTGTGATGGAGAGGGGTTTTAGAATACTATGCCTAATGTTCAGGACAGATTGGAAATGTTCACTTGTGAGAGATGCTGTCTACCAGATCTACCCAGCGGATAAACATCTGGTGGATTTCTACCTTTTCTCTGAAGCCTTTTAATGGGAAACACACACTCACACACACACTTCCACAAGAACACTGTGTTACACCTATGGACTGCACAAGAAAAGTGACGTGTTCGTGAAGTAATTAACTCAATTATATAACTAAAAATAATAGTTGAAATACTTTTCTTAGTAACTCTGGCCCCTAAGCCATTGCACAGTAGGTGTGACTGTGCATTGCCTACACACATCTACTAAACATTATGGACTTACATTGCATGTATAACTGTGCAATAAATGATGAAATCATGTCTAGTCTCTGTTTAGCATCATTTGTGATAGTATTGCATGCAATGCATGTAAACGCCTTTGGATTTGATGTCAATTGTCTCCATGTACCTCTGTAATGGATTCTCCATAGTGTGGTGTTCGTCATGATTACACAGTTTTCAGGACTCCTAAAACTAACATGGTGTTATGACACAGCATGGAGTCTGTAGATCCATTTAAAGTGTCTTTCAGTGCTCTAGCCACAAGGTCTGTAGGCACATATCATTTAGAGAGCTCATAGAGGATTTATGCGTCCCACATGAGAAAGATCTGCTTATGTCTGTTGTAAATGGCACATATCCTACAATCCTGCTGGGAACCTCCTACAGCCTTGCTTTCTGTCAAGGGAAACATTATTGTTCTGGAGGCATATCAAATGAACAACACAACCATCCGATGAAAGGCATTGTAAATCGTGCTCGAAGTTGAGAAACGTTTGCCATCGCTAGAGCCTCAAAGCAGGCTAAAATATATTTCTGCAGCTGTTACACACTTCTTCTATAATTATTTCCCAGGAAGGACACTCTATCGGTCCATGTTTGTGAGCAAATGGAACGTGTACTGTATGTTCTCTATTGTTTCAGCTGAGTAGTCTCTGCTCTGGTCTTTCTATCATCTCCCACTCACAGACACAACTCCCCTGTCTGTCTATTTGGCCTATTAACTTATCCAGATGTGGCTTGGTTTTCTATGTACTGTTCTACAGCTTCGTTCTGCACTTACCTCAGATGCTTCATGTTTCTTAGTCACAGCACTATGCATATGCCAGATGGATCATGACAGCCTTTTACCAACAATGGAATGGTCAACTATGGTCACAGCCATCTGGGTAGTGGCACGGAGAGATGTTGGGTGACTGACAGAGATTTGGTACTAGCACTGTTTTGGTAATACAACATCTTGCCATGTGTTTTGGGTATTTGATACGTTTTTGGTTGCATGAAGACGTGTTTTACAATACCTTGTATATATGACACAACGCAGAGAAGAAACATACCCATATCCCTGAAAACAAAGCCTTTTCCAATGCTGGTTTGACAGTATGTTTCATCTGTTGCTATCTTTCATCTGCTCTCTTCACAATGATTGATGTATAGTTTGGAGGAGGACTTTTGGTGGGGAAAGTTGTTTGATCTATGTGAATGGCATGCCATAGGCAGACACATTTGTTTGTGTTTTACGAAACTCTGCAGTAATGACAAGTAGAACAACCCTTCATTGGCAACCCAGTATTCTTTACGGGATTATACATCATCGGTGTTTGGATAAGATGTGCCAGTCTTGAATTTAGTCATTTTTGATGATATTGTTATTTATAATTTTTCAATATTGCTCAGATTATATTACTCACTCATTATAATCAGATCCAAAATGATTGAAACCCTTAATAAAGTAGAGCAAAAAAGACTGTATAAAATAAACAACACAAGTACTGAGCTATATTGTATGCAGCAACCCTGTTCTATGCAACATTAAATTGCTGTTCACTGTAACCTTGTGTAGCAATTTGACATTCTCATTTGTTGTGGATAACACTTATTCAAGATTTTGGCATTACACATTTTGTGTATAACGTTATTATGATCTCTTACCATATTAAATTGAAAGTAGTTCTGGGGCAAAAAGAGTAGCTCATATTTCTACAGTGTGTGGGAATTAACCATAAGTGAGTCACATGTAACTGTTAGAATGTACAGCAGGGGGCATCATTGTAGTGCTGATTTTCTCTCAGAGGGGGTGTATAAGGCTGGGGCTGTGAAAATTATAGAATTTCAGCACTGTTGTTTTGCTGTTCTTTTGTTGTTGTTGTTGATTATGTATGTTATATTATGTTTGTTTGTTTTTATTGATGTTGCCAGTAGAACTACAGCATTCTCTTCCTTCTTTCTATGTACTGTATCTGTATGAGTACATTCTGCTGTGAAACCGCTTTCCATGTGTTTGCTGTTTGTTCAGAAAGGAGTAACCAGTGTATTTTAAAAACTGGTGTGAAATGAGAGTGTCGTTTTGGGATTGCAGAATGATATACATATAACAGACACTCATATTTCAATATTTGTATTCATTTTCAGTGTTTTAATGGCTAATTATTTCCCTTTCTTATATTTAGTTTACTATTAAACGTATGTTTGATTAGGCTAAATCAAGGATGTTGTTTGTAGTTTTGGATATGAGTGTATCAAAGAGGGCATGATTGAGTTACACGATAAAGGATTCTGGTGGTCTATACTGGCCTCCAGGAGTGGCCTTCAGAAATCAAAAGTTGAATAAACAACACCTAGTTAATAATATATTATGGCCATTTTGTGTGATATCTCAGAGATCATGTTCTGTGTACCTCAGCCTATGCTTGTAAGCAGCTATTTAAGCTACAGTAAGCCATATCTTGTGTGGAGCTCTGGAGCTTTTATCCTTTCCTTTAAAGACACATCATGGAGAGCCAGGGGTTTTGAGGAACATTCATTAAAAGATCAAAGTGAGTTAAACCACCAAAGTCCTCCACCACTGCAATGTACTGTATGTATCTGGTGTATGCCTTCAGTCTGGGCTTTTTCACTAGAATAATAACTAAATAAGTCACATTTGCATTAAAGGGAAGTTTGATTTGCGTTCCTGTATTTGTATTTTGTAGCCATTGTCAATATTTTGGAATACTATTTATCTGACATTAATATAATCTGATCTGATGTATTTAAAGTATAATTATAGTGTTTTGTAGAGTACAAGATTCCAGTAAAAAAGCTTGACAAACGTTTCCACAAAATGTACTCTCTAAATGGTTATTCTCATTATGTTGATTATTGATTATGTTGGATATGTTGAACGGAGAGCCAACCTATCAATTTTACTGATTTGACCAATTTTAACTAAATTAAACTCATTATGTATGCCCTTCAATGTCATCATCAATACTTAAAATCGTATTTTATGCCCCATGCACATTATTGAAATCGAAAAACGTTTATATTGGTGAGAGCAAACTAAATTGAGGTTGCCTATAGTTACCAGAAATTCGTAGGCGTCAAGTGTAATAAAATGTACCTTTGAAATATATAACAATCAAATGTATGTTTATACTTGGCTACATTATACCACGATTTTAGGTTTTCTGTTTGTATTATTATTGTTATTATTTAAGGTAACAGTAATAACAGTAAATTAATAACTTAAATAAAACGATTACTTGTGTGTGTAATTCAACTAGTTATCACTATGTTTGAGACCCGTCATTATGATGGTGGTAAAGATATAACGTTGATATTTGAATTGTTTTATCAATATATGATCTATAATATATATTTGTATATAGTAGTTATAATCCGTGTTTAATTCCTTGTCGGTCTATTATAGAGGGTTTGGCGATGAAAATAACAAGTAACAGGTTCTTCGAGCCGATAATGAAATAGGTATTGACCTGACCCTTCACAGCCCGCTCAGTGATCTCACAAACACACACTCTTTGCCCCGGGCTCTGAAAGTTAACTGTTCACGGAGGGGAAAAACGTGCCGAATAAAGAATACGTCACATTTGGTTGTCATATCACTGTTGATCTATATATAAGATAATAAAACGATGTATATATTTAACGAATTTATTAGCAGTTTCAGTTTTTGTCTAGTGATTATGGGTTTGTTGTACTACAATATCGGCTATTTTACCATAAGATAAATGTAATCACAATGGACACAATAATAAATTACAGTTTGTAACCAACAATTTAAAACTTTGACTCAAATTAGTATTAAGAATAGCAGTTTATCATTCGGATACTTGATTCGTTCTCTTATGTCTTGAATGGCCTATTTAAAATATGAATAAAGTAAATGTTGTTATTTAGGTCTGCAACGAATTGAACTTAAGCTTGCATACATTTCATTTAATTCAAACAAAACCTCTTGTCTTTTCGGTGGGTGCAATAGAAATGGGTTGTTTTACTGAAAACAGACTATTCTTTGCATACTATTGGGACCTTTCCCAAGGTGCACATGCAGCACACCTGCTGCGTGAAGTTTCTTCGAAAGTAGGACTATAGCAGGACGGGGTTCTCACGTAGAGACCATTAAACGCGGCGGGCAAAAACACAGCTTTTGGTTAAGTATTGGCTTATCCGATAGCCAGTAGTTGGTGTTCATGATAAGCACGTATGAATTGTCTTGTCGATAGGATGCAATGAGAGTAACATGTATACCATCCCCACCGAAGGCAGATCAATCCCATAGGCCTACCGTTCAGGAAGCTTACTAATTGTTCTATCTATTATATACCTATACTCTTCTATTGTACGCGAATGAATTATTTCTCTAAATTAGTTTTCTAAATATGACATAATGACATAATACCGTTGTCTGATGCCTCTGACATACAGTATATCCTATAGGCAAAGTAAATCCAACATTAGTCTCTGTTGAGGCAGTAGTTTTGTAAGAGAACCGCAGCATATTAACAAATATATTTACCAAATCAAATCCAACTCAATCCAGAATATGTCTAAATAGTCATGCACGAATAATTATTGTCAAGACAATTCTTAATTAGACCCAGTCGTTAGTAGTTCTTCTTCTGAACGCCAGAGGGCATCGGCTTGAACGTTGCAAAGTAGGCTACAGTTCACTGTATGGTCCACAAAGGATATCAAGAACAATATGGATACCAGGTAGCTCTAACCTAAAACTAAGACTACACACTGTAGTATCATTCGATCACGTGTAGAAATTTTTTCATAGGATTATGTTATGCATTTTATTTTCAAAACGGCATGTTTCATTTTGTAATTTGGCTTTCCTATTATTTTCCATAGGCCTATGTGTAATATACCTAGTTATATTTATATATGTGTAATATACCTAGTTATATTTATATATGTGTAATATACCTAGTTATATTTATATATGTGTAATATACCTAGTTATATTTATATATGTGTAATATACCTAGTTATATTTATATATGTGTAATATACCTAGTTATATTTATATATGTGTAATATACCTAGTTATATTTATATATGTGTAATATACCTAGTTATATTTATATATGTGTAATATAGGCTGCCTGGTTATGTTTCATTCCTTTACTACGATTGTAAACGTATTATTATTAGTAGTAATAGTAGTATTATGTTATTTTTTATTGTTGTTTTGGTTATTTTGTATTTGATGTGGTTGCTAATTATTGTGTAAAATTCTATCGGATTTTAGCTCAAATAATTTGCCTCGGCCAACACATCATTGGCATCTATACCATATTTTTTTATGTATTAGCCTATATGTATACATATCCCAACTTTGGCTTTGGTTGGATCAGCCCTGCAACAACATGAAGCAATATTATTGGAAATAAAATATGTGCTAAATGCAATAAACTATTACCGCCTGATTTAGGTCCTTTAAGCTATTTAAACAACGATGAAAATGTTGCCAGTCTCTTTTCTATTGCTGACAAGTCGGTTTGAGTTTGATCTAGTATTTATTTGACTACTTGGACATTTAGGATATCCTTTGGATTTAGACGCGCGGCGATAAATAATATCTGAATCAAGTAATTAACTTAAGCAGAGGACGTCTCTTCCAACCCACCTCCTGCCCGATGTTGTGCTTGATCACATTGAGATTAGAATCACATTAAACCGCTGAGCTGAGGAATCTCCAGACCTAAAGCCATGCATGGGCGACGGAATGGTCAAACCCATTAAGGTGTGCGTCTATTAGCCAATTCAAGACTTTCTAGGCCTTTACTTGGTGTAGAGATATAGAGAGGGGTGAGGTAAAAGAGGTAGCCTTGTATCTCAGAGTGACTGCTTGAAGTGTCCTTATGCCTCTGAGGTACTGAATCCCTGGAGTACTGCGAAAGGGGAGGCATGACGAATTATCTATAGCACCCTGTGATTTAAGCTACGGTCGACTCACATTCCTCACCTTTGCAGACAACTTAAAACATGAAGCCCGTATTGGAAAGCTAAAATATTTTACATGGCCTTTAAGACAAACATTATGTTATAGTCTATAGGCCTACATAATGGCAACTAGTTGCATCTAATAAAACATGGTTTCACATGGTTCCTTTTTTACATGTGTATCATTGGTTAAAATTGGAAATAATTGAGGAGTGCTTCTTTTCTTTTGTGGGGGATACTATTTTCGATTCCAAGGCTTGCTTTTCTGAGCCATGCTGTCATGAATAAATCTGGTTCCAAGTCCTGTGCATCTCAATCACAACCGAGGACACGTGCGATTGATAAAAAAAGATTAAAGGAATTATAGCCCTCTGCTGAATTATAATGAAGGCCTGTGTCCAGCACAGAACAGCATTGTGTCAGTATGAATAATTAGTATAACTACACTTGTTTGTTTATGATAAATGTTTGTTTGTGTATGTGAATAAAATTCAATTTTTTAAAACCAAAATTTGTTCCGAAAATTACACCACAATAATAATAGTTTTGATTCCTCGGGATGCACACAACCAAAAAGAGAAGCATGTCCAACTGCGTACAATAACTAGGCTTATGCAAATAGGTGCACAGACAAACAGGTCGCATTCCATGATGTATTAGGCAACAATATTACTAACAATTTAACATAGACCTAAATTATGCAAACGATAGCCCTAATTTATTGAATGAGATAAAAAGGGTTCCATCCTGTTTTTAAAATAGACTGTATGTGCATAAGTTCTAGCAACATGATTAGAGGAAGAAAAGTCAGTATAGGCTACTTTCTAGACGGGCTACTTTCAAGTATGTTTCAGTGGAAGCCACTCTCACCGTCGGCATCAAGGCTGCACAGTGTTCAGTTATCGCCACCCATCGCCAGGTGCATCGGCTGTACAGGAGTCACTAGGTTCGAGTCTTTGTAGTGCACAGTGGACACAATACCACAAAGCATGTGAACGTCGAAAGCGTAATGGTCCAATACTTCATTTCAAAGCTTTTACTAACCTATATGAAGACATGAAGAAAAAAAAGAAGAAAAAGAAGAAAAAGAAGAAGCATCAACAACAACAAAAAAAAACAATAAAAACAACAACAATAGGCCTACTAGGATACTTATACTACTACTCTAATAATTACAATAATTTATGTATTATTATAATTATTATAATATCAATTGTAATAAAGAAGTATTATCTTAACAATGGTTCACTTTGAACTAAATTAAGATATATTGCAAATGGCCATAGCAAGTTAAACTACTTGATATACCTTTAGATTACAATGTACAGTATTTGAGTTGTTATACACTGACTGCATTTTTGTTTCTCTCACCATATTGTGTCTATAGCTTTGTTCAAAGTGATAGGCGAAACATAGTTCAACTTTTAGAGCGCACCAAATGTGAGCACCAATAGCATCTCAATGTCAGTAAATAGTCTCAAAAAAGTGACGCGGCCCCAGAGGGGTGGGAGGAGGATCCATTCGCTTCAATCTCGTAATGCAGACTTTTCAAGCGGCAGGGATCCGTCCAAGGGGCATAGCATTTGAAGAGTTACCATTGGAACATTTCACTCATATTTTCTGGAGTTACAATTGTTGTTGTTTTAGTAGTTTTTCTTGGTAGAAACATACGTCTCGAGCGGATAAGCTTCATCCTCCATAGAATTCTCTTCTGGTCACGCGCGGGTGCAAACAAGAAGATAGCCTACAGTATACATATTCAGTCCAAATTAACAGGTGACTGCTCCAAATAGTGTTTGTCAGGTTTATTGTCGCTTCTCATCCGATTCTGTGACATATGACGATCTGCTAAGGATAGTCCTACAAACAGTGGCGTCTGTCTTAACATTGGGACGACTTTTTTTTTAAATCTTTTTTTTTAAGTTAGCGATCTGGGAAAACGCATTGTTTGTGTATGTGTGTGCAAGTAGCCTCAGCAAATATTGTGGCATTTAGCTAGTATTTGAAGCGAAGAAAAGTCTGACAGTACATTGTTATGGATATTGCAACAGGTCCGGAGTCACTGGAACGCTGTTTCTTGAAGAGAAACCAATCCAAGTACCCAAGGATGTTAGACGGTATAAAGACTGAAGATCATCCCCATCGTCAAGCTACCCTTGGAGTCGTGCTTGGTAAGTCCGCATAGTTTCATCTGCATCTAAAAGAGCCCGGAGCACAGACATATCACACACAATACGAGAAAGTTGTAGAATATACTTCCATTGCTATAAGTGTGTGTCCTGCAGCTATACGTGCAGACTATCCCCCCACGAGCCATAGGCCTCCTTAACATTTGACATTTTACACCATTTTCTTTAGTTATCATTTTAATAATGAATGTAGTGTATTTACTGTAGGCCGGCCTGTTTAGCAGAAATAATAGCACCATTATATAATTGTATTTAGAATCTCCCTATTACACTGACAAAACTAGCCTATTTCATTATTTTGTGAAATTATCACTATTTCAAATAATTGGATCACCGTTACTGCAATTGATTGCTGTTTTTTAGGCATATCACATTTAACAAATACTTTATTTTCACCGCAGGCGGATACCTTCTCTTTTCAGATTGTGTGGTTGTGGTATAGATAGCCAATTAAAACACATTCATATCTTTGGTTTAGAATATTTAGATAATTCCAATTATAAGATTAGGTAGGGCCTAAAACCGGGTCTTGTAGTGTGATATAGACTGTTTGTGTCTTTTTATAGTTACCTGTTTATGACATGTTTATCATCTATGACCTTATATTTATTAGCTAAACTGAACATTTACATTGTATAGCTAATAAATATAAGGTTATATAGATTATAAACATGTCATAAACCGGTAACTATAAAAAAAGACACAAACAGTCCATAAAGTATAGTTAGTATGCATACTATTGTTAAAATATTTTTGCCCTTTTAACTTATTTTACATCCATTTTAGGGACGGAATGCCATCACCAATCTGTATGTGAAGGATGCCAGCGTCCAATATCTGACAGGTTTCTGATGAGAGTCAACGATTCCTCATGGCATGAGGAGTGTCTGCAGTGCGCTGTGTGTCAACAACCTCTAACTACCAGTTGTTACTTCCGAGATAGGAAACTGTACTGCAAACATGACTACCAACAGTAAGAAAAATAATATTTACATATAGACTATTCTCTGGTTGTTTTACGCACAATGAAAGAACACCAAGTAGGCTAGGCCTGTTCACTTGGAAGGCATGAATGTAATTATGTTTAGAATGTGTCCAACAATTGTATAATTCCAGCCAAATAATACATTTCAATTGAACTTTATTAATCCCATGATCTATCAGTAGGCCTACACTATAAACTGATGTGTACATATTTTTTTCCAGTATTGTCACTCTCACACAGATACGCGCTCCGGCTACTTGTCAAGTTGCCAGACGCTCTTTAGAAAATATGGCCTACATTTATTATATTATATACCTATAATTGAGAACATTTTGCGTTTCAATCGTTTCTTTCTATTTGTATGGCATGTGATAATTCACTTTGGTGTTAACCGTAATACGTTTCTAACGGAGATGTGTTCTTATTTGACTTAGTCAAAACTATAGTCAGTCACAAAACGATTGCTTTTACTGGCACTTAATTATCTGCAATTTTGTGGATATTTTCTGAATTGTTATGACAAGGATCTCTTGAGGCAAGGATCTCTTGGATTGGAGACCGATGATGGCCACTGCAGCATTTAGTGGAGTATTTATCCTAACCGCTGTGTATGGTACGTGGAAGGCACAATTGAACAATTTTAGATTTAAATGTAGCTAGACCTTTTGTTCGTTTCAAGATAAAACAACAACCAAAACATATCGACCCACCTTTTGGAATAGTTTCTTAATATTATTTCGTTATTAATCCTATATCATGGTAATAATTACACACACACGAACAAAATAGAACTAGAGGGATCTATAAGCCTTTTCGAATATAGTGGGCCTATATGAAAATATTGGCTTTAGTTTTGTTCCTTTCTTACATTAGAAGAATAATATGTCAGCATTCGACCATTAAAAAAACTCCACGCGCAAAGCAACAATGACATGCTAAAGATTTGTGGCCTTCGTGGTCTTCAAATGGTTTTACACTCTGAGAACTTAAACTATAATTTCTTGAACTTATTATTATTGTTATTATTATTATTATTTGGTCTTTATAACTTTTACTTCAGAAATTTTTAATTGGTAGACTAATAAGACTTGAATGGAAATGTATTGTGAAATTATTACACAAAATTATTACACAATTTATTTGTGTAGTTATTTATCTATAACCAACAGTAAGAACATGGCCATTTCAGTTATGGTATTTTGCTGCCGATTAGCCGACATGCATGCTTGGAAAGGACAAGAGAGTCCCGGAATTCTATTGGCAAAGTTACCTTTGCGCGCATCCAATCAGTGCGCCTTGATAATAGTGAAACTCACTGGCTGGGGGCGTTTGCTGTTGTCTCGATGGGAGGCTTAAGTTTATTCTGCCTCACTGACTGTGTGCAACATGTGGCACTATGTCCCCACTCATTGTATTAGTGCTCTTCATGCTTGTCACTACATTTTAAGCTTTATGTGTCAGGGTTTTTTAACATTGCTACTTCAATCCCTGGGACATTCTAGCTCCCTGCTAGATGCCCTGCAACAAACAATGAGCTACATATATTGCCCTGCATCACTGTTTTTGTCAGCCATTCATCCTGCTCTGTCCGACATGACCATAGGCAGTTAGTGGTAACAATGTGGATTTCATAGCAGCAGCTCCAGGATGCCATTGCCTGGGAGATGCAGTCAGGAAACAGTGACATAGACAAACGGTGCAGGGGGGGCATGTTTAACTATATTTATGGCGACCAGAAGTCCCCACAAGAATACTAAACAAACAAAAAATTTAACCAACTGGGGACATTTTATTGGTCCTCACAAGGTCAAATGCTATTTCCAAGGGGTTAAGGTTAGTATTAGTGTTAGGGTTAGAATTATATTTAGGTTTAGGGCTAGGAGCTAGGGTTAGGTTCAGGGTTAGGGTTAAGGTTAGGTTTAGGGTTAGGGGTTAGGTAAATAGGATTTTGAATGGGACTGAATTGTGTGTCCCCACAAGGTTAGTTGTACAAGACTGTGTGTGTGTGTGTGTGTGTGTGTGTGTGTGTGTGTGTGTGTGTGTGTGTGTGTGTGTGTGTGTGTGTGTGCGTGCGTGCGTGCGTGCGTGCGTGCGTGTGTGTGTGTGTGTGTGTGTGTGTGTGTGTGTGTGCGTGCGTGCGTGCGTAAAATTGTGTATGAGGTCTGAACAGCAGTAATTTCTAGACACATTTGGGGTGTTGTTTTGGCTGTGAACTTGTTGTAACGGTGTGAGCTTCGAGGATATCCAGAGCCTCTAAACAGCAACCTGCTGATTCCTGTCATGTACGCCCACACTATTATCCATCATTACACAATCCAGCCTCCCTTTCTTCACCTTCCATCAGTCTCAGGTCAACAACTAGCAGGGGGGTCCCATGTGTACACAACACTACCTGTATTTGTTTATTTCATTTGCGTTGATGGGATACTTAGAGATGTAATTGGCACCATTATGATTTTTATGACACCAATTTAAGGTGCATATATCAGCCCACAAACTGCCGTGACCTGCAAGGCAGACTCCTTGCCATACAACAGGAGCGGTGCCTAATTACATTTCTACAGAAATTGATTCATGCCCCATAATCATATCTGGCTACCGTAAATCAATGGATTGGCAAACGTTTTTTTTTCACACCTATAGCACAATTTACAGCTGTATGTTCAGACAGAGGAGATTTGATGATTTTGTGTCCCAGTAAATTCTCCCTCCAATGTATTTTTACAAAACCTGTTATGCTGAATAATGTTATTTTAGAATTAGGGTACAATTTATTTCTATAAATGTTCAGAAGACCTGTTGATATTAACAACGGGATTGAGCATATTTCCCCGCGTTATCGGTCTGCTAATATAGGACTAGTAAAGGCCCTGTGCACTACAAATACAAATACAAAAATTCAGATTTTTCAGAGGGTGCTGCAGCACCCTCAGCATCCCTACTTCCCGTGACTATGATGTGTAGTAGTTTAGACTAGTATAGGTTACAATGTAAAGCCACGACTAACCAAAGTAAATAGTTATGGTTGGTTTGGTTGTCTGCTGGGTGGGAGCTGTAACCGTAGAAACCATGAGGTGGTCATTTGTCTGTCTGTCGGTCGGGGAGTGAGATGATGTGTGAGAAGTGTAGTGAAAATAGACCATCCCCCTGATAGCTGCTTCTGACCTGGTGCTGGGAGTTGAATTAGACATCATTAGAGGACACACATCTCCCTGAGAGGGGCGTCTGGTCTGAAAAGACCCGTGTAATAAGGGTGTCACTCCACATGTGTTGGACAGTAGACTACTATTGAGGAATGTTGAGCATTCTGCAACAGCAATGGTCTGGCTGTTTTGTCAGTTTATAAGAATATTAAAGTGTATTATTTCTGAAGATATATTGTTGTCAACTATTATACTGTGATGCTCAGACAAGTGCAGATGGGTGGCAACAGATCTAGGGAAATATAAAAATTATAATGCATTTTTATCTATATTGCTAACCACTTGATCCACTATATGAATATACAATATGTTGAAGCAGCAGTATTGTTCAATTCACTAGCCACATTATTTTAACAGACCACTGAACTCATAACACCAGAGCCCCCTTACCTTCACTCCTTCCCTCGTAATTCTCAGTGTTGGATGATCCCCTGGTGTGCTGATAGGTGCTTTTTATGCTGGATTGGGGTGTCCTCCTGTGAAATTGTGTTTTTTAATTAGCTGTGTTTGGGATGCGGGGCGGTGGATAGGCTACATGCTGACGGCTAGGTTTCTACATAAGCTGCACTAACTTACTGTGTTCCACTCACTGTAGTGTACGACACTCCCACGTGGCCTTTGTTCTCATGTGAAAAGGGATGCACGCAAAATGGACAAGGCTTTCTCCTGCCTCAAAGCTACTCTTACACATACATACTGTAGCTATGGCATGGTGTTTAGATGATAGGATAAAAGACTAGGCAGGTCAGAAACAGTGAGATGTATTTCGCAAGAAGTAGTGTTCTTTATTCTCAAATTTTTCCAAAAGAAAGAGTGAAAGGGGGTGAAGAAGTAGCTACGGCTAGTGCTGGTGTCGAAGTAGAGGGCCCCTGCAGAAAGACAAATCTAATATTAGCTGGCGTAAGCTGGATAATATTGCTTCAGCTTGCCTGGATTCTTAGTGCACTGACTGGGTTAGCTGTATTCCTCTGTAAGGAAGTATTGGGTTCTGTGTCAGCATTGCCTGGCCTATCCTAGCAACATAAAATGATGCAATCATCTGTCATTTCATAATGTGCCAACCATTTCCCCCTACACATTGTGACCTGTTAAGGGCATTTTAGGGGTATTAATGTGTAATGCCGTGGGCACTTTGTATTCACTTGGTGCATTTCCCAGTGGTTAATTGAGTTTCTAATTATAAGCTTGTAGATGAAATGATGAATATTTTATTGAACAGGTCATAATACCCAACATAATATAGGCGTAGTCATTTGTAAACTAATACTTTACAAAATGGTGTGTTTAATATGTCTGCAACAACGTCTTGGTTAATCACAATGTGTGCGTGTATGTTTGCGTGGTGTGTGTGTGTGTGTGTGTGTGTGTGTGTGTGGGTGTGTGTGTGTGTGTGTGTGTCTGTGTGTGTCTTTGTGTGTGTCTTTGTGTGTGCATGCATGCTTGCACGTGTGCATGATAACAGTTGAAAAACAAAGAGCTAGCAGAATACTTTGGCAAGCCACAGAGGCTCAACCATGTTAATGCCCATCAACACTTAAGAGGCCACGCTGATGGGTAGGGATGTGGGGCTATGCCTCTGTGGCTTGGTGTGGGGGAGCTGTTGGCCTGAGGAAGAGAGGAGGGGAGTCAGACCTGTACTGGGAGCTGTCTGGTGGGTTCACATTAGAATGATAGCAAAGGAAGCAAAGCAACTCAAGCATGCAATTTGTTAGTAGCCACAATAACCTCATCTCCTAAAGTTGTCTGTTAGGGATCGAGTGAAGGAGCCAGCGGGACAGGTCAGTCAGATATTAATACTCCTCAGCTATGGTAAAGAAACTAGTACATGGTGATTTTCATCAGCAGCTTCAACTCTTCAGGGGATCAACTGTATTTGCATAGGATGACAACTATTCAAAACACACCGCAAATGTTTACCGCAATATGCTGCAAAAATGCAATCTAAAAATAACCGCTAGAATGAATATGAAGAAAGCTAAATATCCAGTTGATCATTTCAAAACTGAGAGAGAAAAACAGAGAAGATACAATGAAAAAGGGAGAGAGTTAATGGCACATTAGTAGAGGTGTCAATTTGGGAAAATATAGTAGGATTAAAGTTTTTCATAGATTTTATTGTGAAAAATAGATAAATAATTGGGATGCATTTTTTTTTACAATGACGTTTTAGTGTATGTACCTGCAAAATAGCATCGTCTCTTTCCTTGCCTGTTCTACAAGCACCCCAGTCGAACGTGCATGTGGAATTGAGACAAGGCCTCTTCTGGCTCAGGATTTCAGGGCTGGCCCCCTGCACTCTGTAAATGTGATCCAGCTCTGGAATGTTTTTCCAACACGTAGGCTTTTCACAGATACACAAGAAAGGGGTGGCATCAGGGTGGCAAGTGCTGCAGTCCGAGTGCTGTCTGCTTGTAGCTCACTCTCACACTAACGTCACACATTCTACAACCACATGGGGTTCTGGGCATACAGTGCATTCGGAAGGTATTCAGACCCTTTGACTTTTTCTACATGTTGTTACGTTACAGCCTTATTCTAAAATTGATTGATTGATTTTCATCATCATTCTGCACACAATACCCCATAATGACACAGTGAAAATTTATTTTTTTGAAATGTTTGTAAATGTATTAAAAATAAAAATAAACAGAAATACTTTATTGACATAAGTATTCAGATCCAATGCCATGAGACTCGAAATTGAGCTCAGGTGCATCCTGTTTCCATTAATCATCCTTGAGATGTTTCTACAACTTCATTGGAGTCCACCTGTGGTATATTCAATTGATTGGACATGATTTGGAAAGGCACACACCTGTCTATATAAGGTCCAACAGTTGACAGTGCATGTCAGAGTAAAAAACCAAGCCATAAGGTCGAAGGAATTGTCCGTAGAGCTCTGAGACAGGATTGTGTCGAGGCACAGATCTGGGGATGGGTTCCAAAATGTTTTACAACATTGAAGGTCCCCAAGAACACAGTGGACTCATTCTTAAAAGGAATAAGTTTGGAACCACCAAGACTCTTCCTAGAGCTGGCCACCAGGCCCAACTGAGCAATCAGGGGAGAAGGGCCTTGGTCAGGGAGGTGACCAAGAACCCGATGAACCTGACAGAGCTCCAGAGTTACTCTGTGGAGATAGGAGAATCTTCCAGAAGGCCAATCATCTCTACAGCACTCCACCAATCAGGCCTTTATGGTAGAGTGGCAAGACAGAAGCCACTCCTCAGTAAAAGGCACGTGACAGCCAGCTTGGAGCTAAAACTCACCTAAAGTACTCTCAGACCATGAGAAAAAAGATTCTCTGGTCTGCTGAAACCAAGATTGAACCCTTTGGCCTAAATGCCAAATGTCACTTCTGGAGGAAACCTGGCATCATCCCTACAGTGAAGCATGGTGGTGGCAGCATCATGCTGTGGGGATGTTTTTCAGCAGCAAGGACTGGGAGACTAGTCAGGATCGAGGGAAAGATGAAAGGAGCAAAGTACAAAGAAATCCTTGATGAAAAACTGCTCCAGAGCGCATAGGACCTCAGACTGGGGCAAAGGTTCACCTTCCAACAGGACAACGACCCTAAGCACACAGCCAAGACAATGGAGGAGGGGCTTCAATGGCCCAGCCAGAGCCTGGACATCTCTGGAGAGACCTGAAAATATCTGTGCAGCGACACTCCCCACCCAACCTGACAGATCTTGAGAGGATATGCAGAGAAGAATGGGAGAACCTCCCCAAATACAGGTGTGCCAAGCTTGTAGTGTCTTACCCAAGAATTCTCGAGGCTGTAATCACTGCCAAAGGTGCTTCAACAAAGTACTGAGTAAAAGGTCAGAATACTTATGTCAATGTGATTAAAAAATGTGCACAAATTTCTATAAAACTGTTCTTGCTTTGTCATTATTTGGTATTGTGTGTAGATTGATGAGGGGGAAAAAACAATTTAATCCATTTTAGAATAAGACTGAAACGTAACAAAATGTGGAAAAAGTGAAGGGGTCTGAATACTTTCCGAATGCACTGTAGCATTAGGCCTAGCCTCAATCAGTGGATCTTTCTCTTTCTCTCTATCTCCCTGTTTCCATTTCTTCTGCCCCTGTGCAGTCTGTAATCATATTTTGTTGGGGCAGTACATTCACTGATAACTTATAAATCATTACTGTGTTACTTACACTCACTGATTAATTAAATCTGTCATGCTCAGTAGGAATGTCATAATTTTGGTGCATTTTGTGACTTCTTTGACATATTTACAATACCAGTCAAAAGTGTGGACACACCGACTCATTCCAGGGTTTTTCTTTCTTTTTACCATTTTCTACATTGTATAAATAATAGTGAAGACATCAAAATGATGAAATAACACATATGAAATCAGGTAGTAACCAAAAAAGTTCAAAACAAATCTAAATATATTTTATATTCTTCAAAGTAGCCACCCTTTCCCTTGATGATGGCTTTGCACACTCTTGGCATTCTCTTAACCAGCTTCATGAGGTAGTCACCTGGAATGCATTTCAATTAACATGTGTGCCTTGTTAAAAGTTAATTTGTGATATTTCTTTTCGACTTAATGCATTTGAGCCAATCAGTTGTGTTGTCACAAGTTAGGGGTGGTATACAGAAGATAGCTCTATTTGGTAAAAGACCAAGTCCATAGTATGGCAAGAACAGCTCAAATAAGCAAAGAGAAATGACAATCCATCATAACTGTAAGATATAAAGACCTTTGAAAGTTTCTTGAAGAGCAGTCGCAAAAACCATCAAGCGCTATGATGAAACTGGCTCTCATGAGGACCGCCACAGGAAAGGAAGACCCAAAGGTACCAGCATCAGAAATTGCAGTCCAAATAAATGCTTCATAGAGTTCAAGTATTTGTATTTATTATGGATCCCCATTGGCAGCAGCTACTCTTCCTGGCGTCCAGCAAAATTAATGCAGTTTGTACAATTTTTTAAAAACATTACAGCACATTCACAGATTTCACAACACAGGCCCCTACTCCAACACTACTACATATCTACAGTACAAAATCCATGTGCGTGTGTACAGTGTGTATGTTATCGTGTGTGTATGCATGTGCCTGTGCCTATGTTTGTGTTTGTGCTTCACAGTCCCTTCTGTTTCATAAGGCATGTTTTATCTGTTTTTTAAATCTAATTTTACTGCTTGCATGAGTTACTTGATGTGGAATAGAGTTCCATGTAGTCATGGCTCTATGTAGTACTGTGCGTCTCCCATAGTCTGTTCTGGACTTGGGGACAGTGAAGAGACCTCTTGTGGCATGTCTTTTGGGGTATGCACCGGTGCATTCAAAATGTCAACACCTCTCATAAATACAAGTAGTGATGAAGTCAATCTCTCCTCCAATTTGAGCCAGGAGAGATTGACACGCATATTATTAATATTAGCTCTCTGTGTACATCCAAGGACCAGCCGTGCTGCCCTTGCAATTTTCCAGAGTCCCTTTTTGTAGCACCTGACCACACGACCGAACAGTAGTCCAGGTGCGACAAAACTAGGGCCTGTTAGACCTGCCTTGTTGATAATGCCACTGGTTTTACTTAAAGCCAGTGGCATGTCATTAATGAAGATATAAAAAAATAAGGGGCCTTGACAGCTTCCCTGGGGAATTCCTGATTCTACCTGGATTGTTGGACAGGCTTCCTTTAAAGATCAGCGATAGAATCGTAGTACATTCGAGTGTAGTTTAGTAACGCCATTTACACAAGCTCATTGATAGGACATTGTTTTTGCACCAGGAACGGTCACATTTCTTACCATAGAGCTACCCAAATCACTGCTGGCGAGAAGGACGAGGAAATCCGCCCACTCCCACACTTCACATGATTCGGAGAACCCTTCATGGACGGACGAGAGGCAAGATAACTTGAGCCCGGCGCCTGGTGCAGGCCTCCAACAGATGGAGAAGCCTTGTTTGTATCTGCTCCGGGCCTCTCATTGGGAGTGTCGACTGCTTGCCGGGAGGCCGCTGTCTTCGGTTTCCACAGCTCGTGACATGCGACCATATTTGATTGCCTTGCTCCTCTTGCTGTTCTCCGTCGACTCCGATATCAGATGGGGGAGCTCCGGGCAACACCGGCCATTAGGATAACGACAAACAATAAGGCAGAGATGCATCCACCAAGTGCAAACGCCGTCTAGCCACCGGCTTGGAAAATGTAAACATTCCACTTTGTGTTTTCCCAAGTTTCCTACGTAGACTGGTGACCTGCATGATCAAGGAAGCCTATAATCCTCGGCAAGCAAACAATTGCCGCATTGGAACCAGATCATTGGAGTGATCTGGTTTGTCCCGAAACAAAGTGTAGTAGATACAGCTCCTACAGCACTGGAACAGTTAATTTATTTCTTCAAATAAAGAGGGATCTGTTGTAAAGCTCATCTGGTACCAACTTCGTTAGCTTGATGGCTAGCAGCTTTGCGTCTCTCTCAAGCAAGCTTCAACCTGTCTGTTAAGAGGGAATCCGGGACAAGAAATAGCAGTCCTAGGTGTTAAAAGCTAACCGTGTCGCGGAATCCACACATTATTCATATTTAATGAATAGCGGTTTTGTTTTAATCAAAAATAACAAACCAAGTGTTTCCAGCATAGAATGTTCAGCTGCGCACTCAAGTAACAGACACATCTCAACATCAACTGTTCAGAGGAGACTGAGTGAATTAGGCTTTCATGGTCGAATTGCTGCAAAGACACCACTACTAAAGGACACCAATAAGAAGAAGAGACTTGCTTGGGCCAAGAAACACGAGCAATTGACATTAGACCGGTGGAAATCTGTCCTTTGAGCTGATGAGTCCAAATTTGAGATGTTTGGTTCTAACCGCCGTGTCTTTGTGAGACGCAGAGTCGGTAAACGGATGATCTCTGCATGTGTGGTTCAAACCGTGAAGCATGGAGGAGGAGGTGTGATGGTGTGTGGGTGCTTTGCTGGTGACTCTGTGACTTATTTAGAATTCAAGGCACACTTAAAACCAGCATGGCTACCATAGCATTCTGAAGTGATACGCCATCCCATCTGATTTGCGCTTAGTGGGACTATCATTTGCTTTTCAACAGGACAATGACCCAAAACACACCTCCAGGCTGTGTAAGGGCTATTTGACCAAGAAGGAGAGTGATGGAGTGCTGCAACAGATGACCTGGACTCCACAATCACCCGACCTCAACCCAATTGATAGGGTTTGGGATGAGTTGGACCGCAGAGTGAAGGAAAAGCAGGCAGTGCTCAGCATATGTGGGAACTCCTTTAAGACTTTTGGAAAACCATTCCAGGTGACTACCTCCTGAAGCTGGTTGAGAGAATGCAAAGCTGTCATCAAGGCAAAGGGTGGCTACTTTGAAGAATCTAAAATACTTTTGACTGATTTTGTATGTACTCTGACACTTGAGCAAATGTCATTACTTTAAAACAAATTCTCTCTCTGCCACTCTTTTTCTTCATCTCTTAATGAGATTAGCTTCCAAACACTGTCTACCCAAGCTGACTGACAGAGATCTGCACTTTTATCATAGACTGTGACACTAAGCTGTGGAGTGCTTTGTCCTGGGTAGAGGGCCTGACGGAAACAGGGGCTCCTAATCCCTTTACTTGTGTCAGGTCCAAAGAGGAGGAAGAATGGATGCAGAATAGGATGGGGCTCAATAATGCCTCAGCTCCAACTTCCCCCTAAGCCTTCTTCCACAGCCAAGTGAGCAGGAGACTGATCTTATGAGTCACACCCCCACACCCCCACAAACATTCAACTCACATCCATAGTTCAGTTATTTACGAAAAATGGTGTGTGTGTGTAGGGGGGTGCACATACAGTGCATGCAAGTGTGTGTGTGTACACTTGAGCACAGGTGTGTGTTTGTGTGTATGTGAATGAGTGCATGACTTGCAATTGCTGGAGGTGCAGCCCAGGATGAGATTAATAAACCTGGGCAGTTCCCTGGTAGAACCCCAACATAGGCTTTTGTCTGCAGTCCCCTGAGTACTGTGGGGCTTAAACTCCTTTGTGTGTACCCTTACAGTAATCCGTCTCCAGCAGGAGTCCCCTGGGGCACTTTATTTACTCATTCAACTGTTTGGAAGTCTGTTAGACTGCTGATCACATGCACTGAAACAATCTGATTACTTTAACCAGGGCTGCAGATTCCTCCCCAACCTCTCTCCTGTCTTGACTCATACTGTATCTGATGTAGGCTGCAGGTGGGCGGGTCACTGGCACTGCTCTGGCTCATCTCCCTGGCTCACTGACCTGTCCATCAGCAGCCTGTGTCTCTCAAGCCAATGGTGTACAGAGGTGTTCAATACGAATGCTGCCTGTAGAGTAGCCTCCAAGGTGTATTCACTATGAATGTTTAGACAATTATCACCTCATACAGTTACAGTATTGGCCTGCAAATAAAAGTGATGGTTGATGTTGGTTCTTCTACAATCTATTAGTGTTTACAGGTCAGATATGTGGTGCTGGGGCAACTGAAGTAACAGTAACAGGTCTCTCAGAAATATGTTGTACTTTTTGGCTCCCCTGCTCAATGGGCCATAATTCAGTAACAACAAGAACGGTAAGTGATGTGTCACAGTGTAAAAACGAACAGCTCCGTTTTATTGGAAACCAGGAAATGTATTGTGTTCTCCATCTATCAAGGAGAGCCAGGGCCCTGGATCCGGGGCTAAATCCTGAAGCCAGGCACAGCAGGCTATCAGGGACTCTAAATATGCTTAGGCCTATTCCCCTGGAGCAGGAGGGGAGAAAGGTTAAAGTAAACTGCAACGATGACACTCAGACCAGCGAGGGCTTCCTAAACCTCTTCTTTGTTTGGGATCACCACTGATTGACCATCGCTGTCTTGGCAAGAAAAATAACCCTGGATTGAAAACATTGCAGGTTAGGTTTCCATGTGTGTGTGTGTGTGTGTGTGTGTGTGTGTGTGTGTGTCCCTTCACAACCAGCTAAAATGATTTGTGCTCAGGGTCCCGTGACCCATGGAAGCTTCAAAAAGCACTGAGGGGCAATATTTGGATGATATAAATGAGGGAGCTGGAGGAGAGGGAGAGGAGGGGGTGGTTGTGGGGTGCTGAGTGCTGATGACCAGTGTAAGACAGATGTTGAGGCTCTGTAGTACTGTGGTGATGACAGTGGAAAGTGTTTACTCGTGAACTGAGTGGCTGCCTGCCCTGCCCACCCTGTAGGACACAGACGCCATGCTTGAGAGAGAGAGAGAGAGGAGCAAAAGATAAGGAGAGAGAGAGAACTGGGATATAAGAGGCATTTCATCATCAGAGAGACTATGATACTGATCGTCTCTGACCCCCTCCCTCCCCCCGCACCTCACCTTCTCTCTCTGCTGGCTGGATCTTAATATTTCCCCGAAAACACCCACAATACATCTTCCTGGGACATTCCAGCGCTCGTGAGCACTGCAAATTGACCCTGCACCTTGGAGAGGGCTGGATAAAGGGATGAAATATGGAAGATTTACAGAATGAGATAGAACATTGATATATTTTTTTATGAAGTGTTCATGAAGATTCATGTGTCTCAATTCTGTTGAAATTGTGAAAGACATTGAATAGGAAAAACACATCACTTCCTCCTTTAATTATTTATTGTTTCTCTTTTTCTCTCTCTGCATTGTTGGGAAGGGCCTGTAAGTACTGTTAGTCTCCATCTGTTGTTTACAAAGCATGTGACAAGTACAATTTGATTTGATATACTTTGTTTTTGTATGAGAACTGTCACTATATGGATTCTACAGTATAGTCTATGTTGAGAATAGTGTGAATCTTATTTATTGACCTCTGGAGGATTTGATGTACTTACCATATGTTGTTTCGTTTGCTCAGTTATTGCCATATCTATCTCATCATGGACAATACTATTCAAAGAGTTTTACTGTACCCCCACAATCTCTTTTGATTTGTCTCTCTTTGGCCCTGTAGCTGTTTACATTTGTTTAATGCCAGTGCCTTAATGAGATTGTGATTTTGAGTCAGTGAGGTGGAAAACCCCATCGATGGAAATACATGCACAGTTGAAGTCGGAAGTTTACATACACCTTAGCCAAATACATTTAAACTCAGTTTTTCACAATTCCTGACACTTAATCCTAGTAAAAAAAACTTGTATTAGGTCAATTAGGATCACCACTTCATTTTAAGAATGTGAAATGTCAGAATAATAGTAGAGAGAATGATTTATTTCAGCTTTTTTTTCTTTCATCACATTCCCAGTGGGTCAGAAGTTTACATACACTCAATTAGTATTTGGTAGCATTGCCTTTAAATTGTTTAACTTGGGTCAAATGTTTCGGGTAGCCTTCCACAACCTTCCCACAATAAGTCGAGTGGCCCAATAAGGCCCATTCCTCCTGACAGAGCTGGTGTAACTGAGTCAGGTGTATAGGCCTCCTTGCTCACGCAAGCTTTTTCAGTTCTGCCCACACATTCTCTATTGGATTGAGGTCAGGGCTTTGTGATAGCCACTCCAATACCTTGACTTTATTGTCCTTAAACCATCTTGCCACAACTTTGGAAGTATGCTTGGGGTCATTGTCCATTTGGAAGACCCATTTGCAACCAAGCTTTAACTTCCTGAGTGATGTCTTGAGATGTTGCTTCAATATATCCACAGAATTTTCCTCCCCCATGATGCCATCTATTTTGTGAAGTGCACCAGTCCCTCCTGCAGCAAAGCACCCCCACAGCATGATGCTGCCACCCCCGTGCTTCACGGTTGTTCTTCGGCTTGCAAGCCTCCCCCTTTTTCCTCCAATCATAATGATACTCATTAAGGCCAAACAATTATATTTTTGTTTCATCAGACCAGAGGAAATTTCTCCAAAAAGTACGATCTTTGTCCCCATGTGCAGTTGCAAACCATAGTCTGGCTTTTTTATAGCGGTTTTGGAGCAGTGGCTTCTTCCTTGCTGAGAGGCCTTTCAGGTTATGTTGATATAGGACTTGTTTTACTGTGGATATAGATACTTTGTACCTGTTTCCTCCAGGATCTTCACACGGTCCTTTACTGTTGTTCTGGGATTGATTTGCACTTTACACACCAAACTACGTTCATCTCTAGAAGGCAGAATGCGTCTCCTCCCGAGCTGTATGATGGTTGCGTGGTCCCATGGTGTTTATACTTGCATACTATTGTACCTTCAGGTGTTTGGAAATTGCTCCCAAGGATGAAACAGACTTGTGGAGGTCTACAAAAAAAACAATTCTGAGGTCTTGGCTGATTTCTTTTGATTTTCCCATGATGTCAAGCAAGAGGCACTGAGTTTGAAGGTAGGCCTTGAAATACATCCACAGGTGCACCTCCAATTGACTCAAATGATGTCAATTAGCATATCAGAAGCTTCTAAAGCCATAAAATCATTTTCTGGAATTTTCCAAGCTGTTTAAAGGCACAGTGAACTTAGTGTATGTTAACTTCTGACCCACTGGAACTGCGATATAGTGAATTATAAGTGAAATAATCTGTCTGTAAACAATTGTTGGAAAAATGACTTGTGTCATGCACACAGTAGATGTCCTAACCGATTTGCCAAAACTATTGTTTGTTAACAAGAAATTTGTGGTTGAAAAACTTGTTTTAATGACTCCAACCTAAGTGTATGTAAACTTCCGACTTCAACTGTACATTGTGGTGGGATGCAAATACAAACTCAGCAGTTTAAAAAGCAAACTTGTGGTCTATGGCAGCCCTATGACAGCCCTATGGATGCCCTATGACAGCCTTATGGAAGCCCTACGACAGCCCTTTGGCAGCCCTGTGGCAGCCCTATGACAGCCCTATGACAGCCCTATGACAGCTCTATAGAAGCCCAAACTGTCTCCGGCCCCTGTGCTTGTCGCTACCTCCTCCTGAGAGCGGGCGGGTGAGCGGGCCCAGCCCCCTGGGGTGGGCGTCTGTCTGATGTCAGTCCTGCAGGACTGCCGCTGGGCTCTGCCCCTGCCGACACAGGGGACAGGCATCCCACCTCTACACCCCCTAGGCTGGGGTCCAGCTCTGAAACCCAACCCTCAGTCTAGCGTTGTGATCCCAGCTGGAGAGACAGCGCCTGCTCTGACCAGGGCCTCTCTCTCGGTGTGGAACTGGGGTCACGAGTTGCCTCTCTCCCTCTGCTCAGTCTCCTCTACACCACAGCAGTGTGCAGTGGGACTGGAGAGTCCTCTGCTTTACACAGACTGGTGGTATAAGACTTGTTATTGGCAGACTCAAACACAACAGTGGGTTGTGTATCTACAGTAAATAAACAGCAGTTACTGTAGACCCAACAGTATTTGTTTGAAAAGTGTTGTATTTCACAATTGCTGTTTGAATATATATTTATTTTAGGGATGAAATATTTTTATAATTCTGGTGCCAGCACACGTTTTCGACCTAATAACCAATATTTACTCGATTCTACAAGTTTTGACACTTAATTTCATTCTTTCACGTTCAAAGCCTCTTAAGCAGATGGAGGGGGGACAATATTGTAAGTATGCTTGTGTGTATATTATGTTCATACAATGCATTCGGAAAGTATTCACACCACTTGACTTTTTCCACATTTTGATACGTTACAGCCTTATTCTAAGATTATTTCGTTTTTCCCCTCATCAGTCTACACACATGACTCCATAATGACGAAGCCAGTGGTATAAAGTACATAAGTAAAAAATACTTGAAAATACTACTTAAGTAGTTTTTTGTGGTATCTGTACTTTACCTTACTATTTATATTTTTAAACTTTTATTTTTACTTCACTATATTCCTAAATTAAATAATATACTTTTTACATCACACATTTTCCCTCACAGCCAAAACTATGTTTAGCAGGACAGGAAAATAGTCCAATTCACGCACTTATCAAGAGAACGTGCTCATCTCTACTGCCTGTGATCTGGCGGACTCACTAAACACAAATGCATTGTTTGTAAATGTTGGAGTGTGCACCTGGCAATCCTTAAATGTTAAGAACAAGAAAATGATGCTTTATATAAGGAATTTGAAATGATTTTGATACTTAAGTATATTTAAAACCAAATACTTTTAGACTTTTACTGAAGAAGTATTTTACTGGGTGACTTTCACTTTTACTTTAGTCATTTTCTATTTTCTATCTTTACTTTTACTCAAGTATGACAATTGGGTACTTTTTCCATCACTGGACAAAGCAGAAACGGAACAAAACTGAAATATCACATTTACAGAAGTATTCAGACCCTTTACTCAGAACTTTAAGGCACATTTGGCAGCGATTACAACTACATGCATGGCACACCTGTATTTGGGGAGTTTCTCCTATTATTCTCTGCAGATCCACTCAAGCTCTGTCAGGTTGGATTGAGAGCGTCAGGTATTTTCAGATCTCTCCAGAGATGTTCAATTGGGTTCAAGTCCGGGCTCTGGCTGGGCCACTCATGGACATTCAAATACTTGTCCTCGAAGCCACTCCTGCATTGTATTGGCTGTGTGCTTAGGGTCGTTGTCCTGTTGGAAAGTGAACCTTCGCCACAGTCTGAGGTCCTGAGTGCTCTGAAGCAGGTTTTCAACAAGGATCTCTCTGTACTTTGCTCTGTTCAGTCTCATAGCAAAGGGTCTGAATACTACAGTTTTTAATTTTTTATAAATTAGCAAAAATGTCTAAAAACCTGTTTTTGCTTTGTCGTTATGGGGTACTGTGTGTAGATTGATGAGGAATATTTTTTATTTAATCCGTTTTAGAATAAGACTGTAATGTAACAAAATGTGGATAAAGTCAAAGGGTCTGAATACTTTCCGAATGCTCTGTATCTGCTTTTGTGTGGTATAATACATTCAGTGAGTGAGTGAGTGAGGGTGGGCATAATGTCTGTGTTTGTAGTGGATCTGTCCCGCAGCCAGGCATTGGACACGGTGTTGGCAGGCGACACAGTCTGTGGCTTCTCCTCCCGGTTGCGTGGCTCTGGAGGCAGTAAGCGGTGCGTGCCACCCAAACCACCACCCCCTCCATCATAGGCAGGCTGGCCCTCTCTCTGCTCTCCCTTTCTGGGCCCTGAGCCCTGGGCTGTGGCCTGTGGATGAGTGCTACATCCTGGCTGTCAGCACAGGGGTTAGCTGGGGATTCGCCTGCGGTGGAGATGTAGTATCAGGCCCTGTCTGTCAGCTCCTCGTTCTCCTTCCTCTCACCCCTTTGCATGGTCGGCCTGCAGTTGCACAACACACACACCCCTCCGGAAGACAGGACTGCAAGTGACTCAGATCTCTCACATGAAAATGAAAGGATTGCCCTCAGAATAGGCATATTCATGGCCATGCCAGTGAAAAGAGGCTGTTTAAAACCCTTAAGTGCTCTGGTGTTGTGTTTTCAAACAGACCGGTAAGGCTTTGACAGATGGTTTACTATTTCACTCTGTATTTCATTTCAGTCCTTTTTTGCGGATACGTTCTAGCTTCAGGGGGAATGCACTGACCCAGAGCCTGTATTTGCATACAGTTGCTGCTCACTTGTGACCTCTTATTCTGAGTGGATATACACATTCATCAATTGACAAATGAATAGTGCATGCAAAACGTCAGTCGAGGGAATGTTTGCATAAATGTTTCCGCCAGTCCAGGGGTGTTAATAGGTGTGTGTGTGTGTGTGTGTGTGTGTGTGTGTGTGTGTGTGTGTGTGTGTGTGTGTGTGTGTGTGTGTGTGTGTGTGTGTGTGTGTGTGTGTGTGTGTGTGTGTGTGTGCAGTAAGTTTCTGTACATGAGCATTGTAACATTAGTGTAAATAGCTGAACAGGCTCAATAGGCTTTTGGAGAAAATGGAATGATCTTCATAAATATCAAAGCTTCTACTCTTACAGAGTTACAGTGTATCTCTATGTCTCTCTATGTCTCTCTCTTTCACATATATACCCTAAACATCTTTAACCCACATAATCAGAGACACATGTAGGATTTGCGACCATAATCAGATTAATAGGTCCATCTACGCATGAAGGCGTCTTTTAGCTTTCAACTGGGTCCCAGTTACCATGGCACCAGCTGGATGGCTTGTAAGGTCAGAGCATGCTCTCTGACACGTCAGATCTAATGCAATAGATACTACATAGATCCCTATACTGTCACATGCCATTTTACAGTCTACCTCCACTCATATTTTGTATGTAATCAAATATTCTAACTAATTAAATTTGATCCATTCTTTGTAAGTTGTACATCTCCATATCCTTCTCTTTCAGAGACAGAAGTAAAGAAAACTGTTGGCCTTGAATAAAGTGCATTAGCTGAAGTATGTTTCTAATCCTTATTACCATTCTCCAAAGTCATGTATGAAATACAGGTTTGGTGCCACACTAAGCAGCACATGTTTTTCTTTTTCTCCACAACTATTTCTCAGAGAGAGAGATCATCTACACCCGCTGCTCTTCCTTATTTTATTATAGGTTTTAAGTTCACCATAACTCTGAGATGGGAATGAATGCAGAGGAAAGAAAAGTAAAACAGCTCTTTCCCCCTCTCTTTCCTGTTCTAAATGCCCTTCATTGGATAACATGTTTTAGTATAGCTATCAGGGCTGTGATGTAGTTGGAGCTAAGAGTTTTGAATTTTTTCTTATTGTTCATTATCGGTAGTAAAATAAAAGAGCACAACATCATTGAGGCGACTGCAGAGCTAAGTCTGTGAGCTCATGCCAACTGCGTCAGTCTTTCTTGTCTGCTTCCCAAATGTGCATAGTAAAGACTATAAATGATGTGTGTTTCAAAGGTTTCCTCTTGTAAATCACGTGTATGTGACACCCCATCAACATACCATGCAGTATTGAGCTCTTGTAATTACATCAATAACTACAGTACTTGCTGATATCATTAATAGGTGTGGTTTTATATTTACATAGGGGATCAACATGACTATAAAGTGCATTGTCAGGTGCAGTTATTCTCATGTCACAGTACTTAGTAGTGGAGTGATGTTGCATAGGGTTTGATGGGTATTCTTTAGATACTGTACACACAGCCGACCCAGAGATCCCTCCCTCCCTCCCTCCCTCCCTCCCTCCCTCCCTCCCTCCCTCCCTCCCTCCCTCCCTCCCTCCCTCCCTCCCTCCCTCCCTCCCTCCCTCCCTCCCTCCCTCCCTCCCTCCCTCCCTCCCTCCCTCCCTCCCTCTCTCTCATATCCTGGCACTAATAAACTCACACACACACCACACACCACAGATACACCCCCTCAAAGAATACACGCATGCAGACATGCAGCACTTCTGGGTCCAGGGGAAGCGTGTGGCTTTGGAGCTTGTCAGGGAGTGATGTCCCACAGAGAGATGGCAGGAAGATGGGAGAGAGAGAGAGAGAGAGAGAGGGGCCAATCTACACAACAACATCCCACTATGACCCTGGGGGAAGAGATGGAGGAAGGGTGGCCATCTTTGCCTGGACAGATCCACACACCTTCTGTTGCATTGGCAGTTTATGTAGATGGTCAACATATTAATGTACATATTATTTGGTAAATACTAAATTGACCAGATATGCCATATCTATCGATTAATATCAAGGATGAATTTGAGACTGAATCCACAGTAGAAATATAAGCAGAGTCAAAGCTGTAATGTACAGCAAGAGTCTTATTATGTCACAACTTTAGCTCTGTTTTTATGGGTTTTCTAACCAACAACAAAAAAAACAGAGAGAGCGAGAGCGACAGACTCTTGGCAGAGTCATTCTCTGCAGTTATAACTTTAGAAACCGCTTATAGTTTGCAATAATTGAGAAGCTGAAGTGAAAAAGTAGCTTTCTCTCCCAGACAATGCGTAATGAGGGAACTGTGGGGTGCGAGAAACAGCGAGTGGTCTCTGGAAGCGCCACTAACACAAGGATCAGCAACATTAAAAATGATTTACACCCCAAGTCCTTGAAACAGTTTTTTTTGCTCAATAGCTCCTCTTTTACAGATATTTCAGGGAAGTAATAAACTGCTCTGACAAGCGTTTGAGTGGCCCCGAAACATCCCTTATGGGCAGTAGGGCTCCATTTCGGTTGCTTCGGCTAATTATGGAGCTGCTGTGTATGGGGGCTTTGTTTGAGTTATATCTTGTACAATATTACACGATTGTTATTTGAGTGACAGACATCCTTCAAGACTTCCAATCTTCAGGTTGGTTGCTTGGTTCAACATTTACCTTAAGCCATAAATGAATTCAGCTCTTATAGGAAAACAATAGTGGAACTAAGTTAGGAATGCTGCTTGGCTCCATGGTAGCCTCATACAGACTCTGTTTTTCTTGATGGTTTAGTTCTTTTGAAGCTGGCTCCACGGTCCAGAATGGAGCCCTGCACAGTGTAAGATGTCATACTCACACTGTGCTGACCAACATGTGCCCATAACATTTAATGGCGCCTTGGCAACTGCTAATGGAAACTTACTTTGCCTAGTAGCAATCACGTTTAGTTCCCCTTCTTCTGGTTGCATTTCTATTTTTTTTACAATAATTATTCCTTTGCTTCTTTGATACACACAGGCATGAACACATGGTTGAGAGAGGAAAAATATGCATATATCTGCTAATTATTAAGATTATTGATGGGATATATAAACCAAAACGAAAGGGAACATTTGTCTTGAGTAAGGCACGGTGCCCTGCTCGCTGTGCCCTCGGCCTGAATGTTTGTATTCTTGCTGGGAAAGAGAGGAACATCACAGAGTGTTCCTCTGGAGCTGTGTGCCTGGGACTGTGACAGGGGCTGGGAGGGCAGAGAGTAGGACGAGGAGGAGGAGGAGGTGGAGGAGGACCAGGTCATGCCATGGCACATGTGTCAGTGTGGGATGAAGACACTCTAACAGGTTGAGATGTCCAAGACTGCTTGTGATTAGTCACTCTGATTCCTTTTGACAAACAATTCCTGTGGTCTTCTTCATGCTCTCTGCAAATGTACTTCCGCTTTCACTGTTGTGTGCTGTGTGTTTTGTTGTGGCATGTCTTTGTATGTGTGTGTTTGATTATGTGTTATGAATAATATTCGATTAGTTATATTGGCCTTCAGATGTTTTCTATATTTATGCTTGTAAAACTGGTTGTTTGGATCATGGATGCTAATTGGACAAGCTGTGTTCCAAGCCATTCTGGCATTGGCCATCACAAGCACACTATGCTTGCTAACAGTTGCTACCATCTGAAAATTAACACTGCACCCCCATAAGAATATCATGTTGCTGTTTGAATCATCTCTTGTATTTATCTCAACTCACACGTTATTTCACTTTGCTTCAAGCCTAGCATTTAGTTTGTTACAGCGGGGTTAATATAAGCATCGCTGTCTGCCTGTCCATCCTCAGAAACAATGTTTCACTTTTGATTTTCGATCTCTGTATAATACACAGAGTGACCGGTGCCCAGACGAGACAACTTTTTCTGGGCCAGGCAAAATCACGCATCAATGTCATTATCATGGACATATCCAAGTAAATGCCAAAACAAATGAAAATGCAGCTAGTGTACTGTCATTCCAGGCTCAGTTTGAGGTGACTGAGTTAGCTGAAGTTGTCTAGCTAGCTAGCAAGTGGCAAGAATGTTATCCAGCCTGTGTAGCAACCATTTTGTTTAGAACAGACGACCAGGTCTTTTGCATTTAGATGATTACATTTTAGTCATTTATCAGACGCTCTTATCCAGAGTGACTTACAGTTAGTGCATTCATCTTAAGATAGCTAGGTGGGACAACCACGTATTACAGGCATAGTAAGTACACTTTTCCTCAATAAAGTAGCTGTCAGCAAAGACAGAGCGTCTAAAGGGGGGGTGTAGTCATTTCATAATGTAGTCAAATGAAAGTGTTGGATCAGGAATGTATTTTTCGGGGGGGGGGGGGTCGGGGGGGTCGAGGTGAGGAGAGAGCGAGATTATTTATTATTTAAAATACTATTTGAGAGGTAAGGTTTCAGGTGCTTTTGGAAGATGGCATGTTTCAGGTGCTTTCGGACGTTGGTCAGGGACTCTGCTGTCCTAGCTTCAGGGGGAAGCTGGTTCCACTTTTGGGGTTCCAGGACAGAGAAGAGCTTGGACTGGACTGAGCTGGAACTTCCCTAGGGGTGGGAGGGCCAAGAGACCAGAGGTGGCAGAACTGAGTGCTTGGGTTGGGGTGTAGGGATGGAGCATGGGTTTGAGCAAAGCAACTATGCAAAAATAATGAACGACTGGGTCGCATATGTAGCAACATGACCGAAATAACTAACAACCAGGACTACTATTTGTCCGGACTATATCTTCTGGTGGAAGAATGAAATGGTATGAATTTACTTCCAAAATAAAATGTAAAGCTGCAATATGTTACATTTTTGGTGACCTGACCAAATTCACATAGAAATGTGAGTTATAGATATGTCATTACCATTGAAAGCAAGTCTAAGAAGCAGTAGATATGTTCTATGTAAGCTATTTCTATACTTCCCGTTCTTAAGTTTCGGCTTTGTAACACCAGCTTCAAACAGCTGAAAATACAATATGGAAAAGATATTTAGATGGTACAATGATTATCTACGCTCTACTTGCTTCTTTTGTCACATAAACTGAAATGAGGGGAACTGTTCTAATTTTAGCAACCAGGAAATGGTGGAGTGATTTCTGCATAGTGCATCTTTAATGAAAAGATGTCATTCATTGTTATTTATATATGTTTGTAACAGTTTTGTAAAAGTAATAAGGCACGTGAGGCAGTGCTGTATCATGAATACAGTAACAGGTAAATGGCATTGTTCGGCCCGACGCCATATACAGCTCTGCCTCTTGTGCCTTATTGCTTAATTAAAAGACAGTTATTATGGTAGTATCAAGGTCAGAGTCAAAACCACTTTGTTTACAATAATGTGTCTGGTTGGCCATATCAAAGCCAGTCATGTCTAAACTGTCCTTTTGAATGTGTAGAGATGTCTCACGGCAGAAGGCGTCACGCTGGTTTTGGGGTAATTTTGTAATGCCTTTCAAAGCTTCAGATGAAGCTCTTCTCCTGAAATTGGGTGTAGGTGGCCTTTTGGTTGAGAGAGAAGCCAGGTATCTCTGCAGCACAGATGATATTCAAAGATTCATCTCCCTGTGAATAGCATAGCCTACTGTCACAACGAGAGAACGTTTCATAAGATAAAACCTCACCACAACAGCAACGTCTGTACAACGTTATCTTCAGAAAGCAAGAACTGAAAGGAGTCATTGAATGCCCTTTATCTGTCAGCATACTACAATAATCCCAAGACATTTCAATAGGAGAGCCAGTTGTACGATATGTTCTTGTGCCTTGGGATGTTATCTGTTTCTGGACTTCCTTGCAGATGCCTGGCATCAAACCTCCTGGCACTAAAAGTGTCATGAGAAGGTACGTGTTTACGGTGAAGATCCATAAGGTTAGAGGGATCAAAGCCCTGTTGAAAGGACATTAGGCAAGGAAACAGGAACAAATAAACAAAATGGCCTTATTTTTGTCATCCACGGTTAATCATGCTATCAGATTTACAACTCATCCCAGAGTGAGAAACCATGCCGGGGAGAGGCCAATTTCTTTACTATATTTTTCTTTATTGCTGTGAAAAAAAGACGGAAAATAAAAACCAGACCACTTGAACATAAGAACAATAGCAGTTAAAAGTAGGGGAGAGGAAAAAACTCACAGAAAACAGTTGAACTGTCACACCACAGACATACAGTATATTCTGTTTTTGGCTCTTTTTTTTATTGCTCTGTAATATTTTATTTTCTCTGTCCAGGATTGAAACAGAACACTAATTGGATGAAAATTGTGTTTGACAGCATTTTCATTCTCAATGCATTTCTGGGTTTGTGAGGAAACGTTGAGCAGAACACTGTGTGAATGAAGCATTCATGTCAGACAAGAACCAGTATGTGGCTCGGTTCTGTTACTCAGCCGTTAAAATACTGGAATTTTCTGGTGCTCGTCGGCTAGAGAAGTCTAATTGATCTGACTGTTTTAGCACGGACTGTCTTTTATTCTTGAAGTCTAGCTGAGCTTGAAGCTAATGGCTGAAATGGTCTTCACTACTTTTAGACAAAAAAAACCTGCTTAAAAATGCTTTGGAATAGCATCATCATTTTTGGGGTTGTTATTTCAGCATTGTGGTCAAAATGATAAATGATAGTTTCAGACCTGATGATGTAATGATTACATCAGTAGTAGAAAAAGTTGTATTTATTTTGTAAACATTGTACAGACTGAGGACAGTAGGTTAATCATTTTGTAAGTGTTTCATACATCCTGACAGACAGCTCTGTATTGGAATGCATCTTGTGTGGCTTGGAGCAATTTCTTAACTGAATCGTGTTGTGTGTGCATTTGCGTGCACTCGTGTGAGTGCATGTGTGTTGGGTGTATAAGGTGAGATGACAGTGGTCATAGTCTAACCTGTGTTAGGGGCAGTGTAGCCTACCACCCAAGTATCTGGACCTGCCCTACCTGGTCATCTACAGTGGAAAGACAAAGTATGTGAACCCTTTGAAAATACTTGGATTTCTGCATAGATTGGTCATACAATTCAAGATCTGATCTTCATCTAGGTCACAAAAATAGACAAACACAGTCTGCTTAAACTAATAACACACAAACAATTACACATTTTCATGTCTTTATTGAACACACCGTGTAAACATTCACAGGGGAGGGTGGGAAAAGTATGTGAACCCTTGGATTTAATATCTGGTTGACCCTCCTTTGGCAGTAATAACCTCAGTCAAACGTTTTCTGTAGTTGCAGATCAGACCTGCACAACGGTCAGGAGGAATTTTGGACCATTCCTCTTTACCAAACTATTTCAGTTCAGCAATATTCTTGGGATGTCTGTTGTGAACTGCTCTATTGAGGTCATGCACAGCATCTCAATCGGGTTGAGGTCAGGACTCAAGTGACTGGGCCACTCCAGAAGGCATATTTTCTTCTGTTGAAGCCATTCTGTTGTTGATTACTTCTGTGTTTTGGATAGTTGTCCTGTTGCATCACCAAACTTCTGTTGTGCTTCAATTGGCGGACAGATAGCCTAACATTCTCCTGCAAAATGTCTTGATAAACGTGGGAATTCATTTTTCTGTCGATGATAGCAAGCTGTCCAGGCCCTGAGGCAGCAAAGCAGCCCCAAACCATGATGCTCCCTCCACCATACTTCACAGTTGAGGAATGAGGTTTTGATGTTGGTGTGCTGTGCCTTTTTTCTCTCCACACATAGTGTTGTGTGTTCCTTCCGAACAACTCAACTGTAGTTTCATCTGTCCACAGAATATTTTGCCAGCAGTGCTGTGGAACATCCAGGTGCACATTTGCAAACTTCAGACGTGCAGCAATGTTTTTTTTGGACAGCAGTGACTTCTTCCATGTTGTCCTCCCATGAACACCATTCTTGTTTAGTGTTTTACGTATCGTAGACTCGTCAACAGAGATGTTAGCATGTTCCAGAGAACATGAACATTTCTGTAAGTCTTTAGCTGACACTCTAGGATTCTTCTTAACCTCATTGAGCATTCTGCTCTGTGCTCTTGCAGTCATCTTTGCAGGACAGCCACTCCTAGGGAGAGTAGCAACAGTGCTGAACTTTCTCCATTTATAGACAATTTGTCTTACCATGGCCTGATGAACATCAAGGCTTTTAGAGATACTTTTGTAACCCTTTCGAGCTTTATGCAAGTAAACAATTCTTAATCTTATGTCTTCTGAGATCTCTTTTGTTTGATGCATGGTTCACATCAGGCAATGCTTCTTGTGAATAACAAACTCAAATTGTGTGAGTGTTTTTTACAGGGCAGGGCAGCTCTAACCAACATCTCCAATCTCATCTTATCGATTGGACTCCAGGTTAGCTGACTCCTGACTCCAATTAGCTTTTGGAGAAGTCATTAGCCTAGGGTTTCAATACTTTTTCCAACCTATACTGTGAATGTTTAAATTATGTATTCAATATAGACAAGAAAAATACAATCATTTGTGTGTTATTAGTTTAGGCACACGTTGTTTGTCTATTGTTGTGACTTAGATGAAAATCAGATCAAATCTGATGACCAATTTATGCAGAACTCCAGGTAATTCCAAAGGGTTCACATACTTTTTCTTGCCACTGTATTAGACTGGTGCAGGTCTAAGTGGGACTTATTACTTGTGAGATAAGTGTGGAGATCAACCTGATCAAACTCAGGGAGATATATGAGGTGTCGACACTTCAAGAGTTGCACCTGATCAGGAAATGAATGGTGTGAGGGTACAATTGCGAGCCCTGGCCCTCTTTCTTCAACCCACACTGCAGCACACTAGATCATTATCTGACTTACAGGGTAAGGGTAGCTTACACTTGCATCTTAAATTCTTCCATGGTCATTTGTTTTTTTGTTTTCAAATTTGATTTTAAACAGAAATACAGTCAATAAGATCTGTTTTCTCAGTATGAACCAGTCATATTTTCCCTCTCTGATAAGGTATGTGGGGGAAACATTCCTGAGCCTCAGGGCCTACACAAGTCTACCTCCTTCTTTTGAAGTTCCCCGTAATCCTTCTATATCTCTCTCTGAAACATACCTCGGCCCTCTTACCTTTTTATTTATTAGACAATCCCTCACCTGTAAAATATGATGAAGATGACATATTAGAGGTCTTCAGGCAGATTGCTGCTGCTGCACATAGATTCATGGCATGGAGAGTGTTTTCTTAAGCACTTAAAACACATTTGAGCTTTACATTAGAAGATACTTACATGCCAAGAGTGTTTGCTCATTGGCCAGGTGCCAAGACATATTTCTAAAAGTCAGACCAGATCACGTCGGTCCTGCATATTAACAGTAACCGTACAACAAACGATTACACGTTCATTACTGTACATGATATTAGTCATATCAAAATGTATGGTTACTTAACATACTCATCTGCGATGACATTTACTAATAATGACTTTAAAATACTTCAGTTATTTTTCTGAATAATGTAGCATTAGTTTGCATCAGTTTGTTTTATTACAATTGTATAATGAGGAAGTTTTGGTGGGCTAATCTCACGTGTCAGTGTCTGTTGGTCATCTGATGTGATAAAACGTCACCGGTTGTTCTTATTGAAGTGAGAGCTGTTGGTTTGACCCCGACATACAGAGAGAGTCTCCTAGGTGGCAGACATGATTGTCACTCAGCTCGGGTGGTTTTTTAATCATTTGATCTGTGGTGGGGACCTCTCCTGAGACACGGGTGACGTTTAGCAGTCTGCAGCTTAGGACCCCAGGGCTCGTCTAAGTCATGCCCGTATCTGAGCTGCCGTTATTAGCTCTGCTCTCGAGAGCGTGTGGCTCATCTCCCCCCCGAGAGTGGCTGTGAAATGGAGAGCGTCGAGCAAGGCTCAGCGGTGGAGGGGCATATAACAGTAATTACTCCATTGATATTCCTCACACAATAATGCTGTCATCAGTCATTTGCATAACCCCGCTCTCTTCACACAGGCAGATGAATGCATATGATATTGTCATGTGCCTCAGGGAGTTTATATTATTTATGGATATATGTTTTTCTCTCCTTTATGCTGCCAGTACTAGAAATACAGAAGCTATGATCAAACAGATGCTGGATTGTGTTTAGTTTAGCAGTGCAACACCATATGTTGTGTGTTTAACTGTACTGCCCTCTGATACTAGAATCGAATATAATTGTCCTTTAACAGGTCCTTTGTCTTTCTGCTGACACAATGGAATTTTTCCACAGTGTGATTTGGGTGATTGGGATCAGATTTGTTGGATTTCTCTTTAACACTTTGACTTTTGATGGGACATCTTGATAGAGAAAATGAGGTACGATGCATTAGGTGGGTGGATGTCCGTGTGTGACACATTCTCCGTCTCTATAGATGAGGGCTGAGGGGGGTCACTGGATGCCATAGGGCTTTGCCTCAGCCCTCAGTTAATAGGCATTGGTCATAGGCTGTCTTCTCTTTATTTCCTTTGCTCTCCTGCACCTGTCTTCCCAGACACGTCTCCCGCTGGAGTAGGGCCCTCAGGCACCGCATCATTTGTTGTTGTGAAGAGCCAGGGGGGTGGAGGATGGGTCGACTGAGGAAGATGTGCTTCAGAGAGAAGCCATCGGAAGGGGTGGGAGAAGCAGGCGTTCCAGTCAAATCTCAGCTGTTGAATATTTAATGATGCCTGGAGTGTTTATTTAGTTAGCCTGTCGATTTTTACTGCTCTGTCAATAGAAGATCCCATGTAGCAGCGTGCTGATGATCTTTATTGTCTTGCCTCCCAGGAGAGGCCCGGCGCTAAACGCAATTATGGATTTTCTTCCACTGCAATGTGTTTGATATTTTTACTGATCTAATTTGCAATCTGGTAGTTTATTGTTTGGCATTTTAGTGGCGCTCAAGTGGCGAGGCAAATTTGATTTCCTCATAATTCTTTCTAACATCATTAATGCTGTTAGCACATTCACACAGATCTTAAATAAAGCCAGAGAATCCTCCCATAGATGAAAACATTCCTTTTTTATTGTCTCTACCCTATTTTCATTTGACTGATTCTGGTTCTAATTACAAATCATCTCGGTAGTTCAATGTCTATGTGAAATATTACATTATAATAGGATTGAATGGTGGGTCCCGTTGCTCCGCTAAAGGCATATACTGCAAGTTCAATAACATGTATGGAGCTTTTGTGGGCATAAGAGGGTGGAATCAAAACAGTATCTCTCTCCCTAACACATCTCTCCCACATTCTCAGAGACAAATGAGGGCATTTCTCACGACAACCACAGAGGGTGTTGAGGCAAAAAAAATAGATCTTATATATTTAGAAGGCTGCATTGTGGTCCGGTTGTTTTTGCAACAGAGCTAATGCTGTTAGCATGTAGCTCTGTGAGTGATGTGTTTGTTAGAAGCCCAACATTAGAGCTAGCTAATGATGTTAGCATGTAGCTCTGTGTGAGTGATGTGTTAGTCAGACGCCCAGCAGTAGTGCTAATAGTGTTAGCGTATAGCCCTTGAGAGGGATGTGATCGGTTAGCCAATGATGGAATAGGTTTGTGTCACCAATGCCTGCTTCCTCACTCGAGGAGCTGTCACCTTCATAAGTGGACGAGCAGAATTAGTGATGAAATCTGAGTCCTCCTAATCTGATGGTATGCTTGACACACAAAAGTGACAAAATAGCCCTCCCAACCAGGGATGAATGAGTAATGGCTACTATAAACAGAGAAGTCAAAGCTGTGTAAGGGAGAAGGGACTGATACTCATCTTTCCACCTCATTTTGAACCATTCAATATACCTGCAAATGCAAGTGGTACTTGTCATGTAGTCTCTCAAAGTGGGGGAATTTGGTGTCTCAATACTTACGATTCGATTCCTATTACACTTTCTGGCCAGCTATGTCTTAATAGCTTGGTTGGTTCTAATCTGTTGCATAATCTGTAGCCTCTAGCCTGAAGATCTAGACATAAGGTTAGCTCATCCCTGCTTTATCCCTGTAGAATGTAAGGCACGGGAGGAGAGTGATGTGAGTGTCATGAAGAGCACACAGTAGCATACCACCAGTGGGGTGACAAGCAGGCCATGTCACACACACACACATACACACATACACACACACTCCGCATATTCACGCCTGACTTTGTTTCCAAAACAAGCATTTGACACGTCAAAGGCAGACCCCGCCGTGTTCAGAGCACCACATCGCATTAGTGCAACCTTTTCTCACCTGACTGACTGACACACTCTTCAGCCACATAGCTAGCAGGATTAGATGGCTATAATTGGGAGCTATGTGTGTGTTTTATTTTCTTTAACACCATCAGATAGGAGTCTAGGCTCACTGAACCTATGACCCAAGGGTTATAGAGGCCACATTGAACAGGGACTGTACTATGGATGCTTAGGATGATATGACAGTGCTACATTTAGTTCTCGCCCAATATTAAATTACTTATAGTTATTTATTTCTGGTGTTGCTTTTCTCAAAGTATATATATTTTTAATTGGGGGAGATTATCTAATCAAAATGTCAAAGGTTTATTTGTTTAAACAGATTTGGACCAGTAGGCCTCAACCATGAAATGTGAAAGTAATACCTTAGAATGACGTGTGGAGTGCGATAATAAACATATATACAGCTATCTTAGAGAATGTTCTGATTTATTCACTGATACTGTTGAAATAGTCTAAAGCTCCCACACCCTGTTTTACTCTGAGCTCTCTGCCATATTTCTGTCTCCACTACCTATAAATTACTGGAATATTATAATCCCATTGAGTATGATGTTGATTCATATGAAGTACCCACCCTCTTAATATGAAGCTCTTTATTAGAGCACACTATGCTCCATAAAACAGTAAACACATTGTTTTTATTTGCAATAATCCCCTCAATTGCTACTGGTTAAACCCTAGCCTGGAACTGACTCCCCTTATTGTGTTGAGACATTCCTGACAAAAGACAAAGTCCTCTCTAAGTCCTCTCTAATTGATCACTCTCATTAAATCATTGTGAACTTCCCCTGCTCTCATCTCATGTCGATTGTGGCTTGGGAAGAAACTCTAGTGGAGAATTCAGAGCCCCTCTCAGCCAAATCTGAGCAGAAACCAATCCAGTCTGAGAGATGAGCAATGTTTATCTTCCAGTCTTTCCCCCGATAAAAAAAATCTAGTTCCGTTATCAGAAAAGGCGAGAAGGGGGAGAGAGCTAGAAGTAGAGGAGGATTTCACAGGGAGAGGAGAATGTCATCCCTACATAATAGTTTATGATTCATCCCTGCACCTTTGACTAAATAATGAGAGATGACAATTAGAGCAAGCCATGGGAGTAGGAGTCAAAGGGCTGAGATTCCTCTTGGCAGAGGCAGCCCTGTCTGAGTGTGCTCACAGCAAACTCAATCCAGATGTCACGGCCCGTGCTGCCATAAGCCCAAGCTGCTGCCAGAGCAACACAACAGAGCCTTTCTGCCATCCACCGATCCAATCTCTCAGCCTTCGTGCTGCAAACATGACAGGAGACTCTCCTGGAGAGAGCTGGGGACGGGCCCCCCTCCAGTCCAAATGAAAGAATTCCAGCTAGCCCCCCTAACAAAGCCAAGGGCTGCAAAGTATCATTTCTGCACATGCTGTGATTTATCTAACCCTTGGTTTATGTCTGTATCCTTCACCTCCCTCCCTCCCTCCCAGCTCTCTCCCTTCTCTCTCCCCTGCTTTGTCTCTATTTCTCACAACATACACATGGGAGATCAGTGAACAGATTTGAGGGGTGTGGGAAACACCATCATATACTGTAAGTCGGTCTATAATACATTTACACAGAGCATATTTAATATCATACATTTAATTCATCCTTATACATCTATTTCTATTCAATTGCATGCTGAACATCATCTATTGCTCTATAACACATTTCAGTTATTTCAGCCAATACATAGCTGGGAATCTGATGAGTTCCTTTTTCTTTATTTCCTTCAGACGGGTTGGAGGGGGGGGGGGGGGGGGGGGGTCTTGTCACTCAGCACACCGGCAGCATCAATGGGCCAGTACGGGAGAGAAAAGGCCAATAGAGCACTATTGATATGTTTAACTAATTAGCCGTGATGACGGCAGGTGTGATTGTGGGCATGGCAGTGGGGTCAGCTCGTCATATGGCTGTTAACAGACACGATATTGCACTGTGGCCTGATCTCTCCATTCCCACACAATGGCATTAGAGGCTCCCCAGGGAAATAAAGAGTCCCTCTACCCTATCCCCAGTGCTCCTCAAATTAACTCCCCAGAAGGTTAAGCTCCCGGATTCATAATTATTCAAGCCCTTTCTCCCCATCCACCCTCACCCCCTCTCTCTCCCTGCCACTTCTCCTGAGTGGCACTCGCCTTTTTTTTGTGGGAAACCCTAGGAATTAGATTAGCTAAGACTGACCTGTGAACATATAGCCAGATGACGGATCCAGCTTGATCTCTGCCTGTCTAGCTGTCTTTCTATCTAATCTAGCTGTCTATCTCTCTGATAGCATGTTATTGCTTGTGTGAAACTCCCTATGGATGAGGTGTTTTCTGCCTCACCTTTTCAGAAATTGCATAGGTGTGTGGCTCTCAGAGAGAAGGCCATGGTCATAGATCTAACTTGCATGGATATCTTTATGAGGACAAGAGATGGTATCTTTTGCTGGTGCTTTAGATGTGATAAATTACTATTTGTTCCTTTAGCGTGTATCAATGTCACAGACAATACTGTAGTACAGCCAACTAACTGAATGGCATGGTATGAGCATGATGTTACAAAAATCTAAGATGTATTGTAATATGTGATTTTTGTTGGCTCTTAGTAGGGTAATCATTTCTTCCTCATATCCACCATCTTAAAATGAATGCTTTTGGTGCTCAGAAGTCAGGCACTGTACTGCTCTTTAAAGCAGCCTCATTTCTAATGTCATACACAATGATTATGAATGGTTTTCAAGGATTTGACCATTTTGGAGCCATAATGCATTTCTTCCATACAATACTGTATGGGTAATCCACTAGAGGAGAATACCGGAACATTCTGATTTGCTAATAACTGATAGCATAAGAGGCTAACTTGACTATGTATGCAAAATGAAATATAGTGTAATTCTGCTGCCACTGAAGTCAGTTTTAATCTACAACTATATTTTAGCCTCTGCAATTTATCATTGCCCTTGTGGAAGTACACAGAGACATTTTCTGAGAAGCAGAAATACACCCTTAATAGATGTTATGGTTCTCAATCAGTGTAAATCTACTTTGGGTAGGTACCTCTCTCCTCCACCTCTGAAGCAGTGGATCTGTGTGGGTCTGAAGTCAATTGGGTTTCTCCAGAGGCCTCAGTAATGTAATGAGGAACTGGTCTGAGTCTGACTGAGGGTTGTTGGGCTCCTTCTCTTCTCCACAGTCACATAATTAATCTTGTGCTTCTACAATGCACAAGGAGGGAGAAAGAGCTCACCGTCTCCATCTCATGACAGATATGTTTGTACTTGATGCATCATGGTAGTGTTCTGTGGGTCCTGCATGTCTCCAGTTTTTAAATGGTTTATAAACCCATTCCTTCATGGCCTACAGAGGGTTAGTTACAAAACAACCATGTCCCTTTGGGCCCTATTAGGAGACCGAGAAAAACACACACACTTCTCAACCAGGTACTCTAATGATATGTATGCAGTTTAGAAAATGACTAAGAGTGAGATAAACTGAAATGTGTATTACCGGTAATAGGATCTCCAATGCGCTACCCCTCTTAAGCATCAATGGGCTGTGTATTGTTGCTCTTGTTCCCCCAGTTTACCAGTGGGAGCATGAGATGAACTGCCAGTGATAAGTATGTCTCTTTAAGTCTTGTTGTAGTGCTGGCTGATTTCCTCAACCAGGAAGTTTAGGACTCAGGCCATAGACATCAATACAACCCACAGCAAATCAAAGCTGGCTTTAGATAAATAACTCCAGAAAACCCCTGACTTGTATAAACACCATGCCCTATATTGGAGAGGGATGTTCTGCAGTGGCTGAACCTATCGTTTGTTCTCAGCTCTATTTTTCTTTGTGCTTGCTTTTTTTGGGGGGGTGGGGGGGGGTTCTCACATGCATGGTCAATTAGTGATAGATGACACATACCTGGGGATGTCAGAATGATGGACTTGAGTGGGCTGTTCTCAGAGGTGGAGTAGAAGTAGCAGTCATAATAGGAGGTGTCAGGCAGGCCTGTGTGGAAAGGCTTGGGGACCCATAGCTGGGTAACATTTCAGCGGCATGATGGAGCCTGGCTCTCCCTTTAAATAGATTAGCTGGCAGTGCTAGACCAGGCCCAGGTCCACCCAGAGGGCCAGGAGGAGACAGATATACACCACCCCATTACTGTGGAGCTGAGGGTCCAACACAAGCTTCATTAATAATCTGATGATGAATCACTACCTTAATGAACTATTTATAGCTAGTGCCTGATCCCTAGCCTCCTCCTCTCAGCTGACTTCTTAAAGGTTTGTATACAACACTTCCTCATGTATTTCCTTTCTTTAGTGTAGATACAGTGCCTTGCGAAAGTATTCGGCCCCCTTGAACTTTGCGACCTTTTGCCACATTTCAGGCTTCAAACATAAAGATATAATTTGTATTTTTTTTGTGAAGAATCAACAACAAGTGGGACACAATCATGAAGTGGAACGACATTTATTGGATATTTCAAACTTTTTTGTGTGTCCCACTTGTTGTTGATTCTTCACAAAAAATACAGTTTTATATCTTTATGTTTGAAGCCTGAAATGTGGCAAAAGGTCGCAAAGTTCAAGGGGGCCGAATACTTTCGCAAGGCACTGTATGTAGGGAAACTGGTAAAAGAGATGGCAATAGTACAAATTGTACAACGGGTGGCTTGGAATTCCCATATTTAGAGTCTATGCTGACCATAATATACTACACAACACACATGGCCACATTCATAAAAAAGTGGCAACCAATGTTACCTCTTAACTGCGCATAGGCGTGCAATAGACCCGAGACTGCTGCGCAACTCCCCTTGGGAGTTACAGAAAAAGATTGAAGTTTTAAAACTGCAGTAAAAGTGCAGTAACTGCAGTCGACTAGGGTGTTTTGGATAGGCGAACTGTTGCCATTTTGAACCGTTTCATGTGTCTGAAGGTACAAACTCTGCCTTCCAGGTGGGCCCAGAGAGTAAATCAAGTGCACTATAGGCCTACCGCTGGCCAATCGGATGGCTCAGATTACCATGTCTGCAGTAAAGCTACAGCTAAATTGATACTGTGAGATTTCAAATCGTTTAAATCCATGACTAGAGAGAGACTGTCAACGAATACAGCAAAGCACTGCTGTTTTTATGACTGAGTTCATGTTTAAGTTCTTACTCAGCACTGTCAACACTTTGTATTCAACACTTTTATAAGCCACAAAATGAATGTTCTTCTTATTTCCACTCAGTACTGCAGCAGTAATGAATGAGTAGGAAAGTGTATCTATAGGCTTGCATGGCTGTTATTATTAGTGGCTTGCTTATTTTTTTAAAATAAAGGAATATTTGACTTTCTCTGTTCATAGGAGTAACAACATGAATTTGTGCATGAGGCAGAATAATGCTGTGCGACTCAGGTTTCTCCATCAGCTGGAAAATGGTGTCCCTTTTGGTCAGTCTGCTGCACTTTCCCTCTGCTGAGACTGACCATCAGAAGCAGGCAACATCAGCCCAGTAAAATACAAATAATTTAAATATATGCTCACTCAGCTGTGCCTCACAAGTAATAAAACAAATGATCTATTATCGGTCTGCACAAATAGCCTACCTTCAATTTTGAAATATAATTTAAAAACATGGCCTAAACAACAATGCATTGGCAGGACTATTCAAGCAAAGCCAATATGCAGTGATATTGTATTGGGCCTATAGCTTACTGCACAAACCTCATTGCTACAGTACTGTTTTTAATTGGTTAATGTTGCACAGGCGTATGTGTTTTAAGTGATGTTAAAACATCTGGCTGCTACTGTAGGCTGAATAATAGAACAGCTATTTCCATGTTAAAATGTTATGGGATGCATTTTCCACATTGTTTTTGATGGTATGCCACTCTGGTATGCCTACATTATGATCAAATAGCCACAGTAGCCTACTTGGCCACTGTTAAAACTGTAACTTAAAGCGGGTACAGCCTCAGTGTTCACAGCAAACGCTTGCTGGAAGTAGCACATCATTTTCACAAAATTCAAGTTTGCTTTCTAAAATGTTGTCAGTGTCGACAACATTTTGAGGGAACATTGGTAGCAATGCACGACTACTGCTACTACTCCTAGTAGTAGTAGTACTTTTACAGATCCACTGTCTTATTTGCCCAGTCATGCAACTTATAAACTTGATCTCCACGGTAAAAAACATCTGGACATTATCTCCAACATTTGCAACATTGTTTCAAAATTGAAATTCAATCTCTGTTGTGTCGGGAGTCGGGAAGAGGCAGACAAGCAGCTTTTCTCAGCCTGTCGAAATCATGAATCCGAATAATAGTATGGATATATACAAAGAAATGTCAATAGAAAAACAGGTGAAACGCAACAAATTGCAGCTAGTTTGCCATATTTCCAGCTTCATTCTGAAGTGATTGTGTTAGCTGTGTAGTTAGCTAGCTAGCAAGGGGGGGGGGAAGAGCCTCCATAGCAACCATTTTTTGTTGTTGCCATAGCTACTTGCAAAGTTCTGGAACTATCAACCAGCGCTTGGGTAGTTTTGCTTTACGTGGCAGTCAATACGAATAGAACTAACGACCAGAAAATGCCTAAAATTGCACTTGCCAACCTTTGTTAGTGAATATAGCGTCATGTTTTGTAGAAAAATGTATGGTTTAGTAAAGAATCGTGCTTTTCAATGCTGGTAACCCATTGTGTAAAAGCAATAATACACTCGAGTCCATGTGTTATGACATTTTTATCATGCATTATTGCTTAAATGTATGATGCCATGCTTAAACAGATGGATGGAGCAGTTGGCAAATAAAGGGAAAAATATCTCAAATGCACTATACCTTTTTTACTTTTACTCCTCTGTGCTGTGGTTCTTTCTTTTGGGGGTCTTGTTTCAAATATTTTTTTATCATTTTCACCACAATGTTATTTTTTTGCATGTGAGCACATGCGGGGTCAAATTTCTTAAACTCTTAACTAGATAAGGGAGGGGCTAATTAAATCAAATTCATTATCCTCAGCTTCAGAAATCAAGCAGTTGTATTGGAAATAAGGTTAGTCTCTCCCTCATCCATCATGCCCTAACTAACCAATTTACAGGCCAGCCTTTTGCATGCAGCATTATTACCTTGTCATAAACAGTTACCTTTAAGATCCTTGAATCAAGCAGTGATAGCAGGAGCTTTTATCACATTAGTTTGTGCTACTGTGTCAGCCTCTTTCTGCCTAAGATAAAGTACACTCCAAATAATCCTATTACCAATGCTGGGCAGAGACAGTGCAAACGACCACTAGTTAAAGCTGCCTGATAATTCCCCATAATTAAGATATACTATATTCTCTCCCACATATATACTTTTTAAATGGGAATATGGTGCTATTTCACTAAACAACGACATCTTTCCCCCTTTATTTTAAATGTTTATGCAAATGTCTTTTAAATGCACAGAGTTTGGTGGATGGCTGTTCCCGCATCTACATCCTCACGTTTTCGTCTGACGTGTCAATCAGTGAATGCTGGTCTCATGTTGCCTTTTGACTGTGTGGACTGACTGTTCTGACCACATTAGACACACACTCCCAGAGTTCTAATTCTGCAGCTGCATGTGTCAAGTCACACTGTGACCATTGTCTGAGGAACACAAAAGCCACCAAAATGTATACTCCCAGCTCAATTGAACTGCCTCACTGTTTGTCTCTCATGACAAAACCAGAGGTTCTACCATCTATGAATCTTTGAGACACACACTAGAGTCTGATAACACACTAGAGTCACACTAGAGTCTGATAACTTTTTGTTGTTGTTTGGAACCATGGTGGTCACAGTATGGTCACAGTGTGTTGTGAATATTATTTATAAGGGTGCACCATAGGACCAGCAGCCCTTAAAACCCATTCAGTGATGAAAGCGTACTCAGAAGCACATGGGGCTTGTCTTCCACTCTATGCTGGAAAGTGAATTAGTGAGTGACAATCTGGAGAGGGAGAGAGGAATCAGAGAATTGTGTGTGCGTGTGTGTGTGTGTTTGTGTGTGTGTGTGTGTGTGTGTGTGTGTGTGTGTGTGTGTGTGTGTGTGTGTGTGTGTGTGTGTGTGTGTGTGTGTGTGTGTGTGTGTGTGTGTGAGGGATAGGACAGGGTGGGGGGGCTCATCACTCAGTGTTTACTCACAGTAAATGGAGTTGAAATAATGGTGTTTCTCTGAGGCCAGACAATGGCCCAGGCCGCGGGCCATGGGCTCAGGCTGTGGCAGAGCTGGACCAGGGCACTTCAAATGAAAGACTGGGCCTTGGGCCATGGTAACACCAGTCGTGAAGCAGACGCCCCTCTGACAGGCACCTGGGAAGGACAGTGGGGCGAGGGGCGGGGAGGTAGTGTGGGGGTGACAAGGCCTCAGGGTTCTGTCATTAGGGTATAGAGGTGGGAGGTGGAGAGAAGGGTGACTGCCCTGAGGATAGGAGAGCTGCAGGCCCTGGTGGCACAGGGGGCCACACACCCCCTCACCCCCCTGGGACTGACCTCGGCTGGTGGGGCGCGTCGTCCTTTTAGCCACCCAGCACGTCCCCATAACCTCTGGCTGGGTCTGTGCTTCACCACCCCTCCCTGCTGGGTGCTTATATGCATATTGTGTGTGTGGGTGCTTGTGTGCCTTTCCCCCTACTTTTCTGTGTGTTTCAGATGCTTTTCATTAGCTTTAAGCTCTGCGTCTTCCCCTTTATTTATCATTCTGTAACATAAAGTGCCGCCACTGCATTATATAAACAGCTGCTTTTTCTAAGCAGGTCCAGAGAATGGGCTGCTCCCAGCCACGATGAGGGGGCTGCACGTGCCCAAAGGGAGTGTAAAATTGGCTTGTGAATACACACCCTTTCACTAGCTGAGAGGGATCACCAAGGTTGTCAGTGTAGGAGGATACATTCACTGTCACCCTTTCTGAAGAGAAATCGAGATCCATATCAGTTGTTTTGTATAATGAATGGTGTTTGGTAGACAAGCCACATTCACTGCACATACAGCTGGTACAACGTCACATACTCTAGAAAGGTTGGATCTCTGTTAACCAGGATTCATCCTCTTACCTCACAGCTGATGGCACTTACAGGGTATGTTTAGAAAGAAGTCCTGCTGAGGTGTTTTTGGCCTTAAAAAAATACTTCTAACTAAATGGGTCAAATCCCTTGGTGGATAGTCAGAGGGGTAGTTTTCAGTCAGGAGCCATGGTTAAACCAGTGAGATGTGTTGTGGTCAGTGCTGGTAGGGAATGTTGGGAGTCAGTGTGTGGGTTGGATTGTGGGGAGAGTGGACGTGCTCTGCCATGCTTTACCGTTCCCATCTGTGCCTCGAAGGCTCCACGTGAGAATTTTGTCCAACCTGTTCTCTTCCAGCTGGAGTGATTCACACAAGCACTCAGCCAACCGCATGAAAGAGAGCTGTGTGTGTGTGTGTACGCGTGTGCGTGCATCCAACTCACATCCATAGTTCAGTGAGTTACGAAAATGTTGTGGGGGGGGGGGGGGGGGCATCTCAGACAGACAACTCCTTTGCCAGATCTCTGGAGGCGAAATGCATGCTTGAATACTTGAAGACATGAACAGAATAGCCTCACGGTAACATAAGATGGCAACAAGTAGGGTGGAAAAAACCCATTCAAGATGAAACACACAAAAATACCTCCAATTCAGATATACCAATACAAGTTTCAGCAAGTAAGGGACAACTCAGACAATTATTTATTGTTCTTTTGGGGTTGTTATTTGTTCCTTGCACAATGTCTAAATTGTAGTATGTTGCTCTCATCGCTGTGATGCAGAGAAATTGCTTTTCATGGGTTTCTCTCTATATTGCAGCACATTTGATGTTCTGTATGCTGTTGTTATAGAAACTGCTGGGCTCTCTGCACATAGTAAATGCAGCCTAATCAATCCAGTTTCACAAAGGGACAATACTACTGCTCAGGTGCTGTGGCATTTTCAAGATGGAAGGTTTAAAACACAGAACAGACCACATAAATAGTGTTGTAAATGTTATTTTAGGAAATATTGCAGACTTGGTATTGTATACTGTGAAGCAGCAGAAATATTAAAGGCCCAGTGCAGTCAAAATTCCGTTTTCCTGTGTTTTGTATTATATTGTACAACAGCTGATGAAATTGTTACCCAGAAATGATTTGATATTGAGATTTAAAAAATGTCTGCATTGTGCCTTTAAGGCTTAATATGTGCAAACAAGGATTTAATTGCTAACCCTCTCATTGCCTGCAGTAACTTACCTCTTAATGAATCTGTGCAGACCTTTCCAAGTGATTTTATGATTGCCCTCTCGTTTGATGATTGCCTCTCAGGGAAAATGCTGAATATTCCTCTCTGATTGTCATCCCTTACTCCAATTACATAACAGTGTCAAATAACCCAATACCTAATAAAGTGGTATTTGAGTGCAGGATCTTCTTCCATCGTTTTGATTTGGAGTGGCACCAGACCAGTTCTGTGACTGTATATCTGTGTGTAAAACAAAACCAAGTCATGTCCATGTTTCAGTTGTATTATCATACCATAACTGACCTCGTTATGACATTGCTGGTCTATGCGTCATGCTGTGGCTTTGGCAGAAGGTCCAGAATGCTTTAGCTAGTCAGTTTCCTTCTTCCCCTAACATTCCAGAGGAATCCTGGGCCATCGCCCTATCTGATCTTATTCTCTGCAGTTTCCGTCTCTCTCTTTAAAAGCTCACAGCTCCCTGTCATTGGTGCAGTGATATATGAGTGACAATTTTTTCAACAAAATGAAAGCACTGACTTCAGCCTTTATGTGCACATATGTCCATCTATTTTAGAACACAGACAATACGTCACAATGTCAATCTTCAGTAAATTGCATGTTTTGTGTGAATGCTTCACTTCATGAATTCACATTTTGTATTTAAATCTTCCTCAATTGGCTCCTCTCTCACAAAACATAGACAATACAGAGATAATCAGGCACTGAAAAGCTTTGTGATCTCACAATGAACATTTTCATTTGCCTCGGCCAAAGATACTTGATATTTATAGGTGGTCTGTAGGCAGAACAGCGGAGTAGATTATGCTTTTGGGGGGAAACAGCAGGTTTTTGGTTAGCTCCGTGGTGTGTGTGTGCCCCTCTCTCTGTCTGCCACATTCCAACACTGTCCACCCTCTCCAAGGCTCTGAGATACCAGTTGGTTTCTATGGCTACGGCCCTACATTCATGCCAACCATTCACACTAAAGACATATTTGTTTGCCTAGTGTAACTATGTCACACAAAACGTGTTTTAGCATAACACCTGCTAATCTTGGATTTAGTCTTTTGAAGGGGCCTGCGGATCAGAAATTCAAATATATTCTTTGTATGCTAATCTCAGTGTTAATCCCTGGCCTTTGGGTCCTGAAACATCCTGTCATCGAAAAATATAGTTTTTTTTTCTCCATTTGCTTTCTCTATCCCTTCCTGTCCCACTTTCTCTCATTTGTTCTCTCTATCATTTTACATTGTCTGTGGCTTCATCTTCTACAGCTTTTGCTATCCCTGTCTAGAAAAAGCCTTTCATTATCTTTTTTGAGAGAACCAGAGTTTACAGAGGTCCCTTCAGTGAACTCTGTCCCTAGAAGAAGCAGCAATGGGATTTTGAGTAAACCTCCTCCTCTCCCATCAGCACCCCAGACATCTCCCTGGTTAATGTGTGCTGTGCTCCCTCCCTAGAACATGTATTTTAAAGAACACTGCCTCTGTGTCCTGGCTGTGGCAGGGATGCTGTGGTGTCCTCACGCTGAGACCCTCCAGGACATCCATCACAAACATGTTATAGCTCCTGCCAATGTTGCCATGGCAACATGCTTACCCACAAAACAATCTTTAACCAGATCTTTTAAGAGCCTTACTACAGTATGGTTAAGTTGCCTGCCTGCACTCTGGGCATACCCTGTCAAAACCTTTTTGGAATTTATACTGCACACTTTTAAGGGAGTCTTTTGTAAATTGTATGACATTATGAAATTATATCAATCTGATACAATATCTGTATAGTAGATTTCATTTTACAGCCCAAATAGTTTTTCAGAGTCAACTATGGGAGTCAGATGAGCAGCTGTTGACTTTATTTCTCTGTGTCCTATGCTGGTCACAGCTAGGTGCTAACCTACAGTATGCCTATTAAATGTGCATTTAATTTGTTTACTTAGCCAGACAGGAACATGAGGGCTGAAGGGGGATGTTCAATTCCGGACCATTGAGTGAAATATGAATGAAATATATTTTTGTGATAATTGTGCTGGAAATGTAACATTTTGGTTTTGATTTCTTCTAATCTTTACTTTTCTGTAATTAAGATAATACCCAAGGATAATTAAAGCTGATCTCCATCCAAAGTGATATCAAACCAGTGGATCGGAGCCGTCTGAGTTAAGAGGTTTACGTCGCTGAGAAAGACAGAATCAGTGGAGAGAGTGAAAAAGCAGGAACACAAACAGACCAGTGGACAATAGCTAAGCCCTGGCTGCCTGGGATTCTTCTCTTGTGACTGATTTTCGGCTTAGGCTGAATCTCTGTTGAATAAATTGAGCCCTTCACCCAACTATCCACCATCACAATAATCACCACCTCATTGCTGATCATTAAAACCTGGGCAAACACTTGTCTGCACCAGTATCCTAAAGATGAGTGGAAGCAGAGGGGCAAAACACACATGGGATTCTCTTCCAGATTGTCTGCCTCTCCCGCTCTACCTATTAATCCAGTGTCTTTGGCCATGGTAAACTCCACAAGATGGACAGGGCATGGTTTGTGGTAGAGGGGCAGGCTCCATTGGCCTCTGCATGGAGCTGTGGAATTTTTCATTAGTGAATAGCTGGGTCACAAGTGGATCCAAAGCCGTTTTAATATTGTGTTCGCCCACAGATTAGGAGCTGAGAAAAGAAACCAAAACGTGATGTTCTCCACCAGACCCTGTCTTTGCATATTTGCAGAACACTTCATATTACTGTTTGTTTTATTTCTTAGTCCAGGACCCTCTGGGGTCAATAGTAATTATAAAGCCCTCTGCTCCAAATGTTTATTTTTTAACTATTTCACCGCTGAATGTAAAATCTGATGTTCCATATCTATTTCCCCCCAAAATGTCCCAAAATATAATTATAGGTTTTTGTTGTTAGAACCCCATTATTCAATACATTTAAACAACCATGTGCATCTTGATTCCTAGGAGTGCTTCTGTATTGTGTTGAGTTGACATTATAGAGTTTATCGTTTTTTTTGTGTCTTGAACATTTCGTCTTAGATTGGTGTTTGATGGAAGATCAGGTTATTCATCATCAAAGACCTCCATCTTTACTTACAGAGAAAAAGAACTGGAACTTTAGCCATTACTCTTGGTTTATTTTATGAACTGTACTTTTGAAGGATGATGTCAGCTCTCAGATGCAGTGGGTGGTAATGAGCACACAGGCCCAGAGCCTCCTCTGCCCTGACTGCTGCCCTAAGTACAGCAGGACTCAGGTCCACTGTCATAAGAGCCGACTGTATCTGTAGGCAGTTATAGGCAGCAGTATACTCCAAAACATCTTAGAACTATGTATCCAACTGTAGCTAGCCATCACCAGCTCCCTCTCTCAAAAGAAGCAATCACCCAGGATGCCTCATTGAGTGGGCCAAGCCCTTAATGGGGGGTCTGCTACACCTCACCTAGATTAGCTTGGAAGGGACAGACAGAGAGAGGCCCTCAATAGAGTTATTAAAAATATCAAATGGGTGCGGAGGAATTTACAGTGGCTTTAAATGGGAGCTATCCCCAGCCCTCCCTCTGTTCTCGGCAGCTCACATTTGCAGAGCATGTACTGTTAAGATGTCAAATCTCCAGCAGGGCGGCAGGTGAGATGGGCCATACAAACAGTTTCAGTTACTTTCAGCTAGACTGACTGGTTTGGAGTGAGAAGAAGCAGAGCACTCTTAATACCAGTCTGGTAATTCACAGCCTTCTGCCTCATTTGTAGAGGAGTAAGTTCAGCTGTTTTGAATCCAAGATAAAAGTCCAGTTTAGAGACAGTTACAATTACATAATGGGCCTAAACCTTTAGACCAGGGATTGACAACTTTTATGGGGGTTGGGGCCACAACAAACAAAGTAAGTTGAAACAGTAAGTTGAGACCAACTGGGGAAATAAATACAAAATTGGAACTCAGTCGGTCTTCCCAGGGCCTCAGTCGGTCTTCCCAGTTACCTGCTTTAGACTGTCGGGTGATTACCTTGAATATTATGCTGTTAATTAGCAAATGTACATGTAGATGCAGTACTCTATGTATCGTGTAGATGCAATACTCTATGTACCGTAAGAGTACCGCATTTGAGTGGTGTTTTTTTGTCACCCACTCTATTACTCAGAGTGAGTGATGACACTGTATGTGTGGATGAAGGGCTTGAATGTGATGTTGCATTGAGCATCCACCTTCAGAAACTACAGCTGTCCAAACAGCATTTGTGTACCTGGCTGCCTGCCCATCGGCTTAGTTGTGTACTCAGCCTCTTCTGCTGGCCAGCCATTTCACTGTCCTTTCACATTTCAACACTAGCTTTTCTCTCACTGTGTGCTACAGATGTGAGATCTTCATTTGATCACTCTTGTTGCTAAGAATTTTCCTGCAGCGCAGGAAGTGCAGATGAGCTTTGTGATTTGCATACATTCACTGAAAACCAACAATAACACATGGATGTATTAAGAGTATTGCACTTTTCATGTAACATACTTTTGTCCAGCTAATACCCTAACCACCGATCAAGCAACATTATGGACTAAATGTTCAAATCCTGTTGCTGCAGAATTAGTTTGCTGTGAAAATATATGTCAAATAAAGATCCCAAACCTGTAGAAGTACAACTCTTTCCCTAACATGCATAGAACGTTATCCCGCTCGCTCTCTTGACTACAGAGTGAAAAAGATAGAGGTTAACTGTATGGTGTTAATTTGCTTCTGTTATAAACCCACGGGACAGATTGTGATAACAACTCAACAACAACACCATGGGACTCCATATGTCAGACTTAAGTAGCCAACAGGTTGATCAATACTTGGAGGAATGTGATTGTTGTTCTTGGCTCTGTTTTCTGATGTTTGGTGCCGCAGAATGTCTTGTAAATGATAGACGTAGCATTATGGTAGGCAGCAGTGACATGTCAGGGCCCTGGTTGATTAACAGTCTGACCTTTAACTATAGGTGTGATGAGGCTCTCCCATGTCCTTTTATTCACCCACAGTTGACGGCCAGGTGGTGCCCACAGGGTTTACAGTGTCTGGGGATCCTGGAAGGCCAACATGCTATAGTAGAGTACACCTCCACAAACAAATTGCAATTTTAAGGAAACAAACAGCAAGTATAGAAGTTGATACATTTTGCCATATAAAGCGATGTGAAGACATTTAATATTGATACCAAAGACGACATGACACAACTGACTAAAAGCAGAGGACTGTTGTGTATAGTTGTGTAATACAGTGATATTGCCCAAACTAATATGACTAGTGTAACGGATGTGAAACGGCTAGCTTAGTTAGCGGTGCGCGCTAAATAGCGTTTCAATCAGTGACGTCACTTGCTCTGAGACCTTGAAGTAGTTGTTCCCCTTTGCTCTGCAAGGGCCGCGGCTTTTGTGGAGCGATGGGTAACGATACTTCGTGGGTGACTGTTGTTGATGTGTGCAGAGGTTCCCTGGTTCGCACCCGGGTATGGGTGAGGGGACGGTCTAAAGTTATACTGTTACACTAGCTGGCAGTCTGTGTGGCCAGAGGCTTGTCTGAAGAAATCTCTCCGTATTCCAGTACATAGGAAATCATGTTGTCATAGAAATACTGTGTTAATTTGAGCCAGACCGGCAGTGGGGGTAACACCTCCTCATCCCAGACTGTGGCTCATTATACTGTATAATGTTTTAAACATAGTGATATCGCAAAATTTGAATTTTGGGGCAGGTGCATATGAGTTATCATGTAGCTTGCTTCAACAAGGTATCTTAGTAAATGCCAGTCTTGTGAGAGAGTTGTTCCATTCAGCAGATGCTCTTAACCAGATACTTTCAGGAGCATTTAGGGTTAAGTGCCTTGCTCAGATTTTTCACCTAGTCGGCTCAGGGATTCAAACCAGCAACCTTTCGGTTACTGGCCCAACCCTCTTAACTGCTAGGCTACCTGCCACCCGTTGTTGTGATGGAAAAGGCCCCTTTGGGCCATTAGTGGTGTGCACATTTTCCTCTAATGCGTTTTACTTTTACCTGCTGGGAGTTTAATTAAAAAACAGAGGCTCAATTTAAAGCCCATTACTATGCTAATGTATTAAGGGTGGTGATTAAGCAGCTTTTAGAGCTGACTGGAGCTGGCCCTGGGGACTAGAAGGATGGCATTTCTTATTTGGCTTCATTACTTTCTACACGTATCTATTTACACCAACCTAAGATACTTGCCGAGACCTTACTGCTATTGAGCCATATCCTTTAGGATTATTAAAAGTAATGCTGCTCTAGACTACAATTGTGTGCTCTAGATTTGAAATTGGATTGAGAGTAAATGAACAAGTTTTGTGTTGATTTGGTTATGATGACAGTCCATACTCTCCCATGTCAAGTCCCCCTCTATGTGTGTTTTGCAACTGTGGTTATCAATGTAAGCAATTAGACAAAGTAGGGTTGTAGTTCGGGCTGCTATATTTAGAGCATGTGCCTCTGTGATCTAACATAGAAGCCGCTGTATGTAGTAACCAGCACAATTGTACATGAAGTCATTTTCTAAAAGGTGAAATAAAGTTGAAAAGGATCGCCTTTATTCATCATTGCATGAAAATACATCCACAACCAGTAAATCTGTTCAACTGTAAACCTCATCCTCATATTCACGCTGTTACATGCTGACCACACTGCTCGCGTCGCGTGTGTGAGCATTGCAAAAGAAATGTACACATACATGTTTAATGAATCATTGCACTCACACTGCTTGAGCGTGTCAACGAGCGTCTGGGTAGCTAGGCACTAAAATAGAACTTGGTTGTATTTGTGACGCGCGACGCACTGCAAGTCCTGCCTCTCCCATCTCCTCATTGGTTTTTAGGAGCATATACCCACGTGGGTGATTGAAAGATGAACTGAGGTCCCACGCTCCAGTCCAGTTGGTGGTGGTAATGCACCTTAAAGTTTGTTGCCAACCGCCATATCAAGTTAGAAGAAGAAGAAACCTGAAGGAGGAGAGATTACTAGAAATGAACTCGGTTCACCGTTTTATCTGTGGATTAATTGTCGGAGTAGAGGACCTTGTGCATTTCAGGTAAAATAGCAACCATACTTAGCTAGCTACAGTGCCTTGCGAAAGTATTCGGCCCCCTTGAACTTTGCGACCTTTTGCCACATTTCAGGCTTCAAACATAAAGATATAAAACTGTATTTTTTTGTGAAGAATCAACAACAAGTGGGACACAATCATGAAGTGGAACGACATTTATTGGATATTTCAAACTTTTTTAACAAATCAAAAACTGAAAAATTGGGCGTGCAAAATTATTCAGCCCCCTTAAGTTAATACTTTGTAGCGCCACCTTTTGCTGCGATTACAGCTGTAAGTCGCTTGGGGTATGTCTCTATCAGTTTTGCACATCGAGAGACTGAATTTTTTCCCCATTCCTCCTTGCAAAACAGCTCGAGCTCAGTGAGGTTGGATGGAGAGCATTTGTGAACAGCAGTTTTCAGTTCTTTCCACAGATTCTCGATTGGATTCAGGTCTGGACTTTGACTTGGCCATTCTAACACCTGGATATGTTTATTTTTGAACCATTCCATTGTAGATTTTGCTTTATGTTTTGGATCATTGTCTTGTTGGAAGACAAATCTCCGTCCCAGTCTCAGGTCTTTTGCAGACTCCATCAGGTTTTCTTCCAGAATGGTCCTGTATTTGGCTCCATCCATCTTCCCATCAATTGTAACCATCTTCCCTGTCCCTGCTGAAGAAAAGCAGGCCCAAACCATGATGCTGCCACCACCATGTTTGACAGTGGGGATGGTGTGTTCAGGGTGATGAGCTGTGTTGCTTTTACGCCAAACATAACGTTTTGCATTGTTGCCAAAAAGTTCAATTTTGGTTTCATCTGACCAGAGCACCTTCTTCCACATGTTTGGTGTGTCTCCCAGGTGGCTTGTGGCAAACTTTAAACAACACTTTTTATGGATATCTTTAAGAAATGGCTTTCTTCTTGCCACTCTTCCATAAAGGCCAGATTTGTGCAATATACGACTGATTGTTGTCCTATGGACAGAGTCACCCACCTCAGCTGTAGATCTCTGCAGTTCATCCAGAGTGATCATGGGCCTCTTGACTGCATCTCTGATCAGTCTTCTCCTTGTATGAGCTGAAAGTTTAGAGGGACGGCCAGGTCTTGGTAGATTTGCAGTGGTCTGATACTCCTTCCATTTCAATATTATCGCTTGCACAGTGCTCCTTGGGATGTTTAAAGCTTGGGAAATCTTTTTGTATCCAAATCCGGCTTTAAACTTCTTCACAACAGTATCTCGGACCTGCCTGGTGTGTTCCTTGTTCTTCATGATGCTCTCTGCGCTTTTAACGGACCTCTGAGACTATCACAGTGCAGGTGCATTTATACGGAGACTTGATTACACACAGGTGGATTGTATTTATCATCATTAGTCATTTAGGTCAACATTGGATCATTCAGAGATCCTCAATGAACTTCTGGAGAGAGTTTGCTGCACTGAAAGTAAAGGGGCTGAATAATTTTGCACGCCCAATTTTTCAGTTTTTGATTTGTTAAAAAAGTTTGAAATATCCAATAAATGTCGTTCCACTTCATGATTGTGTCCCACTTGTTGTTGATTCTTCACAAAAAAATACAGTTTTATATCTTTATGTTTGAAGCCTGAGATGTGGCAAAAGGTCGCAAAGTTCAAGGGGGCCGAATACTTTCGCAAGGCACTGTAAATTGCCATAAATGTTTAATGTTTTTCAACCTGTCCCAAATTAATATAATTGGTTGATCAACACGGACGCACCCGCGCGTGTGTTCTGGTCAGCATGTTACACTCCAGTCTTCATTGCAACAGAGTTACCATGGAGCTGCTGTTATTGGAATTGTTATGGAGCTGCTGTTTATCAGTAACTTTGGCCTCTGGTCTCCCCCTTCTCAACCTTCTCTCCATCCACCCATCTCCTTGGTCTCCAGGACACAGGCAGCTTGGGCTCTTGTTGGGCTGCAGTGGAGATGGATAGTTGGGGAGAAAGGTCAAGCCAGAGATGTAGCCTGTAAATAAATCAATGAACTTCCAGCCATGCAGTGTTGACCAATCACTCCACAGGTCGTCAGTCTGCAATCAGTGTCCGGAGGCCTTCCTGTGGCTGTGACCCTGGCCCATGCACCTCATCTCTCACGTCTGGCTGATTGACATGGATAGCCTCACAGGCCCACCCGCTTCCTAGTGAAACCAGGAGGATCTTCAAAGTGATAGTTTACAGCTGTTTCGTGGGTTAATCCTGATCCTCTCTTTCTTTTGAAGGGGATGCGGTGACATAATAGCCTGGGCTATTCTTCACTAAATTGTTATGCTATTTCTCTGGTTGTTCAATAGCAAAAGGGGAGTAGGTGAGATGGGAACATGTGTTGCTAAATGTACCTTGATTATCAAACCACAAACTCCTCCATTCCTCTCTCTCTCTTCTGGCCTTCTCTTTTATCTCACCCACTCACCCTGATCCTTATCACTGCGGTAGAAGCATTGAAAATAATGTCTTTAGTGGGAAATCATTGGCAACATGTGGTGAAAGCTTAAGATGTTGTCACACTTTAAATTGCCTGTAATCAGTTCAAAGGGAAAGTTCATACTTCTCCAGTGGGCTTTAGCAGGAGAAAGAAAGAAGAGGAACAGGGAGGTGAAAACCCCACGACTCCCAAGGCCGAGGCCTCTCAGCTGCACTGAGCTTAGCCTTTGACCATGCAGGGATATTTTTTTGAAATATCTTTATCTGACAAAGCTTGTCAAAAAGTTTGGTCTTCTCCATCTGAAGAGGTGCTTTGAGGGTTCATAGCTGCACCATATCGAATACAACTATGCTGTAGTAGGGCATTGCTCTAACGATGTGAGAGTCTGGGTTCTTGTGAATCTCAACTGATAGAATGTGTACATGACAGAGAGAGAGGGAGAGAGTGAGGGAAGAGAGAGAGATGGTGTGAGACGTAAGGATGGAAGGAGGAATTGTGTGGACAAAGGATTGGAAGGAGATAATGATTCCCCTGGGAGCCCTCTTAAAGGTATCTGCTGAGAGTATGTCTTCTTCTAGTGATGAGGTCCAATGCTGAGAAGGCCTGGGTAAATGTTGACACTTTGCTGCTGGAATCGTGATCATTGATCCACACAGGAGGGTCTTATGGGCTAATCCGTGCGCTCAGGTGTGGCAGGAGAGAAACACAGATCCTGACTGCAAATTAAAGGAGGGACAGACGATCCTGCTGGTGGTCCTTTTTTTGGTCCCTGCTCTATCTCTGTCCTCAGTAAACATACAGGACACCTGCTCTATCTGTGTCCTCAGTAAACTTACAGGACACCTGCTCTATCTCTGTCCTCAGTAAACTTACAGGACACCTGCTCTATCTCTGTCCTCAGTAAACATACAGGACACCTGCTCTATCTCTGTCCTCAGTAAACATACAGGACACCTGCTCTATCTCTGTCCTCAGTAAACTTACAGCACACCTGCTCTATCTCTGTCCTCAGTAAACATTCAGGACACCAGCTCTATCTCTGTCCTCAGTAAACTTACAGGACACCTGCTCTATCTCTGTCCTCAGTAAACATACAGCACACCTGCTCTATCTCTGTCCTCAGTAAACTTACAGGACACCTGCTCTATCTCTGTCCTCAGTAAACATACAGCACACCTGCTCTCTCTGTCCTCAGTAAACTTACAGGACACCTGCTCTATCTCTGTCCTCAGTAAACTTACAGGAAACCTGTTCTATCTCTGTCCTCAGTAAACTTACAGGACACCTGCTCTATCTCTGTCCTCAGTAAACTTACAGGACACCTGCTCTATCTCTGTCCTCAGTACACATACAGGACACCTGCTCTATCTCTGTCCTCAGTAAACATACAGGACACCTGCTCTATCTCTGTCCTCAGTAAACTTACAGGACACCTGCTCTATCTCTGTCCTCAGTACACATACAGGACACCTGCTCTATCTCTGTCCTCAGTAAACATACAGGACACCTGCTCTATCTCTGTCCTCAGTAAACATACAGGACACCTGCTCTATCTCTGTCCTCAGTAAACTTACATCACACCTGCTCTCTCTGTCCTCAGTAAACATACAGGACACCTGCTCTATCTCTGTCCTCAGTAAACTTACAGGACACCTGCTCTATCTCTGTCCTCAGTAAACATACAGGACACCTGCTCTATCTCTGTCCTCAGTAAACTTACAGCACACCTGCCCTCTCTATCATCAGTAAACATACAGGACACCTGCTCTATCTCTGTCCTCAGTAATCATACAGGACAGCGGCTGACTACACAACAAACTTCCTACCTCATCTTCCAGAGGTGTTAATATTGGCAGCAGAAGAAACTGATTGATCTTTGGCAGATAGATTTGATTGAGTCAGTTGGTCATTTTTTTGTCTTATGATTCATAATTATATTTATACGTTTGGATGAAAGTAATAATCTAACAATGCTGGCCCAACAACTCTTGCATCTCTTCCCTCTTGCCCCATTAGGCCTGGCCTACACTACAAACTGCAGACCCTGTTCATCTTATGTGTGGAGTCAGCACAACCAAGTTGATGTGTTTATTATAGTATTTTTATGGATCAGCGTAATCATCATAATCCACGTCTTTCCCTTGTCTCCCGTGGGCATGTTCTCCCCACCGCCTGGACCTCTATCTGCTAATCAGGTAATGTTAGGGAGGTTGAATGGCGTGCCTCCCCCTGGTCGGCCTTCACTGCTCACACACTGGTGTTGTTTTAAAGAGCATTCTTTAGGAGCTGAACTTGGAAAGGTATTAAAGCGGGATTAGGGTCCTCCACAATCCAGTGCTTGTGTCATTCAGGGAGCTGTGTTCTCTTCTCTGCACCGTGTCCCTCCACCCCCTTTCTGTTTGATTGTGGCTAGCCACGGGAGTCGGAGTGACTAGGCCTTTCAAAGGAGAGAGGTAGGGTTAAATCCCTAGTCCAGTGCTCCCTGCTAATTCCCCTTGTTCCTTAGAGAAGGATTTACTTCTGCTGCCAGCTTCTGAAAGGCCCTCTCTGCCCATCCGAAAAGTCGCCGTTGACTTCCTGTGGAGGTGTGGTTGCCATAGAAGGGGCGTCATGCATGGGTATTCCATCTGAACCCCACTGAGAATGGGGAACAGGGGCCAACAACAGGCTAGAAGTCCGGATTAGATCAGAGGACAAAGCGGGACAGGAAGATTCCAGAAGGGACAAATAGGAATTACAGCACCAAAAATAATGCAAAGTGACAGAGAGGGGAAATAGAAAAATAATGGCTTACAAGATTAGAATCAGAGAGCAAAAGAAAGAGAAAGAAAGAAGGGTCTGAATAAGAATGTTTTCATCTGGGTGAGAAGATTTGAGAGAGCGGTTGAAGGTGAATGTGCAATCCGGGACATATCAAACCATACTAACAAGTCATTTCCTCTGCCTTTATACTCTCAGACTAAGACGCCAATCATTAGCTAAACATTAGAGCTGGACCTCTGGGCTGGTCTCCACACATTCCTCCCCCAATGTCCCTCAATCCCAGCATGCAACAGTTAGACAGTCCCTCTTTCTAAAGCTATGAATGATTATTGATCTATCTTTGAAAAAGCAGGTGAAAATGTGGATTTGTGTAAACAGGGATAGCCAATTTTCCAAGCAACTGCATGGTTGATCCACGAGGGCTATCAGTGTTACTGATCTCTTTTTGTTTTACGCGTATATTTTTGTGGTAGACTTTTGGATGTTGGATGTTTGATGTCCCTGCAATAATCTTTTGATACGCAATGTATTCATATTAGGTGATCATTAAGGTTGTATGAATAGTAGATTTTGTTGTGATCACAGTCATTTCATTGTTGAACAGATGTGCGTGATGTAGGTCAGCAGGTTGTTTTCCCAAGAAGTCAGCGTGTTTGCAAAAAGTACTTTTTTTAAGGGCTTATCCTCAAGGTTTTTCCATAGTTGAATAATAATCTTCTTAACGTATTGTAATAAATGACAGATTAAAGGATTTCATCAACCCTACGTGTGCTAATTCTGATATCTGATATATGTTGTTTTTCCATTATAGTGAGAAAAGTTCCAATAGCCTAGTTGGTTGGAGCACAGTGTGGGAAAATTAAGGTCGGAGGTTAGTTTTCACACTCGGGTCAAATGTGTTCGCCTCTGGATAATAATGCAATATTTTGTATTAAACATTTTACTTGGAGGTTATAATCATTCAGAAAATGTCATAGTTGCTCTATTATCAATGTCAATGATCAATTGTGTGATAATACTGTTGGATAGCTTATAAAATTACCCATCCACTGGAGTAGAACCAGTCTGATCTGTAGTACAGTCTGATTTGTAGTACAGTCTGATCTGTAGTAGAGTCTGATTTGTAGTACAGTTTGATCTGTAGTAAATGGCAGCTCAAAGATGGACCTAATATGAGATGTTGACACAAGAGACAGCAACCAACATGTACTATCTTGTTTCAACCATGCAAACAGCTGCTCTACTGAACTGTGTGGCAGACAAACTCCCTAGCAGTTTTAAATCAGCATCTACAATAACATTAGCATGACAAAACCTTCCCTGGGTTACTCTCCCCTCATATTTACACATATTCATCACTATCGCTCATCCCTGTCCTGTTTCAGGAGCAGATTATGTCAATTGCTGTGCTCTCTCCCTTGCACAATGAAATAGATTTTCACCAGAAATAGATAGGCGGCTGCCAGCTGTCTTCCAACCCAACGCAAACAAAGAGCACGCTAGTAAATCCAGCTTCAAGGCTGGCCAAGATCAACCACACTCTCTGTTCCTTGCTTCAGCTAATGGGGCTCCTTCTGAACGACAACAAATGAATTAAAAACTCTCCCAGCAACCAATAATACAATACAAACAGTTTTACATCTTCATGAAAGGACAGAAAGGAAGATGGAGGTGTTGTTTGGGTACTGGTAATGTTGCAATGTACCATAGAGGCTGGTTTAGGATGGCCTAAGGTGTAACCTTAGATGAGGTCTGATATGTAGGAGGAGAAGAATAAACAGATATAGTGGGTGTAGAATAGAATGGGGAGGGGACACAGTGGGCATGTTCCACTTCTGGGCATTAATCAAACGGACCATGCTGACAACCTATTGCAACAGTTACATAGGGCCAAATATATCAGATGCTAATCCGACAGAGAAACAGTGATTACGATAAACAAGTGAAAAGACATGTGTAGGGTGTGGATTCTAATTGAGCATTATAACTGACTGATCCCCGTGTTGGCCAGCTGTCTGAGGCTAAGAGGCATTTGGGTGCCCATGACCGAGCGCTGTTGGTGTGGCGTGGGGCTGGGGCAACCTTAGGCACTTTAACACATGAGCTCTAGTCAAAAGAATCACTTACTGGTACTGGCTGCCCACAGGATCAGCCCACAGCCTCCTGCCCCCAAATCCTCTTAATCAAAAGCCCATGGTGACAGGCCAAGCTAGGGAGACTAAGTAGACCCCCTTGACTCTGTGATGAAATAATAATATTAATGTTACATACATTTTCAATGCATCAATTAGTAATGGTACCTTTTCTCTCATCTTCTTCCGTAGATTGTTTGCCACCAAGTGCAGTGGATGCCTGGAGAAGATCGCCCCCACAGAGTTTGTGATGCGTGCTCTGGAGTGTGTGTACCACTTAAACTGCTTCTCCTGCTGTGTGTGTGACCGGCAGCTGAGGAAAGGGGATGAGTTTGTCCTGAAGGAGGGCCAGCTGCTGTGTAAGAGTGACTATGAGAAGGAGAAGGACCTGCTCAGTTCTGTCAGCCCAGACGATTCTGACTCAGGTAGGACCAAATCCTATACAAGACCAAATCTCAAAAACATATTCTGGTTGAGACACCCAGTCTTTTGTGATTCATTTTATTCTAATGGATATTATGGGCAGTGAGCAGAAGCCAATCTGTATTAATGGCTGTTAGGTTCTTGTGTGGGCGGGCTGTTGTGCTGGAAGGAATATAAACAGTGTATCATGTTCACTGACGGGAGGATTTGGGGTCTTTCTGCGGAGGGCCGAGCGTAGCTCCTCTTATCTGCTACTCTGTGTTCTTTGCATCCTCACCTCGCCTCCACACAGTGAGGCATCTCGCCAAGCCTTTACTGTTCAGACCCATCTGGCTCTCATTTAAACACACACACAAAGGCAGAGAATTTATCAAACCGTCTGTGCCTGTGTACACTTTTGTCAACTTATAGGAATATTTGTTTAACTTCCGCGCTTCGTTTTCTCCCAGTGTATCACACTGGTATTTTATGGAGGGTCTCCAAAATTCCAGAGTTGACATGAAGAGAGGATAACCTTGACGTATGCGGCAGACAGAATGTTGAAATCAACTGGAGAAATACTGTTTGGCCTACTACACCACACTATTTACAGTGGAGATGATCAGAACCAGATGACAGGAACCATGATGTGTGCATCTCTAAGCAATCACTGGAAGCCCACATCATTTGTTGCTTGAATTGACATTGCTGCTGCTTCAGAGAACACTGCCTTTCACTCACACAGGTCTTGTATTATCTTACTAATGCATTGGGGATACATTATTCAACACAGGAGTCAAAGCCATTATGTTTAGTGTTATAATTATGATTATCTTTCTATTACACTGATATTGCTTATTAGATTAGCAGACTATTTTGATGATAAAGCAATTTAGCTAGTTTGTTAAGATAGCATTTAATGTGTGCCAATAGAGAGAAACATCAAGATCCCTTTATGGACACATTTAATTACCATAGACAATAAAATCTACATCAGCTTTCCACCTTTTGGTAACTTTTGCAATTTGTCTCTTTATGCATAGCGTCCCTTCAGTCTTTTTGTCTGTTGGGACCCAATGTGTATTTTCCTTTTATTTTGAGTTTGTGTGTTTCTAAAATATATATTTCCCATTTCCTTTGATATCTTGAGTTAATTTCCCATGCCTTTTCATGTTGGGGTGGATCTGCTATGTAGGATTCTTATCAAAGATTTATTTGGTGTAAAACAACCATTGTAATGAATTACCAATGACACGATGTCAAATCTAATGACAAATGTGCATTTTTCATTATGCTTTTCAGTCCTCTGAATGTCTAATCGTGCATGTGGCCTAATGTTTTTGTAATAAATTGATAAAATGTATTAAAACCACATGTGTCTCCATTCATTATGGATACAGTTGTGGAGTCTGAATCTCTTGGAATTGAAAAGAACAGACCATATATTTATCAGTAGGCTGTCAGGGATGTTGTCAGCTCAAACCCATGCTGATATTGGTGAAAAATGTCTGTCTATCTATGCAGAGAAAAGTGACGATGACGATGTGGATATCAAGCAGGAGAAAGGCACGGGAGGCCAGGGGAAGGGAGATGATGGGAAAGACCCCAGGAGGCCCAAGCGGCCACGCACCATTCTGACCACTCAGCAGAGACGAGCTTTCAAAGCCTCCTTCGAGGTGTCCTCCAAACCCTGCAGAAAGGTGAGGCCCTTTCCTGTCCTTCACATGACCTGATCTCTGCCACAGCAGCTCTACTCTCACCAGACAGACAGACAGACAGACAGACAGACAGACAGACAGACAGACAGACAGACAGACAGACAGACAGACAGACAGACAGACAGACAGACAGACAGACAGACAGACAGACAGACAGACAGACAGACAGACAGACAGACAGACAGACAGACAGACAGACAGACAGACAGACAGACAGACAGACAGACAGACAGACACATACAATACCACTGTCTGCCTACTGAACACTGAACAGAGCTGAAAACTAACACTCTATTTAACCTCTTACGCGAAGACAGCTGGCTGCAGTTTGAGCTCAAAAGTAGCTGAGGAACAAGTTTATGTACAGAAAATTACCTGTAAGAATGGCCTACATTGGAAAAGCTAGTTGAAATGTCTGCATGGCTACATTATACACACATTGTGTACTGAAACCTGAGTTTTGTGAAACAAAATCAATCTTTTAAGCTTGCTTTGACGTGCTTTTGTGGTATACGGTCGATACAAATCCACACTAATATTTTAGAATATCCCTCTGGACAGACTGGCATGTGGAGAATTGGATGCATGCCATGAGGCCTACAGTAGTTTTACAAATCAAATTCTCAAATTCAAAAAATCTCCAGCACCTCAGAGCTGTGCTTTGAAGTGGCAAGCAGCACTCTGGTCTGTGTTAACTGAGGTAGAGGGTAACGCAGCCCGCCTGCCCTGCGCCAAATGACATTCTGAGAGAGAGGAACTGCATTTAGCGTAGGCCCTAAAAGCATTCACTGCACTCGGTCCAGAGCTTTGAAGAGGCAGTAACCAAGCAGTCCAAAAAGACCGCCACATTAATTCAACATTTGAAATCAAAGAAAATAAAGGCAAGGCGCCCACTTGGAAATATGCCACAAAAAAAATAAAAAAGCACATACGATTCCAATCTGTAGTTAAGTTTGTTTTCTTGTATGATGTTGAAATGCTTTTGTGTTGACTATTAAAGGTGAGGGAGACTCTGGCTGCTGAGACAGGTCTCAGTGTTCGTGTGGTACAGGTGTGGTTTCAAAACCAGAGAGCCAAGGTGAGAGCATAACCACCCCAAAGGCAGTGTTATTTGAGATAATGATGTTATTTGTTACTAATCAAGAGAACAAAGTAACAACAGCAATGGTGCACATGGATTGGCTGGAAAGGGCAAAACATTACTTACTCTAAAACAGCTATCAAATCACCACAGCTATCAACGATAAATTTTACTTTTTCATTGCATTCCTTTCAACTCTGTAAAGTTAAAGTGCAATGCTTGCAAATCTACCTCAGTCTTCCATTAGATGTCTCCACCCACTGCCTTTTTTGATATTATCTTCAAAAGCCTTTGATAATGAAGTACAGTCAGATATGTGTTCCTGTAGTTCACTCAGGGGTGAGCAACAAGGAGCATCCTTTTCAAATTAAGAAGAGCACATGTTAGTTTGGGGAGTACATTAAAACTCTGTCTCCTTCTTTCAGATGAAGAAGCTGGCAAGAAGACAGCAGCAGCAACAGGAACAACAGAATTCTCAACGGCTTGGCCAAGGTACAGTACACAGCCTTCAGTTCAGCCTGAAATAGGGCAACACCCACTGTCCCAGTATCATTTTTAATAGCTGTTTCAGTAGTTTAAAAACAGCTGTTATTACCATGATTTTAGACAGTTATTTTGCATTTGACATGATGTTTAAATGGTGATCTGGGATTATCACATAGCAGAAATTAAAATTATGTTTCAGCCAGCTAAACCTGTAGCATGACACTTCAATGAGAAGCACAGAGGCAGGATAATCACATACTGTACACCACAGCTCTGTGTGACCACTCTAAAACATGGCATTAATTGAGGAACATGCGAACCATGGGAGTAGAACGGTCGTAATGGCTTCTGCTCATGTGTGACCCCCCTCATATTATCCCTAGTGTCCACTGGTGTGCGGAGGTGGAGGAGGCTAGCTAGCGTCTGTGGCCCCAGTCAGGCGTGGTACAAGGGAGACCGTGTCTACTGTGTGTGTGGGTGGGGAGATTTACAACTCAAACCCTGTTAAGCATCCTTGTAAATTAGATGACCCGTTCTGTGTGAGTACTGTAGTCTACATGCTGTAGCCAGGTCCAACTCTTGTGTCCCCGTTCAGATACTGCATCTCAGGTAGCCTAGTGGTTAGAGTGTTGGGCCAGTAACCAAAAGGTTGCTGGATTGAATCCTTGACCTGACAAGGTAAAAATCTGTTGTTCTGCCCCTAAACATGGCAGTTAACCCACTGTTTGCTGGTAGGCTGTCATTGTAAATAATAATTTGTTCTTAACTGACTTGCCTAGTTAAATAAAGTTAAAATAAAAAAAATAAAAAATGATGTCATACACACAGGAAGTTAGAGCCACACCAACACGTGTTCACAGACAATCTTCAAAGCAAATAAAAACAGAGGAAAATAAAGAAATATTGCAGATAATGCCATAGGAACACACTGCCAGGCAAAATACCTAAAGCAGTTGTAAAATGTTTACAAAACATATTAGATTGGGATTTTTCAATTAAATGGTGGTAATGATATCATTCCAGTCGTAGACAAAAGCTTAATTGGAAGGCATACATCCACTCTGGAGGAAGCATCTCACAAAATATGGTAAGAAAACACAAGAATTATAACAGTGAGAAGGAAGAATCAAAACCAGGTATACAGTAGACATAAGATTCACGATTTAAGAGATGTTGCACTTGAGAAATTACAGTTTTACAAGTTAAAGGGGCTCTATATTTATTTTCTGTGGAAATCCCAAGGCTTACATTGACATTGTATTACTGAACAGACTGACATTGCCTTGGTACTGAAAAGCCATGAAGATCATTGAATCATTTTCGGATACAGTATAAACTTAATGTAATAATGCTTTCATTTTATGGACCAGTTTGTAAAACTGACCTCGTGGTGTGTTAATTTATGGACCTTTTGTCATGCCCTGAAATCCCCAAAAGTGCATACTGTGGATAGGATAGTATGGGAAGAGATAGGATTTACAGTGCCTTTCAGCAGGACAATAACCTAAAACACAAGGCCAAATCTATACTGGATTTGCTTACCAAGAAGACAATGAATGTTCCTGAGTGGCCGAGTTACAGTTTTGACTTTAAACTACTTGAATATCTATGGCAAGACCTGAAAATGGTTGTCTAGCAATGATCAAACATGTTTTCACTTTGTCATTATGGGGTATTGTGTGTAGATTGGGGATTTCTTTCTTTCTTTAATCTATTTTGAATTCAGGCTGTAATAACAAAATGTGGAATAAGTAAGAGGTGTGAATACTTTCTGAAGGCAGTGTATGTATAACAAAATCCACTATGTGCTGTTAACTTAAACAAGAAAAAATCTCAAGAACAATTAAAACTTCTGGAACTAAAAATAAATGAATGACAGACATCTTTTCACAGGGGCTCACCAATGTAAAGGAAAGTGCAGGGTGGTGAGCTCCAGTCTTAAAGCAACAAGGGCTGTGTGTGTGTCCCACTCACCTCTGAGTGAGTCAAGAGCAGCCTTCTATCAGGAAATGCTGGGAGAATCTCCATTGGCCACAGCAGAGCAGGAAGGGTTTCCATGGAGACAGTGCTTTTGGTCTAGTTTCTATATTAGATTTAGAGTCGATGGCTTTCCTTCCAGCTGAAAAATGCTTATCAGGTAAATGCCTCTTCCACAACAGTCTTAATGTAAACTCTTTCTCCATGTGGTTGGCTGTGTTACAGAGGTGATGTCCAATCGGATGGAGGGCATGATGAACTCCTTCACGCCACTGGCCCCGCCCCAGCAGCAGCTGGTTGCCATGGATCAGAACGGCTACAGTACGGACCCCTTCCAGCAGGGCCTCACCCCCCCACAGATGCCCGGAGACCACATGAACCCATATGGTGAGCATCAGTCCCCCTGACCCTCTATTCAACCTCACACACTCCCCAGTGTGGGACATGTATTCAGGCCACAGACCCCTGGTTTAGGCATATCGCACAAAGTACAAGCACCCCCCCCCCCCCCCCCCCCCCCACCCCCACATGAGATGACACAAACAGGCCACTGGCTTATTTTGAAGTTCATTTTGAAATCAATCCAACATGTTTTCTACTACCCTCCTACTCCCATCCCACAATCACTCGCTGTATTCTCTCTATGCATGGGGTTTGGTGACATGCTCTGGTATGTTATCTAAAAGTTTGCATTGCGGACTATGTGAAGAGCTTTTAGATAATCCAAAGGGCTTGCGGTAAATTATAATCAAAACAATGGTGACCATGATGAGTATAGTAATGTGCCACAATGCAAAATAACAATTTTATGTGATTAATGTGTGACAATCAGAGGGTTGCAGCTGCAAGCAAGAAAAAACAAATATTTGAATCTATCTTGAATCTGTTGTTCTATTCTTCCCTTTACTTACACGGGGTGAAACATGTAGAAGAGAATTCTGACCAATGTCTCCAACCCCATAAAGATAGCTTCTTCAACTTGATATAATTTTTTTAAGCCACCATTTTGTTTCTTGCAATTGCAACACCCAAAGTCCCAGTCTCATCACACTCCCTCTATTTTTATGGGATAAATAGAGGGAAGGATGATATTGCCAACACATTAAACGATATGCCTCTTCATCACTCGGTCCCCGTCTTGTGTAACAGTGTCATTAAAATCTGGAGTGCAATAAAGTTAACAATTCCCGCAAGGAAAATAATAGGACAAGAAATGATGAGATGCATATTAAGTTCTTTGTTGACATGTTCCTCTCAGATCTATAGTAACTGTCCCAGGGAGGCAGGACAATGACTTCAGAGAGTTATTGTCAAAACAGTTATCAGAATTACACTAGTATGTAATAACAATAATTCAAAGTGGGATTCAAGACTTACAATTATTCATTTTCAAGACAGTCATAAATACAGTACATCATCAGTATTATCAGAGCAATTGGAAGTTGCAGTTTGCTTTTATTCAATGTGCCATGTTTAGTATTTATTTTTTATGTACATGATTATATTCTTGCAACTTATTTTTCTCTTTCTCTTCTTTACAGGTAATGACTCAATTTTCCATGATATAGACAGCGACACATCTTTAACCAGCCTCAGTGACTGCTTCATGGCATCTTCAGAAGTGAATATGCAAGCACGTGTGGGACCCATTGACCGACTCTATTCCATGCAGAACTCTTACTTTGCATCATGAAAGAACCACATACAGAAATGATGTTACGTAATATAGCAGATCATCCACAAAATCTGCTTCTCAACTTCCTCAACTGCCTCACATCAAGGAGTTTCCACACTGCTATGGACAAGACATAAGCAACAACCTCTTCCAGTGACTCCTGGATCATTTGCAGACAATGGACTCAAAGAGAGAGAAACTAGTTTCTCAACCGTGAAGATTCCCTGGGATGATTCTATTTTCTCCTCCTTTCTAGAGATTATTTGTAGCATATTTGTATAGTACTGTCACAGAAGTAGCACATCTTTCTTTGTCCACCTAAAGACATTTAATTGAGCCACTGATTTAAAAAACTCTTACCAAATACTACAAGCCTACCAGTTCTCATAATGCATGACTCCATAGTTAATCGTATGACCATAAAAGTGAAAAACCCTTAAAAAAAATCATGTGAATTGTTGAGATGTCAGAATGTGGTTTTGAACTCCATGTCCTCTTTATAATGCGTTCAGCTTGATCACATTGATAGTTTTAGCCCTAAAGAGAAGATATGGTGTTCATAGTAAATAGACAGTGTGTTCACAAGAGATTATGTGAGTGTGTATTTGTCCGGGCGTCGACATATACACCTTTTGAAAAATAAATATGGAGTGTAGTGTCTGTTTAGTGTAAATACATTCCCAAACAGATTGGTTGTGCATGTAAAAATGGAAAACATTCTATTTATTTAACTATAACTTGCTCTTGATGGTACTTATGAATCTGAAAAGCTTTATTTAAAAGGATAATATTTTGTTATGTAACTAATGAGTACCAGTGGAGGCTGCTGAGGGGAGGAAGGGTCATAATAATGACTGGAATGGAGTCAATGGAATGGTATCAAAAACATAGGGTATCAATGGGTTTGATACCATTCCATTCACTCCATTCCAGGCATTATTAGCAGCCTCCACTGGTGAGAACATGATTATTAAAATGAATTTGTATGCCATTTAATTATGACCAACCATAACCTTTTTTTTCAGCCAAGCTGTAAATGAGCAAAATTGTGCTATTTATTTTGTACAGATTTGAGACCATGTCAAATGTACATTTTTAATGTTAAGAAATTGCTAAATTACCAAAGTCAATTGGTTCATTGAATAAACAATATTTCCATCTCATGATAATAGCTTAATTCATGCTACACTAAAACAGTGTTGTACTCAAAAGACTAAACCTCATAATAGCAAACTCAACATTGTATTGTGTATTTTCATTGTATAGTAATAGTTAAAGCGACTGAACTCAAGTTTATTTTTTATTTTTTATTAAACTCTGTGAATGGATGAAATTTGCAATTGCAACCATGTTCGTTTTTGATTTTATTGAGAGAAGGAGCGAGAAAGAGAGAGAGTTGGGGGGGAGAGAGAGAGCATTTGGTTTATTATCTATTTCACTTGCTTTGACAATGTAAACATATGTTTCCCATGCCAATAAAGCCCTTAAATTGAATTGAGAGAAGAGGGAGGGAGAGAGGGGGGGAAATGGGTCATTTGGGTGACCGAAAAAGAGAGCAGGATACTGTAGCATGGCTTGAGTAGGCTCCAGACACACCCCCAGCAGCTGCTTGAATGTAGGCTAGATACCACCTGGGTGATCCTTCATCTCCCTGACAGCCCCTCAATAAGGTCAGGCAAGCTGACACTTCCTCCAGAGCCTTGCCTCCTGCTTACTGCCTACAGTCTCTTCTAATCTGAGCTCTATTTTATCATACTAAATGAGGTGATACTTCTGTCCATTCAATTGTATAGTCCTCCTCATCCTCCCATTCTATGTCCTTTTATGACTGCAGGTTGACATTCTGCGAACAGTGAATCACATGTGATTGTATATTTGTTTAGCTTTTAGCTGCTGTGGTCAGGATGTTCACTTCTATTTTTTTAAATCATAACTGGGTAGTAAATGCCCTTTCTTATTTTTGCTGTGTGTTTGCTTCTGTGCTTCATGCACAGCGTACATGAGAGTGTGTGTCACGTTGGTATGAATGATTCAGGAGACAGGCTCAGGAAATGTGTAATCGTTTTTTTTATTAAGCCCAAATTATGGCGTGCCGTGAAAAGGCACGGGGACGAAGACCAAACAAACACCATACAAAACACAGGGTTGAAACCCAAACAAAAGAGTGAGGAGTACCTCGAATAAATAACACATGCGCACAATGATTAACACACGGGACGAGACCCGTAATCATCTACCCAATCCATAAGGGCACGAAAGCCCAAAACACACAGCACAGGTACTCACATGCACCAATGGACATAGTAACATTAATCGACAACCCAATGGAAACCAAAGGGCACATATATACAAATACTTATCAGTGGGAATAGGGGACAGGTGTGCGTGATGAAAGTTCCGGAGGGATCCGTGACAGTGAGTGAGTGAGTGAGTGAGTGAGTGAGTGAGGTATTAAATAAATGTCCACCTGAAGACAACTCCACAGCAGCTAGAACAATGCGTGCGAGATCTACTGCTGTGACAGTGACGAACGAGGCTTGGAGGGCTTGTGGCGTGAGTGAGTGAGCTGCTGAAGGCCTCCTCTCTCTGGGACAGTAGTATATCTCTTCCTTATCAACCTAGAGATCTGACATCACAGGTGTTGGAAGGTATAGGGTTGTTGGTCTTCCCCTGTCTCTCTGTTATTATCCTGCCACTCCTTAAAGGAGCATCACTTACATTACCACTTCAGCTCAAACACCTCAGTGTCTACAGATACAAATGACAGGGAAATGGGTACCACCCATATCACCTTGTTAATCTATGTGAGTTATGGCCCCTGGCTGAATTGCTGTCATTTCTCCACTATGACAGTCTTACCATAGCCAAATGCAGTTGCCAATTCTTCTGTACAATATTAGCTAAAATCCTTTTAATATATGTGCGGTATTATTAGTATGTTAGGAATGATTTATTATAGATGAACTAAGACTCTGTACAGCTGTGAGGAGATACAGTATGTCCAGGGAACATGCCTCATAATGTCTCCTCTCAGGAAGCAGGTTGAAGTGATGGGCTCAATGGGCTGAGTCGTGAGTACTGATTACAGAGTGAAAGCCACAGCAAACTGGGATGACAAAGGAGCCTCATTTACAGTAAACACACAGGGAGCTGGCACACCCACGGAGTGTTTGCATTTCAAAAAGACTGTTGGTCAGGACCTCACCTAGTAGACATCAGGCCAGGTGAACCCACAGTGTAGGGCTCTGACGACAACTGTAAGCTCAGTTACCAGCAAACACAAGCATGTAGTGTGATATACTGTACTGTATAGTACTTTACTGTGCAGAGTTGACATCATGTTTATTCATGTTGGATTCCATTATTTGAAGATGTTATATGTTATATCACATTAGTGAATATCACAATATTTTAAACCTTTTCACTCTTAGGCACTTCTGGATCTCAATAATGTACTGGTTGTTTAAGCTTTTCCCAACCATAATTCCTTATTCCATCCACATGCCTTCATATCCTGTCATTTCAAACCACAAACTGCTTATTGTCATAAATAATGTACCGCTCATCATCAACACAAACCTAAGATTCTAGCTTCTCAAATGAGAGCGGAACTAATCAAGGCAAAACAGTGCAGGCAGTAGTTCCCTGTATCACTGTCTGCTGTGAGATTCAGCTCGCCCAGAGAAGTCCCTGGGACTAGTGGGGTGGCCTGGGCAAGAAAACACCACTCCTGAAACATGAGCTGACCTCTACCACTCACACACACCCTCACACACACTCTCATACACACATTTCCACTCTGTTAACCGTTGGCCTCCGTAGAGTTTTCACACATTTTCACCACTGCCGCTCTGGCACCACATAGGAAATTAGTCCAGTGACAATATTTTCATTCGATTACCAAAATCCCCCATTTTCCACCTGAGAGACAGTTGTAGGCCTGTTTTTTTCTTCTAGATGTTTTCTTTACATTCCGCCCCAAGAAAAAACATATGTATGGTCCTGTTTGTTTATCCAAAGTATTAAATGAATAGCTACATACATTTTTAGCAGCAGGCCTCTTAAGAACACAGCATGGCTGAAGACAATCTATAGTGCTACAGTATGTGTCAGTCAGTGACCTTACAACCATCCTCTCTCCATCACTCAAATCAGAAGAGGCCCTTCACGAATGAATCTACTGTAACAGATGACTGGGTTTGCTCTGAATATCCCACAATACATTGTTTTTATCTGACTATTGTTTTCATATCCACAGCATATTTTAACACAATGAGGTCCTTTAAGGCGTATTTTATCACCATTATTTCCCAACCTTACAATTAGAAGCGACCGAGACCACATTTCCCTCAGCCAAATTAATTACAGGCTGGGCCTAAGACAATCAGGCCTCTGTGGGCTCACTACTGTCTGGATCTCCCTGCTCCCAGCACAATCATCTGAGTTCAGCCCAAGTCCAACTGGGGAGCAGAGGAGCTTCTCTCCGTTTTTGTTGAGCACTTTTCATTGCTTGTGGTTAGCTGTTAGGGAGAATGGTGGTAACCAATATCTGACTCTGACACTTTCTTCAAGCCAGTCATTTTCTTGAAGAAAGAGTCTTGAAGGGCCCTGTACGTGATGAGCACACGACTGAGGCTGACTGACTGTGCTCGTAAACAAATAGAGAAGTCATAGCCTGCTATCCAGCCAGGTACCGCCCCCCCCCAGAGAAACTTTGAGTTCAGGCTCTCAATCCAAAAACACCACGCTCTTCCACAGATACTGTATGAAACTATTTGTGTCGTGGGAGGCTGGTCAACTCTGTGTCCTTTTGCTGAGAAAGAAATGGAATGTGATTTACCTCTCCGTGCCCAGAGGTGTAGACATAGCCTTGGATAGCCCCAGTAATCCTCCCACGCTATTGGACACCATCTGTTTTTTTGATTTTTCAGCATTATTAGTCCTTATTTGTACACGGCCGAGGAATGCAGTCTGACTGTTTGAAGTCTGAGGAGGATGGTGAGGCCAGGGGCAATGGATGTAGTAGAGATAACCTCCGGGGCTAACACAAGCCAGCACCCCTAACCTCCTGGAGATCCACATTTAATGCTGCCCTACAATCCCCAAACACATTTTTGCCACAGAAATTTTTGGACTCCCTCATGGGAATTGTATGTCTTGCAAACTAGAACAATAGATTGACCGGGGACCTCAATTTATAGAATAAGAATGACTATAGGAAGAGTTTTCCATTTGCTGCGTCTAATTAAAATGGACATACAGACAGTATTATGCTCCTATTATGAAACCTAAGAAAGGCTATTCAATGTGGATAAAGAGAAGATAATTGGAAAACCTAATATCTTGCTTGTGGTCTTAACTTTAATTAGAGGTTTGTTAGAACACAATGCAGTGGCAAAGTTATTGCTTGCATGCAGGGTAAATAAGTTGATTTATCTTTCACTATAGTGTTTCATAACCATGAAATGCAATGTAAACTGATACCTGTGTGCTTACCATTATTACATGACTTGACGTACCTTTTTGCAAATGCACAGGACACTGACATTTACTGAGCTAACTTCTAACAAATTAAAGTTCACCTCTGCTGTTGTATTGGATGGACATACGTCAAAAAGGAACACAGAATTAAACCTGTCACCGCGTTTTCTCTCTAGATAAGCTGTCTGTTAACCACAAGACTTGGAAGGGAGTGTGTGTCTGCAGTTTCATATTACTCAGGCAGTTTACAAACCGTCAAATAAAGAGCTCTATTTAAGTATTTTATTCCGTCTCATTTTCTTAAAAAAAAATGGTTTCATGTAACGGAGAGACATAATCAGTTTCATTTGATAGCCTGTTAAAGCCCGATGCCTTCTGCACTCTGTGATCCTATCACACTTGTATAGCTGAAACTGAATAGGAGACAACTTGTCCAGGCACACTCAGGGCAGGGAGGAGTCAGATGACTGGCTCGCAGCAGACTGGATCCCTCCAGACAGCACATCTAGTCCTCTGGGAAGTAGAAGAGACCTTTCAGTTACCCTGGGATGTAGCACAGGACAAGGTGTTTAGGCTCTCTGCTATATTTCAACCCACGATGTTTTGACAGAAATAGCCATTGGCTAATAAATCACAGGTACTGTAGGCATAGAACTTGCCGTAGACAGTAAATCCTAAAGTCAACAGCCAATAACTGGTAAACTAAACTGGCAGGAATTCTGCATTTGGCGCACATCCTGTCATGTACTTTCTATTTACTACATACGCTTAATACCTCCAATAAGAGACCCTTTTTCTCTGCTTCCTGTAGGCCATTGCTGACTTGTAAGACATACATTTGCCTCTGTTCTTTATGAGGGAAGATATAAAAAGCAAGCCTGTCCTTAAGGTCTATATTTGTTTACATAAATGAGCTTAAGTTGTTGTTCATGCCCAAAGGTCTTTGACAAATAGTAAATCTGCAGAGTGCAAAACTTATTGAAGTGACACTGTGATAATTGTTCTCCTAATCTGTATCATTCAAATCAGCTGATGTCTCGAGTTTGCAGCATCTTTTGCACATATGTTATGAAATCATTTACTCTGATAGAATTGCAATAAACAATTAAATAATCGACTTTTATCTTACTTTATATATTGACCAGTTTTAGAAGAATGTCCTTAGGTCAGTATTTTTTTAAATTTTAAAAATTTTATTTTACCTTTATTTAACCAGGTAGGTAAGTTGAGAACAAGTTCTCATTTACAATTGCGACCTGGCCAAGATAAAGCAAAGCAGTTCGACAGATAAAACGACACAGAGTTACACATGGAGTAAAAACAAACATACAGTCAATAATGCAGTATAAACAAGTCTATATACAATGTGAGCAAATGAGGTGAGAAGGGAGGTAAAGGCAAAAAAGGCCATGATGGCAAAGTAAATACAATATAGCAAGTAAAATACTGGAATGGTAGTTTTGCAATGGAAGAATGTGCAAAGTACAAATAAAAATAATGGGGTGCAAAGGAGCAAAATAAATAAATAAATTAAAATTAAATACAGTTGGGAAAGAGGTAGTTGTTTGGGCTAAATTATAGGTGGGCTATGTACAGGTGCAGTAATCTGTGAGCTGCTCTGACAGTTGGTGCTTAAAGCTAGTGAGGGAGATAGGTGTTTCCAGTTTCAGAGATTTTTGTAGTTCGTTCCAGTCATTGGCAGCAGAGAACTGGAAGGAGAGGCGGCCAAAGAAAGAATTGGTTTTGGGGGTGACTAGAGAGATATACCTGCTGGAGCGTGTGCTACAGGTGGGAGATGCTATGGTGACCAGCGAGCTGAGATAAGGGGGGACTTTACCTAGCAGGGTCTTGTAGATGACATGGAGCCAGTGGGTTTGGCGACGAGTATGAAGCGAGGGCCAGCCAACGAGAGCGTACAGGTCACAATGGTGGGTAGTATATGGGGCTTTGGTGATAAAACGGATTGCACTGTGATAGACTGCATCCAATTTGTTGAGTAGGGTATTGGAGGCTATTTTGTAAATGACATCGCCAAAGTCGAGGATTGGTAGGATGGTCAGTTTTACAAGGGTATGTTTGGCAGCATGAGTGAAGGATGCTTTGTTGCGAAATAGGAAGCCAATTCTAGATTTAACTTTGGATTGGAGATGTTTGATATGGGTCTGGAAGGAGAGTTTACGGTCTAACCAGACACCTAAGTATTTGTAGTTGTCCACGTATTCTAAGTCAGAGCCGTCCAGAGTAGTGATGTTGGACAGGCGGGTAGGTGCAGGTAGCGATCGGTTGAAGAGCATGCATTTAGTTTTAATTGTATTTAAGAGCAATTGGAGGCCACGGAAGGAGAGTTGTATGGCATTGAAGCTTGCCTGGAGGGTTGTTAACACAGTGTCCAAAGAAGGGCCGGAAGTATACAGAATGGTGTCGTCTGCGTAGAGGTGGATCAGGGACTCACCAGCAGCAAGAGCGACCTCATTGATGTATACAGAGAAGAGAGTCGGTCCAAGAATTTAACCCTGTGGCACCCCCATAGAGACTGCCAGATGTCCGGACAGCCGACCCTCCGATTTGACACACTGAACTCTATCAGAGAAGTAGTTGGTGAACCAGGCGAGGCAATCATTTGAGAAACCAAGGCTGTCGAGTCTGCCGATGAGGATATGGTGATTGACAGAGTCGAAAGCCTTGGCCAGATCAATGAATACGGCTGCACAGTAATGTTTCTTATCGATGGCGGTTAAGATACCGTTTAGGACCTTGAGCGTGGCTGAGGTGCACCCATGACCAGCTCTGAAACCAGATTGCATAGGAGAGAAGGTATGGTGAGATTCGAAATGGTCGGTAATCTGTTTGTTGACTTGGCTTTCGAAGACCTTAGAAAGGCACGGTAGGATAGATATAGGTCTGTAGCAGTTTGGGTCAAGAGTGTCCCCCCCTTTGAAGAGGGGGATGACCGCAGCTGCTTTCCAGTCTTTGGGAATCTCAGACGACACGAAAGAGAGGTTGAACAGGCTAGTAATAGGGGTGGCAACAATTTCGGCAGATAATTTTAGAAAGAAAGGGTCCAGATTGTCTAGCCCGGCTGATTTGTAGGGGTCCAGATTTTGCAGCTCTTTCAGAACATCAGCTGAATGGATTTGGGAGAAGGAGAAATGGGGAAGGCTTGGGCGAGTTGCTGTTGGGGGTGCAGTGCTGTTGTCCGGGGTAGGAGTAGCCAGGTGGAAAGCATGGCCAGCCGTAGAAAAATGCTTATTGAAATTCTCAATTATGGTGGATTTATCAGTGGTGACAGTGTTTCCTATCTTCAGTGCAGTGGGCAGCTGGGAGGAGGTGTTCTTATTCTCCATGGACTTTACAGTGTCCCAGAACTTTTTTGAGTTAGTGTTGCAGGAAGCAAATTTCTGCTTGAAAAAGCTAGCCTTGGCTTTTCTATCTGCCTGTGTATAATGGTTTCTAGCTTCCCTGAACAGCTGCATATCACGGGGGCTGTTCGATGCTAATGCAGAACGCCATAGGATGTTTCTGTGTTGGTTAAGGGCAGTCAGGTCTGGGGAGAACCAAGGGCTATATCTGTTCCTGGTTCTAAATTTCTTGAATGGGGCATGTTTATTTAAGATGGTTAGGAAGGCATTTAAAAAAAATATCCAGGCATCCTCTACTGACGGGATGAGATCAATATCCTTCCAGGATACCCCGGCCAGGTCGATTAGAAAGGCCTGCTCGCAGAAGTGTTTCAGGGAGCGTTTTACAGTGATGAGTGGAGGTCGTTTGACCGCTGACCCATTACGGATGCAGGCAATGAGGCAGTGATCGCTGAGATCTTGGTTGAAGACAGCAGAGGTGTATTTAGAGGGGAAGTTGGTTAGGATGATATCTATGAGGGTGCCCGTGTTTAAGGCTTTGGGGAGGTACCTGGTAGGTTCATTGATAATTTGTGTGAGATTGAGGGCATCAAGTTTAGATTGTAGGATGGCTGGGGTGTTAAGCATGTTCCAGTTTAGGTCGCCTAGCAGCACGAACTCTGAAGATAGATGGGGGGCAATCAGTTCACATATGGTGTCCAGAGCACAGCTGGGGGCAGAGGGTGGTCTATAGCAGGCGGCAACGGTGAGAGACTTGTTTTTAGGTGGATTTTTAAAAGTAGAAGTTCAAATTGTTTGGGTACAGACCTGGATAGTAGGACAGAACTCTGCAGGCTATCTTTGCAGTAGATTGCAACACCGCCCCCTTTGGCAGTTCTATCTTGTCTGAAAATGTTGTAGTTTGGAATTAAAATGTCTGAATTTTTGGTGGTCTTCCTAAACCAGGATTCAGACACAGCTAGAACATCCGGGTTGGCAGAGTGTGCTAAAGCAGTGAATAGAACAAACTTAGGGAGGAGGCTTCTAATGTTAACATGCATGAAACCAAGGCTATTACGGTTACAGAAGTCGTCAAAAGAGAGCGCCTGGGGAATAGGAGTGGAGCTAGGTACTGCAGGGCCTGGATTCACCTCTACATCGCCAGAGGAACATAGGAGGAGTAGAATAAGGGTACGGCTAAAAGCTATGAGAATTGGTCGTCTAGAACGTCTGGAACATAGAGTAAAAGGAGGTTTCTGGGGGCGATAAAATAGCATCAAGGTATAATGTACAGACAAATGTATGGTAGGATGTGAATACAGTGGAGGTAAACCTAGCTATTGAGTGATGAAGAGAGAGATATTGTCTCTAGAAACATCATTGAAACCAGGAGATGTCATTGCATGTGTGGGTGGTGGAACTAATAGGTTGGATAAGGTATAGTGAGCAGGACTAGAGGCTCTACAGTGAAATAAGCCAATAAACACTAACCAGAACAGCAATGGACAAGACATATTGACATTAAGGAGAGGCATGCTTAGTCGAGTGATCAAAAGGGTCCGGTGAGTGGAGAGGTTGGTTGGTGATTTAGACAGCTAGCCAGGGCATCGGTAGCAAGCTAGCATAGGATGGAGGTCTGTTGTTAGCCACCACTTGAGTTCCGTCAGTAGATTAGTGGGGTTCCGTGTGGTAGAGGGGATTAATCCAAATCACACAACAACAACAAAAATAAAAACAATAGATATAGTTATAGAGGCCCAAGAAGAAAACATAATAATAATAATAAAAAATAAAAAAAATTGTCCGATTGTCTATTCAGATAGCAGCCGGTAAGACAGCTAACGGTTAGCAGGCCGCAGATGGGCGTTCAGGTAACGTCGCGACGGAGGAGCCAGCCGAATAACTCCTTCGGGTAGATAACGTCGGCAGTCCAGTTGTGAAGGCCCGGTGGGGCTCCGCGAAGGCAGTAAAACGGGTCCGGATAGGTGACTGCAGCCCAGGTGTGATTGATGGAACTCAGGAGTGATTGACGGAGCTTGCTAGCTCCGGAATAATTGATGTTTGCTCCGGAATTGACGAAGGCCGATAGTCACACGGATAGCAGCTAGCTAGCTGTGAGATCCGGGTATGAATGTCCAGAGAGCAGTCAAAATCCAGGGACATGGAGAGAAAAATTGGTCCGGTATGTTCCGTTCCGAGCCGCGCTGCGCCGTACAGAACTGCCGATAGATTTTCGAGCTAAAGGATAGCTGATGACCACAAACCGTGGTTAGCTGAATACTAACGATTTGCCAGTAAAGGAGCTAACTAGCTTCTGAACTAGCTTCTGGATTAGCTTCTGGCTAGTTTCAGGCTAGCTTCTTGGAGTTTCTGGCTAGCTTCTTGGAGGAATACAGATCTGAGGTAAATAATACTTTTTTATAAATATACATTGGTGAGGCGGGTTGCAGGAGAGTGTTTTGAAGATGAGTTGATGGAAAATAAAAATAAAATGTATGTGAAAAAGTTGTAAATATATATATATATACAGGACACGACAAGACGAGGACAAAAGACGTCTGAACTGCTATGCCACCTTGGATAATAATGTATAAATAATAGTATAAATAATGTATAAATAGTATAAATAATTCCATTTCCTAACAAGGGCAGGAGGGATAGTTCTCTCACAGAGAGCGGTGAGGGTCTTCCTTTTCAAGCTTTATCACGTCAGTGGCAGTGTGAGCCATACTGTATGACATTCTGAGGGGACTAGCTACAGTAGTAAGGACCTTTGGGCCATGTTGAAGTGAAATGGTCCAAGGGATTAACTACACCCAGACAAGTCATGCAATGAATCCACAAAAATCTAATTGGCTGACCTCAATTATTTAAGCCCTCGTTAAACCCCACGCTGGAATCCTGCTTAACTCCAGTTGCAGTGACAAAGCTAACAGTGCAAACCTAAGGACTTTTGGGCTGGATTCTGGATCTTGTCACGTCACCCGATGTGATCTATGTATGACCTAATTGACCTATCTGATAACGGGTGTTTTCTCAGAGAGGATAGAGGTCCCTACCACTGTCACTTGCGTGCCCTTCCCTCTGACCTGCTCTGAGATATTATGAAGGCTCCGGAGTTTTTGTCAGGACAGCAATGCTATTATTTTAATGTGAATGTGTTTTCCATACATGTCTCATAGGATGGATGAATATATATAATGTAAAACACAATCATGATTCCTTGTGCCTCCTCAGAGTCTTCTCTCTATGTCTGTGTCCTCCCAGACCGTATTGACTGTATCAGAGGCCTGACTGAACCCCAGTACCTTCTTCTCTCAGCTTACCAACCGGAGCACCACACCAGAAGACCGTTACTCTCAGATGGGCAGCTTTGACTGGCTTTGACTGGCTTTATTATAGGGCTTTAAACATCCCAAATAAACCTCAGATGAACAGCCCCGCCAAACTTTTCTTCAAAAGGTTAGGACATTCACTATATGGATTTTTATGGGCTTTCTTAAATGTCATGGTTTAATAATTAACTGTGGGGTCGTTTTGGAGAGAAATTGCACTTTTGCAATGTCTCTGAGTCTGGTGAAGTTAAGTGTTGCTATTGTTTGTCTTCTCCATATATATTTTTGGGGATTAACTGGTGGATGTAATAATATATTCATCTCAATAGATCCATGTTAATATTTAGACATAGAACACCACCACATGTACAGTATGTCAAATCATTTGACATGTCTTTGATCTCCATATTATATAAACCTCAATCTCATTGATTGTTTACCTGTCAGTGTTGGGGTGGGGATGCATTATCATTTAATATAGTATATGTTTCTAGCCGGAGCAATAATCTCTGGTTCCAGATTACATCCTAGCACAGATATCAAAGGACGTGACCTCCCAGAATGACCTTTTTATGTATACGTTCTGTCGGTGTGTCTACTCATCCGGCTGCGGCGGTGCATGCATTTGTGTGTGTGAGGCTTGAGTTTCACAGACCCTCCCTCTAGTCCTACTCCTCCTCGCTTGGTGCGGTCAGACCGTCACATCAGTGAGGCAAAGCAGGCAATGGAAAGTCAAGGTCGTGATGGATCGGTTCCTCCCGGGCATTTACTGGTTCTCTCCCAAGGTGGAGGTACATGGGTTCACATGGCTCTGTTCCCCACCTCCCTGCATGTCATCAGACTCCCTGTACCCTCCTGATGGAAAGCTCTCTGTTGACTTCCTCTGCTGAAAGGGAGGCCTGACAAGCTATATGGCGTTGAGCGCTAAGCCATGAATTAGGATAAGTAACACACGATTTTATGTCTTTATGTTATAGCTTTTCACTAAATGAAAATGTTCTCAGAGAAGGGGTGTGAGAAAGATTTATTTAAAATGAACATTACTCATGCTTTGTAAAGCTCTCGTGTCATAGATTTATGATGTCTGAATATTCCTCAGAAACAACCATTCTGTATTAGCTCCTCAAAACAACCTTTTGAGGATGTGAAGGCAGCAGGAGGCTCAGGTGAAGGCAGCAGGAGGCTCAGGTGAAGGCAGCAGGAGGCTCAGGTGAAGGCAGCAGGAGGCTCAGGTGAAGGCAGCAGGGGGCTCAGGTGAAGGCAGCAGGGGGTTCAGGTGAAGGCAGCAGGAGGCTCAGGTGAAGGCAGCAGGGGGCTCAGGTGAAGGCAGCAGGAGGCTCAGGTGAAGGCAGCAAGCCCTGACAGAGAGAGGGCTGTGTTCCCAGCCAGCCTGGAATGAGTTACCATCGCTCAGGGAGGAAAGGCTACCCACAAACCCCTTGCCTTTGGCTATACATTTGAAGCTGCATGTAATTTCTTGTCAAGTTGCCCTGGAAACATTGGGTTGCCTCTTCACTGTCTTAAAGTTTGTGTTCAAACTGTCTGGAAGAAGATTCAAAAGATAAGCTGTCTCAGTGTCAGGTGAGGAATGTACATGCTTTAATTCTTCAATTCCACATAAACTGTTTGTAAGAGTAAAGTGAAAATGTCCCTGCCCAACTAGTCCTGTCACAGGTCTGTTAGATAGCTACAGGTCTGACATACGCTTACAGAATGATGTGTATCCCAAATATTTAATCCCTTACAGAAAAAATAGATAATAACATTGTTTGTTAGTGCTCTTCTTGTTCTCCTGATAATAAAGAGAACACCATCTAATCTTGCATTATCCCCGCAGTAGGTTGTATGCCAAACATAACTAGACTCACACTGCAGGGATGATGGCAAACATGAAATATTTGTGTCACCACAGCAATTGGAACAGAGCAACATTAATAGACCATGCGGGTGTTAATACAATTAAGAGAGAAATATGCAAAGTATATGACTGTACGACTGCCCTGCAGTATCTACATAGACAGGTGTCAGCCATCTTTAGTGTTTACGACAATGCTCCCCCAGCAAATTATGTCATTGTAGCCTAATTGAATTAATGATGTCTGGGAGCTTGGGTTTCAGCATGAGTTCAGCCTTAAACAATTTAAAGCTGTTAATGATCTCAGCAGGAGGAGCCCTGCTCTAAAACAATAAACTCATCAGCATTGGACATATAGAAACAACACATTACTGGTGCTTTAGGACCCAGTAGGCTACAAGTGCTGAGCGATGTCTTAATGGCTATTGGTTTCTCTTTTGCTTCCATGTTGACTGAACGATGAGGAAACGCTGATCTAGTATATTCCTTATGACCATATCCAATAACCAATAACTTAAGTCTTTAGCAGCCTGCATTACTTCACAGTTATACACTTTGCTGATTCATTTGACATATTGGGGAAAGAAAGGTCCAGCCAGCATACATTTTGTACTTGTCTTAACATATTTCTTATGGCTCTACCCACATAAAAAAATACTACAGTTTACTATTCTGCAGTACTTACTGTAGAATTCTGTCGTAAACGGAATACTAAAGAATACTATACATTGTAGTATCCCTCGATCATGTGTAGTACTTACTTTAGAATGTTGTTGTATACTGTAGGATACTACAGTAAATACAACAGAATACTACAGTCCACAAAAACACTACAGTAAATATTATTGTAATGTCTGACAAAATACTATAGTCGGCAAAATCACTACAGTTTTTTAAACTATTGTCACGTTTGTCGTAATGATGAGACCAAGGTGCAGCGTGATAAGGATACATTCTTCTTTAATTAACGAAGAACACTTAAACAAATTAACAAAACCACGAACATGACGCTATGATAAACCGAGAGCTGACATGCAACTACACATAGACAATAACCCACAAAACCAAAATGGGAAATGGCAACCTAAATAGGATCCCCAATCAGAGACAACAATAAACAGCTGTCTCTGATTGGGAACCAATTCAGGCCACCATAGACCTACATTTACCTAGACATACCAAAACCCCATAGATATACAAAAAACCTTAAACAAGACAAAAACACACATACCACCCTCGTCACACCCTGACCTAACCAAAATAATAAAGAAAACAAAGATAACTCAGGTCAGGGCGTGACAACTGTAGTGATACCACAGTATTTAATTTGCATAAACCCTGCCCATTGCCCTCCCCATATCCCAAGTTGTGCCACCCATAAGTGAGAAACCTACATGCCAAGTTTAGACAATGTGTTGTGTCTGCTACAGGTTAAAGAAAGAAGCAGAAGAGCTGAACTATCTGTTCAGACCCGAGTCCTACCTACCTACCTACCTACCTACAGTACAGGTATTTTTTCAAGTGGTTAAGGCAACCACAACAAAAAGCAAATTGACTAAAGACAAATATAAAGAATAAAGCAGACATGATCATCAGAAGGTTCTAGCACTTCATAGATGTATAGTAGTTAGAACCATGCAGTGAGCTGTCAGACAAGCAGTGTCTCAGTGATGTGACTTTACTGCCTCTGCCCAAGGACCTGTAACCCATTTGACAAGTATTGCAACCCCATTAGCACTGCTACCTCTGTCTGGACATGTGAAATGAGACTAAAAGTGTCGCTGTGATGAAAGAGATTCTCTTTAAGGGGCCTTCTAGCAAGGAGTGTCAGCAGAGGGGTGATTAAAAAGATTAGGGGAGGGGGGGGCAGCATTTGTGTAGGTGTGTGGGTCTTCTTATCTATGTTATGGGTACATATACATGCATAAGATCCAGTGATCTGCTGGGGAAGCTGGGTTTTGTTAGCAGTAAGGTTGAGGTACTCTATCATCATCATCACAGAACATAGAGAGGAGCTGTTCACTTGATATCCATGCAGTGATCCCATGAAGGATTTGACATGAATTGTGATGTTCGCTGGACCACAATGCTGAATCAGTAACGGCATGGCAGGTGCATGCCCTCTTGGACCATGGTGGACAAAGGATTCAGGAAACGCTGTTCTAGTTGTAGAAGAAGCACTTCATCTTCATCGAGTGGTGGTCATAATAGTTACGTTGCCTGACGCCGTCAAGTTGATGACAATAAAATCTGCATTATCATTATGAGTTAAATTGCACAGATTGTGTCACATTTTTAAGTAGGCTTGTTTGAAAGATTCAAATAGCATTGTAAGAAAGAGTTATTTTGGGATTGTGAATGCCACTTTACTGTGTTTAAAAGTTTAAACAGGAAAGTATACTGTACACAGAAATTTGGATTGGGTTTAGACTTTTTTTCAAGTTGACTTTTAATACAGAGAATGCATTAATAGCCAGCTTTTCATCTAATAAAAACTAGCCGTCTAGACAACTTCATTGTTGCCACTGTTTCTGTCATGCTAAATGTTGGACTTTCACATCTGTCTTTATTTTCATTTGGTTTTTCACTGTCTATCACTGTGTGGTTACCACATTTGCTGGGTGTTTCTCAAAATCCCCACACGAATCTTTCCAAGACTCTATAATACATTTATTATCATATTTTCTCCATGGTTAACCATATATACTTTATTCATTCCTTCAGATATTTTTCAATAAACAGTCAAAGAAATAAACATGTATCAATTTCTTATGGTCAGTATTTTTGTTGAAAACCATGAAATGCTCTCAAAAGCTAAGGCTTGGCAATACGCACATTGATTAATACAAAAAAATATTGATATAAAACAAACTACTGTATTTACAAAGAAAGAGGGTCAAAGCCTTTTTAATACAACAATCATGCACAGCTATTGTGCCAAATGTCAAGTTATCCACCAAAATCTTTAACAGGATGGCTGAATGATGATTTTCTCGTCTCAATAGACCAACATGTTTTTGGACCAAAGTTTCTCAGTGTCCAGTCTTGTGGGCTGTGACCAGTAAGGAGTTAGTAGGATGAAAAAATGCAGTTTCTAGTGTCTTGGATTAATTATTGTATGGCGGGGAACTCCCTGTTCTGTTTGGAGGGCTTAGCTTGCGCAGGGTGATGTTTTCTTTTGGGCCTTTTCCACAGGGATAGGTTTGCCCTCATCTTTGATAGTTAACCCAGAGTGACCCCGTCCCCAGGGCCCATCCAGCTCCCAACTCCCACCTCCCAGCCCCCCCTGCTTCTCATTAGGTCCTGTCCACTCATGGGACCACAGTATATGAACCTCATGCCTCCTTCACAACCATCAAATCACGCCAACATGGATTTAAGGTAACAAATACTGTCAGTCTCTTTTGTAGCTTCATAGCCACAGAAGGGAAAACAAATGGTAGTGGGTTGTTCTGGTTCCCTGCTTATTCTGAATGTTTCAAGTTTCAAGTTTTAGTGAAATGCAAGTACAGTGAAATGCCTTTCTAGCTTTCCCAACATTTCAATAACAGTAGTACAATAAAAAAAAGTAAAGTAGAACAAAAACACATGAGAAATGGAAATAAGAAGAACACAAGAGAGTAAGTAAGCTACTGTATATACAGGGTCAGTTCCAGGGTCAGTGCAAATACCATATTTACAATGTGCCGTTCTGCCTCGCTAGGAGAGACCAAAAAATGTCCTCCCACCAAAAAAAAACTAGAATAGTCCCAGTAAGCAAAATGCAGTTGAAAAGACATGTAAAATATTTATTTTCTAGACGTTGAAGTTAGGTTCAATTTAGGTTCTGAATGGAAGGTGAAAAGACATGTTTTCAGTAAGTTTAAAATGCATATTTTGCAGGACGTTCAAAAGGCATCTTTTCCAAACATTGAAAAATATGTATTTTGCAAATATTTTGTTCTGAATAAAAGTTTGAAGACAGAAAGAATTTATAGACATCTGTGTTTGGGCCAAATCAAGGCTTGCCCAAACCCGACAAAATCTGAACCAAACATAGACTTCTGTCCGTGCTTACTGGGGTGTAGCATGCCATGTCGGCTGCAATGGGCATTTTATGAATGCCCATCCATGTGGTTGGCTCACCATTTGTAAAACAGGACGTTGCATTGGATTTATTAGTCCTGATTCCTGTGACGAATCAATTTGGTTATTTAAGCTCTGAAAATCAGCAACTCAACTTTATCAGGTGTTATCGTCAGCCTATTTGCAATGTGTTAACACAGCAAGAAATGCAGACGTATTTTATTTTTGAGTATGATCAGCTTGTCAAAAATGTATCGATACAAACTTGAAACCACTGATCATGACAATGGGGTGAAACTCCTGGACAACAGTTGTGATTGTCCCTTCCATATTGTCAATTTTACTTTGACCTGTCCTGTTTTTAGGACATGTTGTTTGTTAACATGACAGCTCATTTTATATTTTATTTAATTTAGGTTAGGCTATTTGATCGGAGAAACCTGCATGATGTTAAAATTGTCCGTCTCATTGCACTGTCATACATTTTATCTCCAGCCTGTAGGCTACAGAAAAGGCTGCATACTCTTTCTACAATATCCTATATCTGCTATATGATTTATGTTAGATACTTTTTTGATGGAATGTTGGTGGAGTGCCGCAGCTCTCTCCAACAGCACCCTGGACATTTTGCGCCCCTGCCTTTGACAAAGTCGACACTGTATCACAGGGCGACATCAGCGCTCACCTAAAAAGCCCATATGTCACGGGTTGAGAGAAATTGTAATTGCTTTTGGGCAGAATTATGTGAAGTGTTATGCGGCGGCCTATGGTAGCATTGCCTTAAAATTGTTTAACTTGGATCGAACCTTTTGGGTTGCCTTCCACAAGCTTCCCACAATAAGTTGGGTGAAATTTGGCCCATTCCTGCTGACAGAGCTGGTGTAACTGAGTCAGGTTTGTAGGCCTCCTTGCTCGCACAAGCTTTTTCAGTTCTGCCATCAAATGTTCTTGTCACGGTCTGACCATCGTTCGTATGTGTTTTCCTTGTTTTAGTGTTGGTCAGGATGTGAGCTGGGTGGGCATTCTATGTTGTGTGTCTGGTTTGTCTATTTCTATGTTTGGCCTGATATGGTTCTCAATCAGAGGCAGGTGTTAGTCATTGTCTCTGATTGGGAACCATATTTAGGTAGCCTGTTTTGTGTTGGGTTTTGTGAGTGATTGTCCTTAGTGTCCTTGTTCCTGTCTCTGTGTTAGTTTACACAAGTATAGGCTGTTTCGGTTTTCGTTAGGTTCATTTACGTTCTTTGTTATGTAGTGTTTGTAATTGATTCGTGTTTTACGTTTGTTTATTAAACATGGATCGCAATCTACACGCTGCATTTTGGTCCGACTCTCCTTCACACCTAGAAAACCATTACAGTTCTGTAGGATTGAGGTCAGGGTTTTGTGATGGCCACTCCAATACATTGACGTTATTGTTCTTAAGCCATTTTGCCACAACTTTGGAAGTATGCTTGGGGTCATTGTCCATTTGCGACCAAGCTTTAACTTCCTGACTGATGTCTTATGATGTTGCTTCAATATATCCACATAATTTTCCTCCCTCATGCCGCCATCTATTTTGTGAAGTGCACAAGTCCCTCCTGCAGCAAAGCACCCCCACAACATGATGCTGCCACCCCCGTGCTTCACGGTTAGGATGGTGTTCTTCGGCTTGCAAGCCTCCCCCTTTTCCCTCCAAACATAACGATGGTCATTATGGCCAAACAGTTCTATTTTTGTTTCATCAGACCAGAGAACATTTCTCTAAAAAGTGAGATCTTTGTCACCATGTGCAGTTATTGCGGTTTTGGAGCAGTGGCTTCTTCCTTGCTGAGCGGCCTTTCAGGTTATGTCGATATAGGACTCGTTTTACTGTAGATATAGATACTTTTGTACCTCCTCTTCCAGCATCTTCACAGGGTCTTTTGCTGTTGTTCTGGGATTGATTTTGATTTGCACAGAACGCATCTCCTTCCTGAGCGGTATGACGGCTGAATGGTCCCATGGTGTTTATACTTGCATACTATTTTTTGTACAGATGAACGTGGTACCTTCAGGCGTTTTGAAATTGCTCCCAATGATGAACCAGACTTGTGGAAGTCTACACCTGTTTTTCTGAAGTCTTGGCTGATTTATTTAGATTTTTCCATTATGTCAAGCAAAGATACACCGAGTTTGAAGGTAAGCCTTGAAATACAACCACAGGTACACCTCCAATTGACTCAAATGATGTCAATTAGCCTATCAGAAGCTTCTAAAGCCATGACATAATTTTCTGGAATTTTCCAAGCTGTTTAAAGGCACAGTCAACTTAATGTATGTAAACTTCTGACCTACTTAAATTGTGATGCAGTGAATTATAAGTGAAATAATCTGTCTGTAAACAATTGTTGAAAAAATTACTTGTAGATGTCCTAACCGACTTGCCAAAACAATTGTTGGTTAATTAACAAGAAATGTGTGACGTGGTTGAAAAACAAGTTTTAATGACTCCAACCTAAGTGTATGTAAACTTCCGACTTCAACTGTACGTATGAGCAAATGAAGTGTGTGTGTGCGTGTGCGTGTGTGTGTTTAAGTGTCAGTGTCAGTGTGTATTAGACCTCAGGATAAGACCCAGATGCAGACAGTTCAGATCACATAAGTTTATTTGCGAAACAGGGGGTAGGCAAACGACAGGTCAAGGGCAGGCAGAGGTCAGTAAACCAGGGCAGAGTCCGTAAGGTACAGAACTGCAGGCAGGCTCAGGGTCAGGGCATGCAGAATGGTCAGAAGAACTAGAAAACCAGAATAACTAGAAAACAGGGACTAAAGAGAACAGGGGTATGGAAAAACATGCTGGTAGGCTTGACGAGACAAGACGAACTGGCAACAGAAGATGAACAGCAGAGGAGCTACGAATCTTATAGATGGGGAAAAGGCCAATAAAACAGCGCAAAAGTTTGTCCGGAGGGGCAGACCATGAATGGACAGCCATACCCTCGACCTGAGACGATAGCGGGGAGCCGGGGTCCGGTGGCGGTCTGCCTATCATCGACCCCGAGAGGTAGTCTTGAGAAAAGCAGACCGGGCGTCTTCCAGGTACGGCGACAGCGGCGGATGAACATCTGGGCCAAGGGTACGCTGACCTCTTCCTCTTTCTCAGGGAAGAGCGGGGGCTGATAACCCATCAACCACTTGAAAGGCGAGAGACCAGTGGCTGAGCAGGGAAGGATGTTGTGGGTATATTCCACCCACACGAGTTGCTGGCTCGAGGTAGTGGGGTTGGTGGAGACAAGGAAGTGAAGAGTCGTCTCCAGATCCTGATTGGCTCACTCCGACTGGCTGTTGACTGGGGATGAAACCCGGAGGATGGACTGGCCGATGACCCAATGAGTGTGCAGAACACCTTCCAGAACCGGAACGAGAACTGCGGACCATGGTCAGAGACCATGCCCACCGGAAGTCCTTGGATCCGGAAGATGTGCTGTACCATGAGCTAGGCCGTCTCCTTGGCTGAGGGGAGCTTGGGGAGGGGAATGACCACCACCGTAAGGATCGTGGTGTTGACATCAGACGGAGGGAGACCAGTGACGAAGTCCAGAGATATGTGTGACCAGGGATGGTGAGGGACAGGAAGTGGTTGAAGGAGGCCAGCCGGAGCTTGCCAAGGACTCTTATTCTGAGCACAGACAGTGCAGGAGGCGACGAACGCGGAGACATCATGGACCATGGTCAGCCATCAAAAGCGTTGTTGAACAAAGGCCAGGGTACGACGAGAGCCATGGTGACAGGTAAGCATGGAGGAATGAGCCCAGTCCAGGGCCAGGGAGCAGGCAGCGTCTGGGACAAACATCCAGTTAGCTGCCCCCCCGGGTTCCGACTGGGAACGCAGTGCCACACGGACCAGGTTCTCTATTCCCCAGATGAGTGCAGCCAGCAGACACGAGGTGGGAAGGATGGTCTCAGGGTCCAAGGGTGTAACGGCGGGGCTATATCAGCATGAAAGCACATCTGGCTTCACATTCTTGTACCCTGGGCGGTGCGGAGATATTCCAGGATCTTGTGATCCATTCCCCTAATGAATGGATGTTCGGCCCCCTCTAACCAGTGCCTCCACTCCTCCAACACCATCTTCACCGCAAGTAGTTTCATATTTCCCACATCTTAATTCCTCTCTGTGGCATTAAGACGATGGGAGAAGAAGGCACAGGGATGCAGCTTAAGGTCCAGAGCAGAATGCTGGGACAGGACAGCCCTGACTCGAACTTTCGAAGCATAATCCTCCACCACGAAATGACGACACGGGTCTAGATGTATTAATATAGGAGCTGTGGTGAAGCAGTGCTTAAGGTCCAGGAATGCCTGGTCTGCCACTGGTGACCATGTGAATGACACCTTGGGAGAGGTGATTGCAGAAAGGGGGGAAGCCATGGTGCTGTAACCCCAGATAAAACAGAAATAGAAATTGGAAAATCCCAGGAAGCGTTGCAGCTGCACTCAGGACGTGGGTTGGGGCCAATCCACCACCGTTCTCACCTTTCCGGGATCCATCTGCACATTACCAGTAGCAATGATGTATCCAAGGAAGGAGAGATGGAATTCGCAGACAATGGAGGACTTGTCGGACATGGAGAACGTGTTCTTGAGCTGAGTGTGACAAGATGAGGATGTCGTCAAGGTAGACAAACACGAACCGTTTCAACATGTCGCGGAGTACGTTGTTAACCAGGGCCTGGAACACAGCAGGAGACCTCATGATAAGACCCAGATGCAGACAGCTCAAGTCACAGAGGTTTATTTACAAAACAGGGGCCAGGCAAATGACAGGTCAAGGGCAGGCAGAGGTCAGTAATCCAGGGCAGAGTCCGTAAGGTACAGAACGGCAGGCAGGCTCAGGGTCAGGGCAGGCAGAATGGTCAAAACCGGAAGAACTAGAAAACAGGGATTAAACAGAGCATGGGTTTGACGAGACAAGACGAACTGGGAACAGACAAACAGAAAACACAGGAATAAATGCACAGTGGATAATGGGGAAAATGGGCGACAAGCACAAGACAGGTGAAACAGATGAGGGTGTCATGACGTTGGCCTTGGGGTAGGTTTATGACAGTCATAAATACCTCTTCCCCCCTTTTTTCCTCTCTCTACCCTACTGATGTTACATTTGCAAAACCCTTGGTTAAAACATAGAGATTCTGGGAACATCAGAAGGTGGGTGGAAATGAACTATATTCTGGTAATCCGATCAATTGAACATATGCGGTGGTACTTAATGAATATGATGTCATCTGAGACATTCTCATCAATGATAAGATGACATAAACTCTACAGTGGAAAGTCTACACATCAGAGTTATCGGATTCACATGGAATTGTGGTTCAATTTAAATGTTTGAATATGAATTTATTTGTGATGGGATGAAATGTGATTTTAGCATCTAAAATGTGAGATTTGGGTTTTCAGAAGGTAGGGCTCTGCTCAATCAGTGGCCCGTCCCTTCCAATATAAAGCCTTGACGACAATATAACCTCCTGTTCCGAGGATGTGAGGACGACGGTCCATTGTCAGAATGGTTCAGATAATAACTACAGAAGGAAACCAACATCAGCATGAGCCTTGGTTGCGAATGGTATGAACATTGAACTCTTATTCACTACAGAAGTGATACCTCCTAGCCGTTGAGTTAGCAACTGCAGCTGCAAACGCAGGTTAGGAAGGAACAGACAGAGTATCCCATCTACCACACAATGACGTTACTACAACATATCCAATTTACCAGCAGAGACATTCTTCAAAGGACAAAGGACTCGGTTGGGCAACACGGCCTTCCATCTACCACCAACCTACCGAAGCGCAGTTCAGAGTAAATATTTATTTCATTTTTCTTTTCCAAATGGGCGGTAATTTAGAATGCATAAGATTCTGCATTTACGATAGCACAGCTTCGCCCTTTGTTCCTCAGGTTTCCCGCTCTTTCACTCAAACCCAGCCCTTTCTTTGGTGTAACCAGCTGTCATATCTGTTCCGCCCGCTAGGGACGTTTTCCTTTATGACGTCATTTGTAATCAAGTCAAGTTTAATTATGTGTATGTGTAATTCTGTGTGATTAGTTAGGTATTTAGTAAATAAATAATTAAGCCCAATTTTGTATTGCTGATTCAACTTGTTAGCCAGGGTTCGTGCAGATAACCAAGAATTTACAACTTTCAGATGAGACTGAATTAAGATGACGATTAATATTGACTGCTATTGATGTAAAATATTACTAGGTCTTTAAGAGTTTATTCGGAAGATAACAGCTCTATAAATATACATTTGTGGTGCCCCGACTCTCTAGTTAATTACATTTACATGATTAGCTCAATCAGGTAATATTAATCAGGGAGAAATTATTTTATAGACTAGAATGTCATATCACTTAATCCGGCATAGCCAAAGACACGACAAGGGTGTGACAGTGTGTGGGTGTGAGTGAGTGTTTGTGTAGAGTATGCATAGAGAAAAATCAAACAGAAGGTGAGACACTTCCTCTGATATCTGCAGGTATCAGCTGTGAGAGCCAGTCCAAAGACATTACGTTCTTATGACATTTCAAACTGCATTATTGCTTGACACTTGAGGCTTTATATGGGTATATTACTTCCTATTTGGGTTTAAGGCTTCATGTAAATGAGAAGAATATATTAATGCAAGGACAATATTTAGGCTTTGTTTAATTGTGTATGTATCACTCTTCTGTGCGTGTGTGTGTGTGTGTGTGTGTGTGTGTGTGTGTGTGTGTGTGTGTGTGTGTGTGTGTGTGTGCACGCACGCACGGGCATGCACGTTGTGTAATACAGTCATCACTATTGATTTTGGTGACAGGGGATATTGATGCTCGCTGAGTCACTGCTATCACAGTGTGTGATGATGAGACATGAATTTGTCTGGCCTGCCCCACAGCAACACAAAGGGCTGAATAGAGAGCAGGAGGTTGGGATGGGGCCTGTGGCCAGACTGGCGGCAGGCCCATCTGAGGGCCAACATCCAGCCACCTGCATGGTACTGCTGGCATATTCTCCCTGGAGCTGCCAGCCTCTCTCTGCCAGGCCTCATCTACAGCCCAGCCATATCCTGTTCTCTCCTACTCTAATATCTTCTCATTCCATTTCATCTGTCCATCTCGTCAGCTGAGTTTGTATGTGACGAGTGTCATGGCCTCAGCTGTGATCTGGCTTCTTTTCAGCTTTCACAATATGTGATCAACAATGAGGCTAGCCAGGACAAGGATTAGCTGGGCATTTTGTTGTTTGCTGTTTGTTTGACTGTGCAACTTGTTTGTTGTCTTATGGCCTTTTGATCTTTTTCACTTTAGGCTTATCTAATATCCATACAATTTAATTTCATAGGACACAAAATGATTGCTTGTTTTTGTTAATGCAGTGGTGTGAATTGTGTTGATTGCCATTGTCTTCAATGAAATTATATAAGGTTTGCTACAAAACAAGAGAAAGTTACTGAATCTGTCATAGAACTATCTTGTACATTTTACTTTTCCTCCGACAATCATTATGTCCCCTCCTGTAATCCCTGTTCACCCATGCCTGCGTGGCGATGCATGAGTCCAACACCACCACTAAGTTTGCAGACGACACGACAGTGGTAGGCCTGATCACCGGTGAGGATGAGACAGCCTACAGGGAGGTGGTGCCGGAAGAACAACCTCTCCCTCAATGTCAGTAAGACCGAGGAGCTGATTGTGTGGGGGGGGGGGGGGGGTGACAACTGACTGACCCTGTATACAGTGTGTTTTTATTTCTCATGTGTTTTTGTTCTACCTTGTTGTTCTTAGTATTACATTGTTATTGACAGCTGCATTGTTGGGTTTAGAACTTGCAAGAAAGGCATTTCACTGTACTTGTGCACGTGACATTACAACTTGAAACATGATATGAATGTTTTATTAAAATCTTAGAAATGCTAAATCATATTTTGATAATATAATGAGCAGCGAGTGGAACAGAGGAACGTTCTTAGCTGTGCCAAGGCAGTCAAAAAATAAGGGTTGCTTTTATATTTGATTGTAGAAGCTGTGCGATGAATTTCATAAACAATGTGTTGAAATCATATGATCAAACTACACTGCTGCTCTCCCTCTCCAGTTAATTGAGAGAAAAGCAATTTAAATATATTTTCAAATATGCTATGCTCAACATACTGACACACACCCCTCATTCCTTCTTAAATCCAACTAGGCCTACCTTCTTAAAAGTACAATAGCTTCACCTGAAATGAGAAATACCAAAGAAAATATGTATTAGAACTACTTTCATGATAGTTTTTGAGATCTAGTCTTAATTAAAGATGAAAGTGAAGAATATATATATATTTTTAAATACATTATTGGCACTGTGACACATTCTTGTCACATTGTATCTTCCATGATTAGTTGACTTAATTTACCTGCCACAGGGAAGGTGAAAATAATGACCAATCAAATGTCAGTGCTACACTCCAAAGTTGGTAATATAGTAAAGCCTGAGAACATAATTCTCTAGTAGGATTCTGTATGGGTGTTACTAATACAGTTTTCATGAAACAGTCAATTTGTGGGGAAATATTTGTGGTGATATTGTCTAAGCTATAGATAAGAGTTTGATTATTTACTGTCTTGTCTGCATTTTGCTACACCCGTGATCACATCTGCAAAATATGTGTAAGTGACCAATAAAATTTGATTTGATTTGTTCTGTGGTCAACCTGCGGTGGGGCCAAATTGATCTCTGCCAGGTTAATACTGCCCCCTGGAATCCATTCACTGTATTGCAATCATGTTCAAAATGGAATTGTGAATAAATTAAAAACAGTTAGATAACAAGATGTAAGTGTCAATATTTTGTCATCAATTAGTATTTAATCAATATCAAGTTAAAACCATATCTCTGAAATCATTCTAGAAGTAAGCGCACATGTAAAAATTAAGTGGTAACCTCTTACTGTCATAATAAACGCTAAGCACCAGACTCATAACTTTGTCTATGTGTTGGTGATGGTTTTCATGTGTTGATAACTTCATTATCTGAAATGATTACTGCAGTTTTTAATAAACTATGTTTCATCACCATATCATACCATACCAACATGCATGGTTCAGTATGATGATGGATCGTCTATAATGATTTTGAACTGAGAATGGTGATAAAACCCGGAATGCTAAAACATCCCTTTGCCTATTGAGGGTATTTATTCCAAGTAATATTTCCAAATGTAATTATGTAAATAATTACTATTTTAGATATTGTTGTTGTTGGTAATTTCCAGACCATAAATAGAAAGTTGCAACATGTGTTTATGTAATAAATAATTAATTAGCATACCTATATTTACCTTCACACTGCAAGACGCATTTGACAAATGTTTATTTCATACAAAATGAAACTACTGTCTCTTATGGAACTTAATCAGTACAGACACATCCTTGGCTGCATCAACTTTACAAACTGGTGTAACATTTACAATTGTTTTCAACATCAATAGATTTGAATTCCATCAAGGTTCACCCTGAGAGGTGAAATATTAGCTCTGTTTTGTGCCCCTCCATTTTCCTGTAATGTTTCCGTTTGGTGCACCTTTGTTCTGGTGACATTCTAGTTTTCCTCTGAAAGACAGACAGTGATGTTTTAGGATTATGACCCCAGAGCCCCAACAAACAGGTCATCCAAACAGGTGATTCAGAGGAAGATAAAGGCAGAAGGAGCACACCAGGATCCCTGTCCCAGACAATAAGAAGCTGAAACAGAGGAGGAGAGAAATTTCCATCCCAGCTATAGGCCTTGTCGGATCCCCATCCTAAATTCCCGAGCTGTCTGACGGAACCCTCAGGACTGGTAAGCTGGCAGGGTGTGTTGTGGGAGTCTGGCTTGCTTCTGTAAACCCAGGCGGGGGGTATGGAGGAGCTTTTGGGGATAATTTGATAACTTGTGCATTTTTGACCCCCTCATGGTCCCACTGTCTCTGCTAGAGGGGAGTCAGTCTGGGTTAGATGGAGCCACCAGTAGCCCTTCAGTATATCTTACACATTCATGCCAGTGATAATTCACAAACCTGTCATGGATTGGTCTCTAATATACACAGAACCAATAATGTGTGTCAACCTCCAAGGTACAGTGAAGACAGAGTTCATGAGAAGGTCAAAGTTGGTGCACTTTACTACTGCTCTGGCCTTGATCATCCAAACTTGTTTTGCGAGGGGCATGACGTAGAGATCATCAGCCTAGGGCAAAGACAAGGCTGGTAGGGAGACTTTCTGAGACTGTCTGAATGCTGATAGCACTTTCAGGGATACAACCTTTCTGAACAGGTTTGCAGATCCATGCAAGTACCAAAACAAAGTAATTATCACCAGCCTGAAGGAGAGTCTGTTCTAGACTAATCTAAAGTTCCATCAAGATACTAAAACATAGTAGAATTGAAAACACAGACTAGAGTCAGATGTGGGGGGAGAATTCTGTTCTGACCTGATGGAAACCAAATCCTGTGCATTGCTGTTTAAGCAGAAATATCAAACAACTGCAGATAATATTTTTATGTGCGGAACTCACACTCAGTTGTTCCCTTTCTTTGATGTTCCAAGAGTTTCTGCACTACGATAAATAAACAGTAATGCGGAGGAGAGATTACAGACCAAAATAGCTGCAACAGGGAGGAAGCTATGAATCTAGTGAATGGTAATGAATCACATTCACTTGCATGAAGATACAAGGACTCAGCACTGTGTGTATTAGTCCATAGTCCTGTCTGTCATACTACATGAGAGTTGACCTGTTGTCATATGTGATGATTCAGGGGGATAGCTACTGCAGCCATAGCTCTACATGGCTCTCTGTGTGTGACCGGTTCTCAAAGGGGGGCGGCTGTGGCGGCTATCCATTATCAGTAACAGGTCAGGGTTGCACAATGGGGGCACTGTCAGATCTGTCGGGGATGCACTGTGGTAGGTACAGGGGTCACTTTGATCTCCATGCATATGTTCACTGGAGTGTGACATGTCAGAAAACTGATCCACTCTGGACATTTCCCTCCAGTAACCATCTCAGAATCCATCTCTTGCAGACGAAAAAAACAACAACAAGAAATACGAAAATGTGTGTCTTAATTAAATCAAAGGAAAGTGGGTTAGATAAAAGGATGCCTGTCTGGTGTGTGTGTGTGTGTGTGTGTGTGTGTGTGTGTGTGTGTGTGTGTGTGTGTGTGTGTGTGTGTGTGTGTGTGTGTGTGTGTCTCAGATGGGAGCCAAGACTGCCCTGTCTGTGTTTGTGGGCCTGAGTGACCCTGGTGGGTGTGTTCACTTTAAAGGGCTCAGTGAACTGTGAGGACCTAAGACATGAGACAGAGCCGCCCAGCTGGCCCAGGGCCCCGGGACACGGGTTCACCCAGAGAACGTGAGCTGTGCCGGGGAATAGGGCTGAGACTGGCTCCCACAACCCTCCACTCCACATGTCAACAGGCCCATTTGAACCTCCCTATATTTTTACTTGCTTGTCCCTGGAAAACTGGGTTCTGGTATGGTTACTATAAGTATACATTACGCTCAAAGATCTTTCCTGAAATCGTCAGTTTTTGTGTTATTTACAAAAAGTATTTTAGAGAAGATATTAGAAACAGCCAGACTTAGTAATGATCAATGATTATATTGACTGGTTGATTGGTTGGTTATATGTAGTCCAGCCCATTCATACTGCATTTACAGTACATAATAATTGAATGGCGAAGTAAGACACACATTTTGATAACCATTTCTCAACAGTAAATGTTATCATAATAAGCTTTGAAAGTTTAACATATATTTTCAGCCAAGATGTCTAAAGTTTGAAGAAACACTTCCTGCTGGATCATGTAATTCTGAAGAGAAGCACTGTACAGACAGTGTTATGTCCCAGTCACTGTCTGACTCAAGCCGAGTATCTGTATTAGGTTATAATGTTTGCTGTTTTAAAGTGAGGATCTTCTTTTCTTTCTTTTCTTTTTTGAGGACATTGAGGCAGACAGAGCCCGAGGGCCATCATCCTGGCTGGGATCTTAGGAAGTTTCCAGATAACCATCCACCCTGTGGACCCTGCCGTTACTCTGGGTGAGGTCTGACGGAGGTCAATTGAACATATTTAAATATTGAACAATATTTAAATATTTAAGCAACAAACATTACAAGCTCCCCCTTGGGTGCAGTTATCAGGTAATGCTGCCGCAGTGCTCCCCAGAGCATCATGGTTAGAATTACAGTGTAAATTAAAGCTGACACTAAGAAGTGCTCCTCACAATGACCTGCAGAAACCAGCAGACAAAAGGCTCTATTATAGCGCAGGACAAAAGGGAGGTTACTGGAGATACCTGAGCCCACTCTCGCCTAGTCAGTGTGTCTGCTGGAGGAGGAATGCCTGGTGTTGCTGTACCACAACATGCACACACACACACACACACACACACACACACACACACACACACACACACACACACACACACACACACACACACACACACACACACACACACACACACACACACAGCCACAGGATACACAAACACATCATCCACTCTTCCCGACAGCTTTCATTATTGTATATCATAAGATGTGATTTCTCAGGTTATCACACAGAAAGGTCAACAGTGATCTGTACCAGGTATATAGTATGTACTGGTGTCATATTATAATGACCTGGAGGCCAGAGTCCTGTGTTTTTGTGTGAAGAAAGTAATATCTGACTATTCCGGTGTCAAGAGGTTAGAACAACACAAAATCTCTCTCTGTCTTCTCTTTCTCTCTCTACCTCTCTCTCTCTCTTTCTCCCTCACTCTGTCTCCTCATGCCGACACCATTTGTGAATTTCAGGAGATTTTATCCTATCTCTCTCCATCTGCTGTCTCCATGGTCCTCAGCAGGCTTTTACCTCCACACTAATTCCCCACTTCATCTCAGAGTCAGGATGACAGGCCTGCATGGTCCTTCTCCTCCCCCTCTATCTGTCTACTCTGCTGTCCCCCACCCTCTCTCTCCCCTGCACCCAGGCACTGTCAGTCCATGGACAAATTGGTCACCTGAGTTGCCCACATGACATGAAATGAATGACAGCAAATTTGTTTGAATCAGAGATATCCAACTGTCTTTTTTGAGTTATTGAAATAAAATGAAACAAGACTTAAAGGATTTCAAAAAATGTGATAGGCTGTCACGAGTCTGTCACAAACACAGAGATCCCACACATCACAGAGTTCTACCGTTTGTGGAATTATATGGTCACAAATACACCATCATTTCAACATTCCACTGCTTGTACTTGATGCTGGCTGTGTCGTCATACCGAATCCACATTATGAGGACAGCTTGGTGATTTTCAATAGAGCCCTATGGAGGGAGAGGACTACAGGGTTGTAGAGGTCACTGGAGAGATCAACACACAATATGTTTAATAATCCATAGGGCCTTGCAGTGTTCACAAAGTGTCAGCTGCCAATACCAGTCTTGTCACTTCACCACCTTAGATTAGAGCTACATACAGCCATTACTGATAGATATCCCTATTGATTTTGGAATATTGTTCCCATTGATTTTCCCCCTTTGTCCCAGGTTGAATTGTGTTTAATAATTTATATGGTAGTACTATTGGCATCCATGTTCACAAATTTTTTGTTGTTGTTATTGTCACATGACCTGCATATGTATTGTCATACTAGAATATATATAGGCCTATATAAGCTGGTAACAAAGTCCAACAAGTCCAGGTCAAATTGTATACGCTTGGTATATACATTCTTGTGTCATTGTCTGTAATGTAGCTCAGAGATATTATATTGCAAAGTACTGCAGGTGCCCCCAGCATAGGTTCAATCTGATGGCAATGGTTCAGACTGAGGGGAAGGGACTGTTTGCACTTAGTTATTGAAAAGATAAGGCGGTATGAAATCACATACAGGAAGATGCATGGTGCAGAGACAGGTCTCAGACAGGTCTCAGACAGGTCTCAGACGGTAAAGGAAGGTTTGGAAATCCAGTTTAAGATACACTTGTGCATCCAATGAAGACCCAGCTCTTATTAAAGTTGCCTTTGGATGTTTCAAAGGCTTCAATGGGAAGTTGTTAAGTTGGGAATAGAAATAACAAGCCAGGGGAGAGGACAGACTGCCATCTGTCAAAACAGAAAGGGTTTAGTGTGAGGATGGCTTGGGGCAAAGTGCTAACTAACTTGTGATTTTTTTTGTCTCGCTAAAGATGCATTTTATATGGTAGCCTTGAAATAAATACAACAGGCCCAAGAAGTTGTTCATTAAATTTATATCAATTAACACCACACTGTAAAAAAAATGGCATCCAGTTACCTGTAAGTTATTATAAAGAAAGGCACAGTATGTTACCGTAAATACAAAACTTTACAGTAATGTACTGTTAAAAGTTTCTTTATGGAATTTATCTTATTTTGCTGGTTGCCAGTAAATTACAGTGCAGGTGCATCAAGTCTCATAAGCCCACAAAACAAACAGTTTGGAAAACAAGGTGCAGTGCATTCAAAAAGTATTCAGACCCCTTCACTTTTTCCATCATTTATTAAGTTACAGCCTTTTTCTAAATGCAGTAAATTGCTCCCCCCCTCCTCATTAATTTACACACAATGACAAAGCCAAAACAGGTCTTTAGAAATTTTAGCAAATGTATATTTAAAAAAATATATATATATTTTTTTTAAATTAAATTTACATATGTATTCAGACCCTTTACTCAGTACCTTGTTGAAGCACCTTTGGCAGCGATTACTGCCTCGAGTATTCTTGATATGACGCTACAACAATGAGTTTCTCCCATTCTTCTCCGCAGATCCTCTCAATGTCAGGTTGGATGGGGAGCGTCGCTGCACAGCTATTTTCAGGTCTCTCCAGAGATGTTCGATCGGGTTCAGGTCTGGGCTCTGGCTGGGCCACTCAAGGACATTCAGAGACTTGTCCTGAAGCCACTCCTGCATTGTCTTGACTGTGTGCTTAGGGTTGTTGTCCTGTTGGAATGTGAATCTTCGCCCCAGGTCTAAGGTCCTGAGCACGCTGGAGCAGGTTTTCATCAAAGATCTCTCTGTACTTTGCTCCGTTCATCTTTCCCTGCCGCTGAAAATCATCCCCACAGCATTATGCTGCCACCACCACGGTTCACCGTATTGTAGGGATGGTGCCAGTGACGGCATTCAGGTCAAATAATTCAATTTTGGTATCATCAGACCAGAGAATCTTGTTTCTCATGCTCTGAGTCCTTTAGGTGCCTTTTGGCAAACTCCTAGTAGGCTGTCATGTGCATTTTTACTGAGAAGGGGCTTCCGTCTAGCCACTCTACCATAAAGGCCTGATTGGTGGAGTGCTGCAGAGAAGGTTGTCCTTCTGGAAGTTTCTCCCATCTCCAGAGAGGAACTCTGGAGCTCTGTCAGAGTGACCATTGACCGTCACCTCCCTGACCAAGGCGCTTGTCCCCTGATTGCTCAGTTTAGCCGGGCGGCCAACTCTAGTAAGAGTCTTGGTTGTTCCAAACCTCTTCCATTTAAGAATGATGGAGGCCACTGTGTTCTTGGGGACCTTCAATGTTGCAGAATTCTTTGGTACCCTTCCCCAGATCTGTGCCTCGACACAATAATGTTTACGATCTCTATGGACAATTCCTTCGACCTCATGGCTTGGGTTTTGCTCTGACATGCACTGTAAACTGTGGGATCTTATATAGAGAGATGTGTGCCTTTCATAATCATGTCCAATCAATTGAATTTACCACAGGTGGACTCCAATCAAGTTGTAGAAATATCTCAAGGATGATCATTCGAAACAGGATACACCTGAGCCCAGTTTCGAGTTTCATAGCAGTGTCTGAATACTGTTTTATATTTGTAATACATTTGCAAAACAAATTCTAACCTTTTTTTCGCTTTGTCATTATGCGTTATTGTGTTTAGATTGATGAGGAAAATAATGAACTTCATCAATTTTAGAATAAGGCTGTAACATAACAAAATGTGGGAAAAGTGAAGGGGTTTGAATACTTTGAATACTGTATGCACAGTATATTCAGTCCTGTAGATTGTATTGCCTTGTTATGAGTGTTTTATCAGACTCAAGGTATGACACAGTGTCTCTCTCTGGGTTGGATTAATAGCAGATGAACATGGTGTACATGTGCTTTCCAACAAGGGAAGAGCTACACTGAACAGTGGTGGTTACAATCTATTGATTTATGCATGTCCCTCGGTGCACTGTCATGCCTCTTTACCCTATGCAATGAATTATATTTTGCATATAACTTGTTTTCATGTTCTCCTGCAGGGCAAAGCAGCTGTGGTTTGTTTCTGGTGAAACTGCTCTGCTTGAAAATGTTTGCAAAAACTGAAGTCAATATTTTGTTCCCTCCTCCTGTAGCCTATAATCCTCACTGGGGTTTGTATGTGTACATCGGTAGCATATGTTCTTGATATTTCTAGCAGTGATAGTCAATATATGTAATTGCCATTGTTCGTCCAATCTGACGAACCCAAAAAGGAAACCAGTGGAGCTCAGGCATCTCCGGTCTCCCATGATGAAGATGGAGGTTAACTTTGACCCACAGACAGAGTGGGCGAGGATACTTGTCTAATTGAATTACTGTCTTAATGTCACGTTCTGACCTTTATTTCCTTTGTTTTGTATTTATTTAGTATGGTCAGGGCGTGAGTTGGGTGGGCAGTCTATGTTTGTTTTTCTATGATTTGGGTATTTCTATGTTTCGGCCTAATATGGTTCTCAATCAGAGGCAGGTGTCATTAGTTGTCTCTGATTGAGAATCATACTTAGGTAGCCTGGGTTGCACTGTTTGTTGGTGGGTGATTGTCTATGTTGTAGCTTCACGGTCGTCATTTGTTTATTGTTTTGTATACAGTGTCAGTACTTTCTTTATTAAAGATTTACCATGGACACTTACGACGCCGCATTTTGGTCCGATCCTTCTCGCCTCTCCTCTTCGGAAGAAGAGGAGGAACACCGTGACACTTAATCATACTCCCAGCTTGTAAATATTGTTCTGAACTTCTCCCCCTCAGTGTCTTCAGTTCAGAGACTATTACACACATTACACATGATTTTACCTCAACTTTGAATTAGCAAAATAAGAACAGTAAATGGTCAAATAGTTTTTATTTAATGATATAAGCCCTATAATGGTATTTCACCTGATTAAGTTTTAACAATCTTAGTTAACCCAGAACTAAAGTCTTGCGTAATTGGTCAGCTGCTCAATTAAGTTCTGGGACCATACATGTTAAGAGAAGGGATTAAGAGATGCTAGAGTGAGGAACAGAACCGGAACAAGGAGCTCCACCCTCTTTCTTCGCAAGTTACCTGCAAGTCTATGGGCCGAATGTCCCCTCCCCTTCAGACATTTGAAAGATGCTAACCCCTGCGAAATATAAATAACCAGTGACGAGAAACCCAAACAGACAGATTTTTCAGTTAACACGCAAAATCTGTCCAAGAGAGATTAGGTTTAAATAACTTCTTAGTTTATTATAATTAACAATTGCATTGGTTGCTTGTTTATTGGACTAATGGACGAATGATTAGATATTTTGTTTTAGCTTTCTCACATCACCCCCTGATGGTATATAAAAATATAACACAGACTGTAAGTCGCAGTATTGTATGTCTGAACATGTGGCACAGTACAGGCTTGCTCTGGTCTACAGTACAAAACAGTTGCTGTGTTTGGGCCCCTGATATATTCTATGTTGGAAGGCCTAAGAATATGTATCCAATTATGATGACCACATGAGGTCATACAGTACATTTTACAGTGTAATCTAGAGGCATGATTTAGGTGAGGAAGGACAGAGGCTTGGTGGAAAAAACACTTGTCTGTGAGTGTTAGTTAAGGCCACAGTCATGTCACTTATTACATCGTTCTGGAATGAGCTGCGAAAAAATGTCTGCCAACCCCACTCCCTCTCCAGCCCTTCCACCGAGGGCGAGAATTATGGGGAGTTTGAGCATGTTACACATTGTACTCTGCAGAACAAAAGCAATTTATGGCTATTCAAGATTGGTATTTTTTCCAAATCTGTTTTGTAGTCACACTGGCTTTACATTTCTGGTCCCAAAATCTCTTGACAAGATTATTTAATTGAACTTATTTGTGATTTAAGACACTATTCCAAATGAATTTCCATGAAAGACCAATTTCTTCAAAATGGATATATTAAATTATTTATTTTTCCTTGATTAGCCTTTGCCAAGTAATTTGAGAGCTTAAATTAAATTTCCAGTCTTTCATGTTCATTCACAAGACATCTTTGGGGAAGGAATTAAAAGTAACTGTTGGTTTCGCGCTTACTGCACAGAGCCACCTATATTAAAACTGACACCTCAAAATGTCCTGGACAGACATTCGGATACTTGGATTATTACATTCAAAATATCTCAATCACCTTTCATGGTAGAGTATCTTAATTGATGTTATCCTTGTAGAGGGTAGTATGACAATAATATGAACAAGCTAAATGTGTTGGTATTCCTGCAGTAAGTCCGTGGCTGATTCCAATCTGCAGAGTTTAAAATGTATGGCCACCATTGACCCTCATTGCTTTGCTGGCTTCCTCAAGAGAACCTGCTGTGGGCTGTGTGCCAATCACTTTCAAATTTAAAGAGGTGATGAGGAAACTACCCAGAGGAGACACGAAACACATCAGTTCTAGCACAATAAGACTTCTCTCTTTCTTCCATCTAACCTCTCCATTTTAGCAAACCTCCTGAGCACTCATTTCCAGCCACTTTAACCTGTTCTTGTGTTGGGGGACTTATGTCGTCATGAGTCATTGGAGACTTAACTAACAGTGGAGATTATGTTTAAGGAAAGCCTGGGTAAATTGATTGCACTGAGAACTGGGCATTCTGACTTAAATTTCACCAAAGCCTCCACTTACGAACGAAAATCAAGAATTTGTCAAAGCAAGCTGCGTATAATGAGGTGAAACAGAACAAATCCTTAGAGGTGGCAGTCACGGATAGTCCTGTGCTTCTATGAGGTGTGAACGACCAGCGGACTGTTCTTGGCTGAAGATTTCAACCACAGTATATGAGAATGACAACTTGTTGGAAACTGTATCATGGACAGTGATGGCACTAAGCAACATGAGCGGCCACTAGTGGGCCCCCGACCAAAAATGAAAACAAGTCAGTCGTGGTTTCAACTTACTGTTTAGGTTTAGAATAATAGATATTCACTCAATTAGCCCATGTCAGCTAACATTTTATAGATTGCTAGGTATGTTAGTCAAGACAGCTATCTAAACCTTGTAGTAATCATGGCGTAATTACTGATAGGGTACGCAAGGCAGGTGCCCAGGGTCCCTGATTATGTTAGTCACTCTACACTATAAAACTGCAACGTTTTCTCTCCACCCCATAAAAGTTTTTTTAATTGCAGAAAATTCCCAAAGAAGGGAGCCACAAAAATGATTTGCCGCGAGGTAGGGAAGGCCCCCAACCAAACTTTGGGACCCCAAAACGCTACAGCCAGCCCTGATCATGGATATCAGTATGTTCAGAAGGTTTGCTATGTGAGCATTAAGCATAGCTCTGCTTGTGGCTGCTCGGAGAGAGAAAAAAGAGAGCCAAAGGGGTGGGGGAGGGTAGCATAATTTTCTTGCAGGACACCTGCATGCTTGGTGGGCTCTTTTGATGGTTCTGAACTTGGGGTGAGTGTAAGTACAACACTGTATTTCCTTCGTCAAATCTGTCAGAATGTCACATAACTCTATCGCACCTGACATGCACTTTCAGGGATGGAGGGGAGGGAGAACAGACATGCCCCTGTGGGATCAATCACTAGATCATTACAAGCCTTTAAAAAGAACTGACAAGTGACAGAGGAAACAAAACAATGGACAGCCTTATAGTGTTGGGTAGCCTATATTCTTTATTTCTTTATTTTACCCCCCTTTTCAAACATGTCTCATCATTGCAACTCCCCAAAGGGCTCGGGAGAGGCGAAGGTCGAGTCATGCATCCTCCGAAACATGACCCGCCAAACCACTCTTCTTAACACCCACCCGCTTAACCCGGAAGCCAGCTGCACCAATGTGTCAGAGGAAACACCGCTCAACTGACAACTGAAGTCAGCCTGCAGGTGCCCAGACCGCCACAAGGAGTTGCTAGAGAGCGATGAGTCATGTAAAGCCCCAACGGCCAAACCCTCCCTTAATCCGGACTATGCTGGGTCTATTGTGCGCCGCCCTATGGGACTTCCGGTCATGGCTGGTTGTGACACAGCCTGGGATCAAACCCGGGTCTGTAGTGACTCCTCAAGCACTGCGATGCAGTGCCTTAGACCGTTGTGCCACTCGGGAGGCTATATTCTAAAAGCTCCACAAGTGCTGTGTATGTGGATAATCAATGAGGATAAGAGAATAACGGCAATGTTATAGCTGCTTCACGGCCCGGGCCTCTAGGTACGATATCAAAAAAAGAACTGTAAAAAAATCTGCTGATAAACATTAGGCCTTTTTTCTGCCTTTCTGTTGGAACTGTCCCTTTCATTTTCTGTCTGACATTGTTAAGCTGTTCGCTGTCTCAGAACCTGTTCAGCTGGCGAGTGAGAGATCCCCCTCCCGCAAAAACAGCTGGGTCTGATCTACTTAGTTAACTGACTTTCATTGAACAACAAAAAAAACAGGAAAACAAACTGTGAGTGGAGTGTCTCGCTTCCTCTTCCGTCTATGATAACATGACAACACCTCCACATTGAAGTCAGGGTTCAATGCAATAAAGGGATGTGGTCAGCCTGGTTCACACACTACAGACAGTGGATGGAATGCTGCCCTGTAGAGCCTCCCTCCCTGTTAGCATTGACCACCACAACACGACTCTCAACATGACTTTAACACGGGCCACTCTCCCCTGTAAGGGGGGGCACTGTCTAGTCCTCCCTGGGCTGACCTTCCACAGCTCCAATATTACTGCCCCCGGCCCCCTGCATGGCCCCTGGTCTGTAAATCCCCCATCTGAGTCTGCACATGGGGACGGATTGGGTTCCAGGGCCACCTCTCTCCCTGTACTGACCCGGCCCATAAACAGGGGCTTTCATAAGAGATCACAGGTGCTTATTTACAAAATGGCAATTTTCTTCATAATTCCATGTTACTGCATTACCAGATCTTATCACAGGGCCAGTATCATATTCCTGAAGTTTTAGACTTTAATGAAAGATGCTTTGCATCTGGCTGCAGGTGGCTAAACCAACTAGACCAGGACTTCTGCTGGTCTTTGTCAGGCAATACCAGAGAAAGACATAGGGCAGGTATGGGGTCAGGGACAAGGATAGGGATTTGATATGGAAATGCTGTGTTGCAAAATTTGTAAAGTGATGTGTTCATAAGCAACCAATCCAGTAGCTATATTTTCATTTCAGCTCTGTAATATTTCATTTCCAGGTTGGTTCACTTGTAAGATTGACAACATTGTTTGCCGGTTTCACTATAATATCTAATGTCTATATTTGTAGGCAAAACATTACTTTGTATTACTGTTTAGTTTTAATTGTAATCAAACTAGCTTATATGTTGTAAACATTTTTAAGAGGCACATTTCCTTAAGATTTTGGTAAATAAAGCTAAAGCCTGTCTTTTTACATGTTTTGGAAGAGATGTAATTTCAGCCAGCTATGGATCATTAAAAAGAGATCATATTAAATATCACTTCTTGAGAGGGAGAGGGAAAGCGAGAGAGAAATAAAGAGGAGATTTGTCAGTCAATTCTGAGTGACCCAATCCCCTTAGCCTAAGGAAAAAGAGGAGAGAGAGGGTTGAGGTCAGCTTTCTGTAAATTTGCCGATGAAATGTTGACAAAACAGCCAATTTTCTCTAATTTCATCGCAGCCTTCTTTCAACAGCCCAGTCACTCAGAACCCCTTCATTTAAAATAGCAACCTTTGACACGTACCTCATCCCTGACTTCTTTGGCCTGACAGAAATACGTTACAGTTGTGTCTTTCAGGTCAGGTGGATGCCGTTTAAGTCCTTGGCTTCATAAAGGCGGCCTTTGTCTCTTTAGCCTGCTCTCCTGGGCTCGAGTAAAGGGATAAGAAATGTAGTTAATAGCTCAGGATTGGCCTAATCATCAGCTGCCATTACTGCTCCAATATCAGCAGGGATGACAGACTTATCAATAACAAAGACCCAGCTGAACCCTCCACCAGTCCGTCATCTTGATCTCTGCTCCACTAAGCAGGGCTTTCATTTGGGCTAAGCACCGGGCAGCACACCTCTCCTTCTCTTCATGGTGTGCCAGATATCACTCATCCCCACAGGCCTCTCTGTGTTTGCTGAAAGCCCAGGCCATAATTTCCACAATTTGCCTTAATTTCTTAGGCAAATGCAATATGATACATTTGAAGACGAAGCATTTAAGAGCTTCATTATCATTTGTATTCACACACCTCTAATTATGATTTTTCTGAGAGTAGTGTGCCGTACCGTTGTTCATCTTTGGTTTTCAGATCAAATTAAGATATCTAAGCTATTCATTTTCATAGAGGCGACTAAATATTTAAAGGGACAGCTCAAGCACTAAACAAAAGATGCAAATGCATGGTTTGTCGTTTTAGAATCATTAGAATCATTTGCTCTAGTCTTGAACAATGACAGGGGAAATATGCGGTACGCTTTCTCTCTCCATATAAATAATGGCAACATTTTCTTTGCTGATATCAGCTACAACCTCCCCCAAACCCTCAACGTCTTCAAGGAGTAACCTGAGAGGGCTGAGAGGTGCTCCCACACCTGGCCAAGCTGGCCCTTTCATTGACAGTCATGGTGAGGACCAGGCACTGACAGACTCAAACACCTGCTATTGGGAAATATGTTCTCCATCAGTGAACTATAGCTTCTCTCTGGACTAGAGGACTGGGAGGCCATTGTTCCTCCTGAGTACTGACAGCCAAGTTATTTCTGGACTCTTGCTGCACATGGAGAACAATGTGTTATTCATGTTATATTTACAAGGAGACAAATGGAATGTTCTCCATTGCTATTAAATGTTACTAAAGTGTAAACCATTTCCTTGCATGTCAAGATGTTGTAGTTCAATTATGTTTGATATTGAAAATTAAAGTGACAGTTGTATGACAACTGCTCAGGTTATTCTGTTTTTATTCTGAAACAAAGTATATGTTCATTTTTTTTTGGGGGGGGGTGAATGTTCTATAGTCAAAACAAAACAGTAGAGCCCCCTATTCCTTCACACTGATACCTGAGATCATGACTTTGAATAGATCCTAGCAGCCTTTGCTCCCCAAAGATTTAAGGAGGGGGGGGGGGGGTTATTGCAGAATTTGCTAAGTCATCTGGAATAATAAAAAAAGAAGTGAGGCATCTCAGAGCCTCAAGCCACCCCACCTGGAGCCTGATCCTTGCCACAACACCACTCAAACCCAGTCCCATTAGTTTACCGCCAAAAAGTTATTGGTCAAGTAGCCTAAATGGCACTGAAACAAACAAAGCTCTTTTTCAAGAAAGATTACAACTTCAACAGGAAACCCTTTGATTAGGAGGCTGCTTGAAATGTTATCAATACCATGATCACCCCTGCAGGTCAACAAAACCATTTCTAATCACCATACCTTGGCTGCACCTTCAGTTCTGTGTCGATCTCTTGAAAAAAGCAAATGACTGTTGAGAATAGAGGAGCAACTTGTTTAACAAGGAGCATGTGCAATGACAAAGCGATTCTGTTCCTTATGTCGATCATCCACCTGCACCCAGATTAGGTAAGATATTCACGAGAGCTGCCAAGCTGTCACTCACACAGAATGAGAAAAAATACACACAGGATCACATTCAGCCCTCTCGTCCATAAATTCTGTAGGTTAGGAAGGACAGAGACTGCTATAGTCTAAAAGAAAAGAGCTATTCCATTCTTGTTTTATAGGAAGGATATAAAGCCGTTTATATAAAGCTTACAAATTCAGGTTTGGCACTAACTTGCCAATAACAACAAGGTTGTCCAATTGATACACTCCAGTCTACTGTGTAGTGTATAGCACACAAAGACTATTTCTGTTTTGAAAGATGTTCATTATGTTGTGTTATCACATTTCCAAATTGACTCCAAATTGATGTATTGATGTCTGTCTTTTACAGAAATATTTACTTTTGACAAACATTACATACAGTACATAGCTCCATACATATGCAAGATTTCAAACTCACCTCTTTACATATATTGGTCAATATCCAAGTAGAGAGAAACTAAATGTAGCTTCTGTTTTTTGGATGAATGTTTATTTTGTATTATGGTTCAAATGTAAAAATAGATTTGGTTGAGGTGACACAGTTAATTTGACACAACTCTGTTATCTGCAATTGCTACATTAGATCATATGTACAACACTATGTACTGCATTAACTGTAATTATAATTGTAATTATAAGTGGCTCCCGAGTGGTGCAGCGGTCTAAACACTGCATCTCAGTGCTAGAGGCGTCACACAGATCCTGGTTTGATTCCAGGCTATATCACAACCGGCCATGATTGGGAGTTCCATAGGGCGGTGCACAATTGGCCCAGCATCGTTCGGCCGGGGTAGTCTGTCATTGTAAATAATAATTTGTTCTTAACTGACTCGCCTAGTTAAATAAAGGTTCAATAGAAAATACAAATAATTGAGAAGCTAGACTGATTTATTGGAAATTAAAACTGCAAATCACTTTTGCATTTCAACACTCTAAATCAGGAGGGAGGGACTCCTTATCATACTATTGCATAGCTCTGCGATGCAGTGTCCTACTGTAAATCAGATTGTGATGAAGTTACAGTATCGCAGACACACTGTAGCATTAGGCTACACATAAAATATCAACAACTACAATTCCATCGAATTTTCAGATAAGCATGTATTTTTAAAGAGAAACATATCAAAGTAATGACACAATATAATTATTGTGACCTTTCCTTTCCTCTGTTTTGCTTTCAAATAACTATATCTCTATTTATCCTTACTATTTTCTTTGCTCCCTGTTGTTCCATATAGATTGTTAATCCACAGCCCTCTCTTTAGTCAGTGGCACCCCATGCTGGAGAGACTACAGAACTACATGCAGTACCTTTATGACTGGTTTATGAAGGGTGGATCATTGACTTATTTATTTATTTAACCTTTATTTAGCTAGGCAAGTCAGTTAAGAACAAATTATTATTTACAATGACGGCCTACCAAAAGGCAAAAGGCCTCCTGCGGGGACCTGCGCCTGGGATATAAAATAAAAAATTAATACAATACAAATATAGGACAAAACACATCACAACAAGAGAGAAAGCACAACACTACATAGAGACCTAAGACAACAATATAGCAAGGCAGCAACACATGACAACACAGCATGAAAGCAACACAACATAACAACAACATGGTAGCAACACAACATGGTAGCAGCACAAAACATGGTACAAACATTATTGGGCACAGACAACAGCACAAAGGGCAAGAAGGTAGAGACAACAATACATCACACAAAGCAGCCACAACTATCAATAAGAGTGTCCATGATTGAGTCTTTGAATGAAGAGATTGAGATAAAACTGTCCAGGTTGAGTGTTTGTTGCAGCTCGTTCCAGTTGCTAGCTGTAGCGAACTGAAAAGAGGAGCGACCCACGGATGTGTGTGCTTTGGGGACCTTTAACAGAATGTGACTGGCAGAACGGGTGTTGTATGTGGAGGATGAGGGATATCTCAGATAAGGGGGAGTGAGGCCTAAGAGGGTTTTATAAATAAGCATCAACCAGTGGGTCTTGCGATGGGTATAGAGAGATGACCAGTTTATAGAGGAGTATAGAGTAGAGTGATGTGTCCTGTAAAGAGCATTGGTGGCAAATCTGATGGCTGAATAGTAAAGAACATCTAGCCGCTCGAGAGCACTCTTACCTGCCAATCTATAAATGATGTCTCCGTAATCTAGCATGGGTAGGATGGTCATCTGAATCAGGGTTAGTTTGGCTGCTGGGGAGAAAGAGGAGAGATTACGATAGAGGAAACCAAGTCTAGATTTAACTTTAGCCTGCAGCTTTGATATGTGCTGAGAGAAGTACAGTGTACCGTCTAGCCACACTCCCAAGTACTTGTATGAGGTGACTACCTCAAGCTCTAAACACTCAGAGGTAGTTATAACACCTGTGGGAAAAGGGACATTCTTCTTACCAAACCACATGACCTTTGTTTTGGATGTGTTCAGAACAAGGTTAAGGGTAGAGAAAACTTGTTGAACACTAAGAAAGCTTTGTTGTAGAGCATTTAACACAAAATCCGGGGAGGGGCTAGCTGAGTGTAGGACTGTATCACCTGCATATAAATGGGTGAGAGAGCTTCCTACTGCCTGAGCTATGTTGTTGATGTAAATTGAGAAGAGCGTGGGGCCTAGGATTGAGCCTTGGGGTACTCCATTGGTGACAGGCAGTGGCTGAGACAGCAGATTTTCTGACTTTATACACTACACTCTTTGAGAGAGGTAGTTAGCAAACCAGGCCAAAGACTCCTCAGAGACACCAATAATCCTTAGCCGGCCCACAATAATGGAATGGTCTACCTTATCAAACGTTTTGGCCAAGTCAATAAAATTAGCAGCACAATATTGCTTAGAATCAAAGCAATGGTGACATCATTGAGAACCTTTAAGGTTGCAGTGACAGATCCATAACCTGAGCAGAAACCAGATTGCATACACGAGAAAATACTATAGACATCAAGAAAGCCAGTCAGTTGATTATTGACAAGTTTTTCCAACACTTTTGATAAACAGGGCAAAATATAAATAATCCTAGAACAGTTAGGATCAGCTTGAGCTCCTCCTTTAAATAAAGGATGAGCCTTGGCTGCCTTCCAAGCAATGGGAACTTCCCCAGAAAGGAGAGACAGTTAAAAAGGTTGGAGATAGGCTTGGCGATGATAGGGAAAGCAACCTTAAAGAAGAAAGGGTCTAAACCATCTGACCCATATGTTTTTTGGGGGTCGTTAACACCTCGGACTCAGTGACTGCCTGCAGGGAGAAACTTTGTAGCGGGGCAGGGAAAAAAGAGGGAGAAGCATCTGGAATAGTCGCATTAGAAGGAGTGGGAGATGAGGGAATGTTGGATGGGCAAGGAGGCATGGCTGAGTCAAATTGGAATCCTAACTTAAAGAAGAGGTGAGTAAAGAGCTCAGACATGTGCTTCTTGTCAGTAACAACCAAATCATCAACATTAAGGGACATGGGCAGCTGTGAGGAGGAGGGTTTATTCTCCAGGTCTTCAACAGTTTTCCAGAACTTCTTGGGGTTAGACCCACAGAGAGATAACTGCTCCTTAAAGTAACTAACTTTGGCCTTCCGGACAGCCTGAGTGCACTCATTTGTCATTTGCCTGAACGATAGCCAGTCAGCCTGAGTATGCATGTGCCGAGCCTTTCGCCAAACGCAATTCTTGAGGTGGAGTAACTCTGCAAGATCACGGTCGAACCAGGGGCTGAACCTGTTTTAAATTTTACATTACGTAAAAAAAATCTCCAGACAGTAGAATATAGCCTATCGCATATAATTTCAGTTAGGACATATGAGAGACATTGTGTTTTGAAATTAGGGTTAACTCTTCTGGGCAGAAATAGATCACCACATATGTGGTATGATAAAGGAGAGCTGCTTTAGACAGGCAGGCCAATTCTGATAACTTTTTTCCAGTAATTGGTCTTTCGACCAATCACATCAGATCTTTTCAGAGCTGATATGACTGGTCAAAAGACCAATTACTGAAAAAATATCAGAATTGGCCTGCCTGTCTAAACGCAGCCCATGTGTTCCCAGTATAGGGGAATTGGCCTTGACCTCTTGTCCAAATGCAGCCTCTGACCCCTATTTTCAAACAGTTTGGCACCCCTGGCCCAATGTGCATTTCTCTGAAAATATTAAACTGTGAGAGGATTCTCTTTACAAATCCAAAATGTTATTTTTTCTCTGAGTTTTATGTTGTGATATGCTGTAGGCAAGCCTTATTAATATAATTTAAAGAGTGTATGAAGCATAGATTTTGTAGGGAAGGCCCCATAGGCCATGTGCTTGCGCATAGAGATGGAATCTAAACAGCAGTATAGAAATGCATTTTGTGATCCCACAACCCACACATAAACTTCTTAATTACTGTGATTAACAACTTTGAACCTAACTCAAACAGATAGTTATTTGTTGTACCATAAGGTGATCGGGGCGGCAGGTAGCCTAGTGGTTAGAGCGTTGGGCCAGTAACTGAAAGGTTTCTATATCGAATCCCTCGAGCTGACAAGGTAGAAATCTGTTGTTCTGCCCCTGAAAAAGGCAGGCTGTCAGTAAGAACTTGACAGGTTAAATAAAGGTAACATAAAAAAGTATCGCTAGTTTAAAAAATGGTGTGGCTATAAGAATAGGATATGCAAAAAATTTGTCACCATAAAAAAAAGTACCTAGCAGATATTTGATGCAGTAGTTACGCGATAATAATAATAATGACGACAGAACCCCGTGAGTTTTATAGGCATCTTTGTTTTTGTTTTTTTATTAATCTAGCTAGCGATACTAGCAGATTCAGACCAGAGAAGAAGAGGCGAAGCAACAGGGACAACTGGGCCAGCAGATGGCGGTGTTTTGCTTCTTTCGCTCACCAAGCGAGGAGTTTTTGTATGGAGGTCAATAGCTAGGTTTCCATCCAATTGGCGAAAGATTTTCATGAGAATGTTCTAAAATCTGCATAAAACAATATGCGCATTTTCCCACCAGAGATGTGTGTCCATCAAACTGACTTATTGTGGAAACAAGTATGTGCGTGATGAGGTAGTGCACATACAAATAACATTTGCTGTTAAATTCCAATGTAAGAATGAAACATGCAAGTTAAATGGGTTTGCATTGCATTTTCAACGCTACTGCTGGTCTTCTCACAAAAACGTTTGCGTTATATAGCCAACGTGCGCTCTAGCTAACAGGTCGCTGATACAGTACGGGTAGGCTACCTACACTGAGATTATGAATAAGAGCGAGCGATATTATTTTTATTTGTCAAACGGCAGCCAAGCATCAATCATCATGTCACCAGAATATGACCCTCTATATTTAAAGGAGCAACATGCTCATCAACTGCAATTTCACCACCCTGTGAAGGTCGTCATAATTTATTTAAACTGTACTAGTGTAATAAACTGCATGGTTTTCCGAGTCGTAGTGGAAGGACCACACAACATATCATCGTTGACTCCAAGTTTTCTTCAATATGATGGATATTATATCAACATATGCACATAAAAACGTTTCCACCGACATTTCTCGAATAATTCCTTGAACAGACACAAAAATATCTCACCCTGTCTAGTTTATTTATTTTGTCGACATTTGGAAAGTTTACCGGAAAATGTAATTATATTTTTTATCTGACATGTACTTTACTCGCATAAAAAGTTTCAACGCAAACCTGGTTAATGAGAATGTTTAAATTGGTCAACATAGAAACGAATGGCTTATTTGGTACGTGTGATCTTTTTGATCGAATAGAAGTTTCGTAATACTTAAGTTGTTACGAAAGTACTGATCTAAGTAGGACACGTGACATCCCGGCAATGTTGAGGAAAAAAACACTATACCGGAGTTGTCTCGCGATGGTTAAGCATATTCATAGTATGAGGCTAGAATAATTGAGTGTATTTATTTATTTATTTGTAACCTTTATTTAACTAGGCAAGTCACTTAAGACCAAATTTCTTATTTACAATTACGCCTTCCCCGGCCCAACCCTTCCCTAACACACGACGGACGATGCTGGGCCAAAGTGCCCTTTGGGACCCCAGTTCACGGCCGATTGTGATACAGCCCAGGATCGAACCAGGGTCTGTAGTGACGCCTCTAGCACTGCGCCACTCGGGAGAAGAAACAAAAATACAGTGACTCATGTTAGAAATGTTGGTCAAACATTTTACATTTGAGGTTGGACGGATAAACAGTATCATAATTGTATAAATATAATCTTGGAGAGGTATTGGAATGTTCGAAATGAACTGCCGATATCACAGCATTGCTGGATATTTGTTCTTGAATACTTTGTGCAACATATCAATTGAACTGGCACTATCAGGACGGTTCTATGTGACAAACATGAGACGGAAAAATAGGGTCCATTCGACACATTCTATTTATATCATCAAATTGCTAGGCTCTGGGCAGGGCGTCGTTGGGTTGATAGGCACTGGGCAGGATGTAGTTGGTAGCCATGGCGAGGATTTGAGCTCCGGTGGGGACACCAGCCAAGGAAAGAGCCACTAGAACCAGCGATGTCAATGTAAGGCAGAGGAGTGCCAGAGTCCACACCGTACTTGTTCAGCCCAGAGGCCATGATGAGGAAGGCAGCGGGGGTCTGATGTCGGCGGGGTGTAGCAGAGGATGTCAGGTTGTTGCTTTGCGGAATATCCTCATACTCAGACATCCCCTTATAGAAGTCATAGTCCTCACGCCAGATGTGTTTTTTTTACTACCTTTATTCAACTAGGAAAATCAGTTAAGAACAAATTATTATTTACACTTAAGGCCAAACCCGGACGACGCTGGGCCAATTGTGCGCCGCTCTATGGGACTGCCAATCACGGCCGTATGTGATGCAGCCTGGATTCGAACACATAACCTCCCCGCTTTCTGCCATTGATGGGCATTGCCAGAGCGATGGGCAGCTCTGTTGTCCATGATGATAGAGTCGTTGGGTCCCATGGCATGTCCTGTCAGAGTGGCGATGGTAAACAGCTGAGGAGACACCTCACCTACCGCCTTCTCTCTCATCTCACAAAACACGTCGACCATCACCATGCGTTCATCAGCATCTGTGTTTCCTACATGAACCCTGCGACTCGCACCGGACACCACCAACTACGTAGCAGCCCATAGCATCTCTCACTATTGAATACAAGCGGTTGACGTCAACAACCCTCATCGAATATTCAAAAATAATTACAATAATGCAAAGAAAGGATAGGCTGGAGCTTGACAGCCCGCGGTGCCGCTTTGTGGACAACGATTCCGATTGCTAGGGCGGAGGAACATGCATCTTGCCATTATATCCACACTATTTGGTATCTCGTCATTATATCCAAATCTCTGCCCAGACAGAATCATTGGCAGGTCGGGCTCGAAACATAATACACTTCCGGTTGCATAAAAAAATTGCAGCTACCGACACAGCTGGAGTGGGGGAGGCCTTCCTCTAGTGAAAGCGAGCTACTGGGGGGAATGGGTGACGTTTGATCGGGAAAAGGTGAGTTGATAGAGTAAAAACATTGATTTGGACACTAATCGAATATAACCTCATCGTCAAAACTATGTTGCTGCTGCTTGTGTCATTTGGTGAAAAAGGTTCTACTCTAGCGGCGCGCGCTAACTGTTCAACGTGGGTAACACTAGGCGCATACGCCTAGCACATTTTTGGGGAATTTGCCTGTTCTCTTCGATATCTGTTAAGAGCCATGGTCTCAGCCCGCACAGTTAGTTTTGCATTACATAGCTTGCTAGCTAACTTTAGCCACATTACGTCAATTAGACCTAGTTAGCTGGCTAACCAACATTAACTTATTTTGGCTAGCCCCAAGTGTGCCAGTCTTGTGTTTTTATGCCGTAGGATGTAGCCACCTAGAAGCTAGCTAGCCTGTCAGAATTTGTTGCAGGCTGACGTTAACGTCCGTTCGGGCGGCAACAAACTTTGCTCGACTCTAGACAGACACGGAATAATGCCGTTGCAACTTTTCGAAGCTAATGTCTGTCTCGTTAGCTACTTTTCTAATTATTGTGGGAGTTAACGTTTGCTCAAATCACACTTTTTCTCAACAGGATTATCTTGCCAGTGTATCAAGATAGTTACATGAACTGGGCGTTAACGTTAGATGACGTTACGATGTTCATTCCATTTCATTTGCATGGATCCAAGCAATGGCTATTACATTATTCACGTTTTTGTGGAAATGGAAAGGTCGATTGCCTTTAGGTAGGTAGGTGACATTTGTGGGGAAATACTGTGGAACATGTAACTAATAAACGAACTATCTAGCTATTATCTAACTAAATTACTGTGTTGCAAGTAAAGTTGCCTAGTTCCTGCATTGTCAGTTGATAGTTAGCTAGGCATTTAGCTAAATAGCATGCAAATTAGCTACACTGATAGTAAACAAACATTGTAACAGTAATATAGAAATATAAAATGTAGGCTATTGGCTTAAAAAACACATGATGGGTCTGTTTTTTTTCGGGTTGTCAACTTTACGTGGAGCATCTGACCTTGATAAAAGGCCAGATAAAACCACTGTTAGTCTGGTTGTATGTTGTAAACTAGTTATAGACATGATGTAAGGACACAGCAGTACAAAGTACATTGTCACCTGGGGTCATCCAGTTCACCTGCATTCTCCTTGAATTCAAGGGTAGTTATATTAACTTGTTAGACAGTACAATTGTGTGTGTCCCTTTCCCTAGCTAATGCACATACAGTACTTTGTCAATAACTTGGACTTGGTCGAGCCATACCACAAACTCAAAGGGCAGTGCATTGTAATAGTTAATTTTTTTCATATGAAAGGGAAGACAGAAAAACAACACCCTTGAAGCCCATACAACCTTCTAGGGTTTTCTATTGTGCTGCAGTATTATAGGAGTTACTCAACCACTGAATATTTTCACTGCATGGCTTGTCAGAATATACAGAGACAAACCAAATTAAGCCTTGTGCGTGAGTAGCATTGACTTTGCACACATTAAACCCTGCATTTATAGTCATGGTTCTCATCAGGATAAGCTTTAAAAGGTTTTAGTCTGCCTCTGCCATCAGTGTTGATTGAGCAGTACAAGGGCAAACTGCTAGGAATAGCCAGACGAAGGAGGTCTGGCTCTGAATAAAGCAGTAATAGCCTTGATGTGAGGTTCTCATTTTAATTCCTTTATCAAAACATATTTATTAACATGGTCTGTTTTGACATCTCAATGGTGGGTAGTTATTTGGGCTAAATATATGCTTGAAGTTGTATTGGGTCATCTGTCTTTGAGAACAGGTTAAGGAAGTTATAGTTATTACCAGTAGGTTAGTTAGCATAGTGTTGGATTTGCTCAGCTCAGCGCTCCGTTTGGGTGAGTATAAAAGAGAAGGATTTGACTTCTCTGCGCAACGACTTACAGGGAAGTTTTTTTTTTTTTTTGTACTGATTAGACTATGAGCAGCAAATAGGCCTATGCAAATCCTGATTTCCCTTGCTAATTTTGTAATAGCCATTTTTTAATTAGGCCTTTGCTACTTGTAATTGTGCTGCAGTTATTCCACGGCAGCTTGGTTATCAGTTTCTGGTCATTGAAATGTTATTTACCCAAAGGGACTGGCCTGAACAGAGATTACTGAACAGCGATGGTACTCCTGTGTAGCTCAGTTGGTAGAGCATGGCGCTTGCAACGCCAAGGCTGTGGGTTCGATTTCCAAGGGGGACCTGTATTAAAATACTCAGTACTGTCAGTCACTCTGGCTAAGAGCATCTGCTAAATGTAAATGTGGAAACATTTAAATGTAATGGCTGAATGGCGTTACTAGTAGTCCATGTCAGTAATTGAAGTAAGCAGAGGTTAGTGATGACCTACCATTAGAATGAGGCAGGTAGTGACATCCCAAGTGGGGTGTTATTTTCATGGTGTTGGTCGCATTTTGATTAGGCTAGCAGCTAAAGGATTGCGTTGTCTTCCAGTGCTTTTTCTCCAATGCATGGGGAATTCTAATAAGCCTGCTACACAGATGATAGGAGATTATAGGCCAATGGATAATGGAACTCTTTCTCATGTCTTAATCAACCCAGAAACCCAATTTCATGTGGGTCAGTTCTACATTTATTAATTAATTCCTTGTTATTTCCAATGCTCAAATTTAAAATACATCAATGTGCTTGCATGTTATGCTGCTCACACCAGGGCAGATAAGCTAATCCCCACACATTATCCCCCTCCAAATTCACAAAATACATTTTTCTCAGAAGTCTCCCACTCTGCAGACTATTTGTTGCCCATCTCATATTGCTGTATCATGTCTTGCTTGAGTAGGCCTGCATGCTGTTTTGCAAAATACTGCTTATCTTGAAGTAAGCATTCTTTGCTTGTTTGCCAGTGCTGATGGGCAGGTTTTGGAGGTTGTCTTTGAAGTGTAGTCTTTTGTTCAGCCATAAGTCACAGGCCCACAATAAATTGGATCTTTCATTTTGGACTTAATCAGACCTACTAAATGAAAGTGAATGTTTGTGTTTCCCATCCAGTCCATTTTAGCATTGCTTATGTGACCGGCACCCCTTTGGGTTCAGCTCAGCCACAGAGCATACATTCTTTGGCTGCCCTTCAACTTGGCTCTCAGTTCAGTTTGCAATGCATGGTGTTGGCATAGGCCACTGATAGGTTTAATATGCACACAATATTTGCAAGCCTCATGATGGCAGAGTGAAAATAATGTAAGCCTGCACCTCCATTTTCCTTTTCTCTCCATCTTGCTTCTTTCCCCCTCAGTCTCCTGTGCCAGGATGAGAACATATGGGTAGTGTGACAGGTGTCTTGGCAAGCCTTGGCAATTGGAGAAAGTGTTTTCATTCTCAAACTGCTGACAGAAGATCATGCTGAATTGCCAGAGAGAGGCAGGGGGAGAGCTGGGAGAGGGGCCGATGGATTGGGGGGGAGAAATAAAATTGTATTTGTCACATGCTTCGTAAACGACAGGTGTGGACTAACAGTGAAATGCTTACTTATGGCCCTTCCCAACAATCCAGAGAGAAAGAAAATAGAAAAGTAATAACACATAATTATAAATACACAATGAATAATGATAACTTGGCCATATATATGGGGTACTAGTACCGAGTCAATGTGCAGAAGAGGGCAGAGCTGGAGAACCGACTCAGACAAACCAGTTTTTGTCAAATTGCTCAGGCCAAGTGGCTAAAACAGAATACATTTGAGCAATTCCATATTAAGGTCAACCTGAGCATGAAAAAGCGAAATAGCTTATTTCCTAATTAAACTACTTTCATATTTACCTTGAATGTGTATATTTTGAATTAAAGACTACATTTGACCTTTTTATATTTGCCAATTTGAATGTTATTGTTACTACAAAGTAGGATACAAACTCTCAAAATAAGTATTTTCAGTACTCACTCTAAGCATAATGGATGTGACTGTTATGGACGCTTCATAACTTTATCAATGACTCACCAGTCAGCAACACTGCATAACACAATCATGATAGAATGTTCATGCCCTTCCTACTGCTTCCAAAGTGTGTTTATGTTTGCAAACAAGCTAGCAGACATGTACTCACGTTGTCATCTGAACTGCAATCATGTGTTCTCCTTTATTTTACTAGGCAAGTCAGTTAAGAACAAATTCTTATTTTCAATGATGGCCTAGGAACAGTGGGTTAACTGCCCATTCAAGGGCAGAACAACAGATTTTGTACCTTGTCAGCTCAGGGATTTGAACTTGCAACCTTTTGGTTACTAGTCCAATGCTCTAACCACTAGGCTACACTGCCGTCCCCATTGCATGTGATCACATGGCATAATAAAGATCTTAAATTCATAAACATAATTAAGGTCTTAAAAATCCATCACAAAGTTTCACCGGTCATGCTGAGGTTGTTTACTCCCTTGAGTAACTACAGGTACCCCCCCCAGTGACAATATTGATCTGTATCTGTGTAGTCTGCAATGCACATGCTTGTGAACTGTAGCTGTCAAGTCTCAGAATCTCTACAAAAGTGCAAACCCTGTGCCACTGGTAGATTATAATTCAATTAAACTTTTTTTTTTTATTACCATTTCAGTAAGGAAAATTAAGAAGTTAACCCTTCATAGGAAAGACGATATAGTAGGGATGAGTGAGGAATGAGTCCAGCTAGCTCAAATAAACAAGGGAATGAAATGGGTGTATCAATCCTTGAGTCTAGGGTTAGAGGTATACACTGAGTCTACAAAACATTACGAACACCTGTTTTTTCCATGTCTTACACTGGTCAGGTGTAAGCCATGATCCCTTATTGATGTCACTTGTTAAATTCACTTGAAATCAGTGTAGATAAAGGGGATGAGACGCGTTAAACATAGGGAGGCACTGATATTCAATTTTGGCCAATTCTGATATTTTCCTTGCCAAAGAAAACGATACCGATATTTAACATTTTAGCAGCCTTTTAAGCATTCTAGTACAGTTAAATAGTTTAAACAAAGTGTCATATGTTCAGTTAGGAACAGATTGTTTAATAACTTGTAAATGGGAAAAATTACACATCCATGAATGTATTTTATCGCACAACAGGTATTCATGACACAAATATTTTAGCTGCCCCGCATTACAAAGATGGTTAAGGTGTTGGTGGCTCTTCTTACTATCCATTCTTGACTATATGGAGAAACCTAAACATGCTTTGAAATAAGTATTGGTTTAAACTCAAATGCAGTTAATCATTTTTGCTTTGACTACTTGAAAACATGACTGTCTCTAGGCTGTCATAAACTTCTATAAATGGCACAAATGTGCTCAACTGACTTGACTCGTAAAATGAGAACAAATTTACAACACCAGCTCATCTTTCATTTAGGAATAATAAAAAAAATATATAAAAACAATTGCTTTTGTTTTTAAATTAATTGAAAATCTTGACCTATACCTGCCATGAATGAACAATAGAAAAGCCATTCATCTTAGTACAATTGTTACCAGTGAATCTAGATGGCTGGGTTACAATATGACTGCCCATTTACAATTTTAACATTTGGGGGAAGTTTTTCTTCATAAAGAAGACCTGCTCGGCTTTGTCACGAAAGTCTGTTTCTTTTTTCGTCTATAGTGTGTGAAGCTGCACTGAAAAGGCTCTCACTGTCCACACTAGTACATAGAGCACCAAGATACTTGTGTTTCCATCTTGTCCAGCTGTCTCTGTAACATTTCACGTAAACCCTGTTTCTTGTCTGCATCAATGTAGCGGTCCTTGTCCCTAGCATCGAGCATGGTGACGACACAGTAAAGAGGCTCAGAGAGAATCCCACCGAATCGCTTGTTCACAGCGTCTGGTAGAGTACTTTGGCAAGTTCTAACCCCACGGTCTGTGTTGGAAGTTTTGTTGAGCATGCGTTTTAATGCCATGACAGAGGGTATCTCGTCTGCTGCAGACGCAGTTGAAGAGCTTATTCCTCGAGTCAGTTGTTTGACTGGAGCTAGGAGTGTGTTCATGTTTTCAATGAGTCCACTGGTTTGTACTGATTTGTTGCAGGTAACTCAGTCAGCTGCGTACACGCCAAGCACTCATTTTTGTTCCAGCAGGCTCTCCATCATGTAAAGAGTACTGTTCCTTCTGGTGAAAACGTCTTGCTTAAGCCTTTTCGTTTGCACTCCAAGCTGCTCCTGTATTGCTTGCAGGTGGCTGTATGCTAGCTGTGAGTGTTTAAAATGACCTATTATCTTCCTACCTGTTGCCACTGTGTCAGATATGCTGTGTTGGGACAAAACACCTTCGTTCACAGCATGTGTGTCATGCATGGAAAACTGGCGACTCCGCATTCTTCAAAAGCCTTTGTCATGTTACGTGCATTATCACGTAGCACATCGTGTACTTTGTTCTTGGGGATTTCAAACATGTTCTCAAATGCCATTGAAATGGCAGCAGCGATAAGAGAACCAGCACATTCTTGAGCATGCAATATGGCTTTCCTCAGTACGAAATCCTCATCGACCCACTGTGCTGTCAGACTCAGCATGCTCATGGGGCTGACATCGCTGGTCCAAATGTCAGTCGTGAAGCTAGTAGCAGTGACGCCCATAGCAAGTAGCTCGCTGATGTGCGATTCAACAATCCTGTGTAACTCCGGTAGGGAAACATCTGAAAAATAGCGCCTACTTGGTAGTGTGTACTGGTGCAGAGAACGGTTGATTGTCAAGGGCAATGAATTCCATTATCTTGGCGTTAATGGATTTCGCCTTTGAGTTGTCTCGCTGAAATGTTCTTGCTCTTTCAAATGACTGCTCGACTTGAACTTTAGTTTAGTTTAGTTGTTGGAAGTGTGCGCTTATTTTTTTTCTGCTTTTGTTCTAGGTAGTTGCTGAACGTCTGGGGGATGATGCACTTTCAAATGAGTAATTAGGTTTGTGGTATTGAAAGATTTCACTTTCTCCCCTCTGGAAATAATAGCAGCACAAACGTTGCATATGGCCTTTTTGTTATCTTCCTTTGAAACTTCAAAATAGGTCCACACAGCAGACATTGTGGGCTAGGTTAGGAATGCTGTGTTGCACATGTAGCACTGTATTTTTTTGTGGCTTCATTACCCACCTACCTACGTTATCCAGGTGTACACGTCAGCTTTGACATCCGTTTTTGCACATCGGCGTTAAACTAGACAATAGGGCCGATGCCCGATGTTGGCATTTTTGGCTAATATCGTCCGATTGTGATATTCTCACCGATATATTGTGCATCCCTAGTTAAATAAGATTTTTAAGCCTTTAGGATTTCCTAATGTTTGGTATACACAGTGTATATATAGGCAGTTTGTGGAATTGGTAACAGATAAAGACCGACTCTGATGCTGTTGAAATACAGTTCTTGAGGAGAAACGACCACACAGGATCTTGCCAGCCAAGGATGACAAGGCTTGGGTGGCTGCAGGTCAAGTTGTCCAGTCCCTGTGTCCTTTTGTGGACAAGGTGGAGGGGGTATCATAGAGCCTATGCTGGCAGATTAAAGAGTGTGAGATTAACGCAAAGCATGAGTTTATAAAAGCAACTTTTGAGTTTGAGTTTTTGTATGTTTATTCTGTTACTCAATAGGTAATTTGACAACATTTTAATATTTTGAATAAAACATTCATGATCTAGAATGAAATTACTAAAACGTGGTACATTTGAAATGGATTGCAGTTTCATTTGCGGTCTGTCTTTTGGGACCATAGCGCACAATGCCACATCCATAACATTTTCCTCTAGTGTTATTATTGTGTTATTATTGTGTGTTATTGTGTGTTAAGTGCAAATATTTCTATAATTGTTGTGGTATGCAGCACTCTAATTCGGAATGAAAGTAGAGTTTTTCCAAATAAAGAATTCTGAATGCATTTTCTAGCACATTTGTGCATTTATGGTTGCTTAATTAATATGGGACACATGAGTGCACTTTGATAGCCTATGCAATAACTATTCAAGATACTTGTTATTTCTTTAATATATAAACAATTATTTCGCACAGTGTCACATCCATAACAGAGAATTTCCCATGCATAACGGTACATTTTCCTCTCTAAAGTATGTGACAATTTTTTGTTGTTTTTGTGTGTAGCCAAGCCATACTTTCAAAGTGGCTATTAATATTTTACCCTAAGACTTTAGCTGGTGTCTCCATTCTCCCAAAAATGGCTCTCCATTTCCCTCACATACATAACGTAAGTTTTGTTCCGTTACTTTCAAAGTGGCATTACTTAGAATTTTGGAGTTTTATGTCTACTCTTCCCCTATAGGGTTTTACAAATGTCTCTCAGAAATGATAAGTCCATTTTGTGAGACATTTTGTTTCTCATTCTGTGTGGAAATGTCACATCCATAACACTGGAATTTCCCATTTGCCTCATCATGGCATTGGTAATTACAGTGCCCTGGTCTGCATTTTCAACCCTCAGAGAGTGGTTAAGGTAGTTCCATCTATGTTGTAGGCTACAGCATTTTTCTTTTGATCTCCTTTACAAAGCAGTGTTCAGTCCTACTCTGGTTGTAACAAAGTGACTTTCTGACATTTACAGCTAGGCTGGGCTGGCTAACACTTTCTTGCCAAATAACCAGATTTTCGTCATTCTTTGCCAAAACGCATAAAACGACATGCTAGTGTAATTAAAATGCAGCAATGCTTTTAGAGTGCATTCTATTCCACATGGAGGACTACAGTTCTTGTCATATTCCTTCTAATGATTCATTTCAAATTGTGTCAGACTACCATGCTGCAGTACTATCTCTTCTGACCTCCAAGGTTTAAGGGCCTGCTTTGTTCGTTGCTGTGAGGATTTTCACTCCAGATTAAACATCTGCTTGTATTTTTTGTTTTTCTGTGGTGCATATTACTTGTTTTCTGAGTGCTTTTGTGTGTTGAACTTGTGCACTCCCAACACAAGTTGGAATGGGTGGAATGAATATGCTTTTGCAGGCCATCTCCAAACTTGGATGAGGCTGCAGTTATCCCTACAGTCATTCCTTTGGCAAATTACTGTGAAATTGGCCAGCTGCTGAATGGATCTTATTTCAAATCCAGATTTCCAAATTGTTCTCTTATGAGAGTCAGTTGGGTCAATGCTGAACTAGGCTTTGACTCTCAATGCCTATTACTGCAATATGTCAAATGCACTACGTTTTTGCCCAGGCGATTCTTATCTGAATAAATGCTATATATATATATATGCCTTTTTCTGGCAAAGAATGAGAGGTTAGTCTAACTTCTACTGCCATTTTGAAAGCATACAGTATTTTCTCAGGCCAGTGTGAATGTGAAATTCTATTGGCTGTAGCCAGGTTTCTTAGTGTTGGCATATTTCTGGCGCAGACAGCCAAAGTTTGCTCATAAAGCATGCTTGTTGCTATTTGGCTGTTGTGGCACACTGACTTTATTTGTAAAATATCTTAAATGAACCTCAATGTTAACTGTCAATGTTCTTTCAGATATTTTGTATGTGAAAATGAAACTTGAAATGCACTAGTCAATAAACTGTGACTGCATGCAGGTGTTCTCAGATATATCCTGATTCTTAGTCCTAATGATTGTTTTATTTTCTGTTTCTGCCAGGTTGTCTACAAACTGGTAAGCCATATCCAAGAGATGGATGACGGCAGCGCCTACATAGAGTTTGACGTGCCAGAGTTCAGCAACACCGTCCTCAACCAGCTCAACGACTTGCGTCTGCAGGGGAAGCTATGTGACATTATCGTTCACATCCAGGGCCAACCGTTCCGGGCCCACAAGGCCGTGCTGGCGGCCAGCTCACCGTACTTCCGCGACCACTCAGCCCTGGGAACCATGAGCGGCCTGTCCATCTCCGTCATCAAGAACCCTGATGTGTTTGAGCAGCTGCTGGCCTTCTGCTACACTGGCCGCATGTCCCTGCAGCTCAAAGATGTCATCAGCTTCCTCACAGCAGCCAGCTTCTTGCAGATGCAGGCCGTCATTGACAAGTGCACCCAGATCCTGGAGGGAATCCACTCCAAGATCAGCAGCGCCACCAGCCCAGACGAGGGCTCCCAGGCCAGCCGCAACGGTGTTAAAGACAGCAGCCTTTTCATCAACCCCACACAGATCTCCCCCCCTTACTACTCCAGACACAGCATAGAGGCCCGCTCTGAGCTAGCAGCAGGGAAAGGTCATGGCAGGGCGCGGCACCAGGAGGAGGGCCAGTCAGACCGCGGCAGCAGTGACGGTGTGTCAGAGCAGGAGGCAGCCACGGAGGGAGAGACTGAGCAGGTGGAGCTGATTGGGAAGGACGGCCAGGTGACAGACGTGCATGTGAAGCTGGAAAAGACGGACCGGCCCAGCTACTCCGACAGCTCCTCGGCAGGCGACGATGGCTACCACACAGAGCTGGTGGATGGAGAGCAGGTGCTGGCTGTCAGTGTGGGCTCCTATGGTCCTGTCATCCAGGCAGCTGGCTACACTTACTCAGGCCTGTCATCTCCCTGCTTCGTGAGCCTCAGCAGCTCCAGCCCCTCCCGCTCCATGCTCAGTGGCTTCAGGGGCGGCCGGGCCAGAGCCAAGCGCCCCCCTGTAGCCGTCCCAGCAGAGGTCCTGAGTCAGATCAAACCAGGAAATGCAGAGGACAGCAGCGAAGCAGTGTTGGGTCAAGCAGGCTTTGAGAATGACGTCCAGGAACGGAGCCTGCGCAGCCAGTGGTACCCCTACAACGAGAGGCTCCTCTGCATCTACTGCGGCAAGTCCTTCAATCAGAAGGGCAGCCTGGACCGCCACATGCGCCTGCACATGGGAATCACACCCTTCGTCTGCAAGTTCTGCGGCAAGAAGTACACTCGCAAGGACCAGCTGGAGTACCACATCCGCGGCCACACGGACAACAAGCCCTTCCACTGTCAGATCTGTGGCAAGTGCTTCCCTTTCCAGGGAACCCTCAACCAGCACTTGAGGAAGAAGCACTTGGGGGCCACAGAGGGCACCAATCACATGGACTCTCCAGAGAGAACGGAGGGGAGCTCTGGTCAGAAAGTCCCAGAGGATGCCTCTGAGGGGATGGCCTTTGAGACGCAGTATGTTGAGGAGGCTCCGGCCACTGACATGGAGGAGAGCTCAAAGTGTAGCCCTGAGGAAGCCCAGGCATCCAGGTGTGATTTTTAGGCCCCTGTTCTGGTTGAGGAAGCTTTAACATGTTTTGTTTTTGTTGTTTTTTTATGTTTAGAATTTATTTTGGAAGCGGCTCCTTCAAATGTTGCATCAACCTTGTACTTCCAGGTTTTCTGCCTGTCCATTTTTAGTGAAAGTAGAAACATAGAAGAAGAAAAGGGTGCTTTTTAAAAATAGATAATTTCAAAAGGAAGGAGAATCAACTTGCTATGGATAAGGTGGCCTCAATAATCAAGGCCTCCTTGTTGTTTTTGTTTTCTCTTTAATCTTTCCATGTTTTTAAAACATATTTACAGAGTAATATAGGCATGTTGCAATAATTGATAATATGAAAGCTCTGCTGCTTGTCACAAGTTTTTACCTAACCTGTTTTTGCACATGTGGCCAAAGGTGGTCACTTTACTCACAAGGAATTATTTTTCTGCAAGTGCAAAGCTTCATGTGACATATCTGTTCAATACCTCATGATACAACTACATACTCATAACAGACAGTATTTTATGAAACTCCACCAGGTTCTACCTCATAGCTAAGAACCTAACAGGAACAGAAGTGTTTTCCATTTTAAAAAACAAACCGTTTTGTTTTATGCTCTATGTGTTATATTTGCCAAACTCTAAGAAGAACAATCCTCAGTCTCAACACAACGCCTTGATACTGTAGACTAATGTTCCTTGCTGGTTGTATGAACTCTGGACCTTGTCCATCAGTTCATGGTCAACAAGGATGTAATGTGGTCGAAGAAAGGATTTGCTATATTTAAGCAATAAGACCCGGGGAGGTGTGGTATAAGGTCCATATACCACGGTTAAGTGCTCTTCTTACGCACAACGCAACGCGGAGTATATTGGCCAAATACCACAAACCCTTGAGGTGCCTTGTTGCTGTGATAAACTGCTTACCAATGTAATTAGAACATTTAAAAAATATTTTAGGGGTCATACCCATGGTATATGGTCTGATATACCATAGCTTTCAGCAAATCAGCATTCAGGGCTCAAACCACCCACTGTATAATGGTGTATAAGAAATATTAAGTATGTTGTATGTTTGCATTGAGCAAGCTCAAGGACAGTGGATAGAGTACAATAGTAGAACACAATACATTACATGATTTCCACTGTCTCTATAGCCAAGATCTAGTTTGCTTTTCAGAACACACAGGAGCAGATTCCACTTATCGGTCTCTTTTTTTACCCAGTGAAGGTCACATGCAGTTGGCCATGGTGTGTTTTACAGATGTGATTCTATCTATTAATCGACATGGGATCAATGATTGAGCCTGACACAGTGAAATCATTGGAGTGTCTTCCATTCTGATGGTGTTTAGTTAATTATTCTCAACCTGTTTATGTGAAACTGTTTTTTATCTGTGTGGAGATGATGCTCAGTGCAGAGTTCCCCTCATTAGCTTGGCACAGCAGGCGCAGCGCTGCCCTGGATCTGTGCATGGAATCAATATGCTCACAGTATGCAAACAGGGAGAAGGGAATATCCGCCATCTTGTCATGGCAGTTTTTGTTCACTCCATTTCATGAGAACTCTTGTTCTGCTCTTTTGTTTTAATTGACTGTTTCTGCCATTTCCTGATCAGACACAACTATTGAGATGAGGTGATAAAATGGGAAAGCGTGTAGTCTCATTGATGCTTCATTAGAAATTAAGAGTTTGATGGACAGAGGGTAGAGGGTTGTGAGATGAGGTTGTGAACCAAAGTAATGGTGCACAGATAGTGGCAGTTAAAGTTAAGAGCAGTGGTGACTGGTGATCATCAGTTTATTGTGATAAAAATAGGCTTTTTAATAGTCAATGATCAAATTATTACTGCATCAGTCAGTGTAAGTCCATTTGACAACAGATTGGTAGCTAGCTTTTTCAGTGTTAATTGGTAAATAATAATCAAAGGGCACTGCTGGCATCGGGGATGGTGCTCTGCTTGTTTAGAGATTAGCTGGGCTTTCAGGGTTTAGCAGTTGGATGAATGTCATTTGACCACATTTCACAACTTTTGTTAAAGATTCCATTTTTCATATCGTCATAAGTCACTAATGCACACTATGGTTGGGGCGGGAGGTAGGCTGTGTTTGTCAGATGTATATTGCATTACATGGCTAAGCATTACAATGCGATGGCATAGTTTAGGTGGCGAATGGGATTTCAATATTCTTATTGTGTGATAATGCTTCTAAGTGCAGTAGTTTTTAATAATATGGGCCTAAATTCTGATAATTATTGCTCTAACGTCCTAGCCCAGATCAAGCTCTTTATTTGGTAGGTGCGGTTAAGATCAGGTGGAAAGCTGATCCTTAAAAAGCACTTTTTGTCAACAGTAATTTTGCTCCATTACCCCTCTGCTTGCTGACTTGCTATTTCAGCAGTGAGTTGCCATCCTTGTATCCTGTTATCTTTTAGTTTTTACACATGAACACACAAAAATATAATTTAGAGAGAAATGTCCCGAAAAGCCCAGAGGTCCAGGTGGGTGTGGACAAGATCATTTCCTCTTCATTTAATGTAGCACCACCATTTACTATGCCTGTTTGTTATTTTTCGGTTGTTTGCTGCATCTTTTTTTTTTATCACATTACCATCCCCTTGCCTTTGGCAGAACTTGGTTCTGTGATTTTGTTTTCATATTGGTATTGTGCAGTTTTGCATGTATTTCCATATTGTGTAATGTTAGGTCACCAATGCAGTCTTTTCTCCACTGAATGCTCACTACACATGTGGTTAGCTCATTGTTTCACCAGATACTGTTGGAAACTGTTCCGTTTACAACCAAAAGGACCCTTCTGTGATTCAGTGAGTTATCTGATTCACTGTCTCCATGTCTTGTTGCTGATCAGTGACAGGTCCTTCCCTTTTTTGTTTTATTTTTGTATTTCTCCATCAACAGAACATATGCTTGACAGTGTTGTCCAAAGTCAGCCACAATCTATTTTCCTCTGTCTTGGATAAGTCTGGGATATTTATGTTATGCTCTGTGTGTTAATGCACTCTGCACATTTCAGAACCATATCTGTAAAGTCTTAACCCTGCTCTTATTGAATCTGTCCCTCTGTCCCCCTACTGATTTTAGAATGGGGAATCGACACTGAACAAAATTATAAATGCAACCATTTTTTATTTTACTGAGTTACTGTTCATATAAGGAAATCAGTCAATTTAAATAAATTCATTAGGCCTTAATCTATGGATTTCACATGACTGGTAATACAGATATGCATCTGTTGGTCCCAGATACCTTAAAAAAAAAGGGGGGTAGGGACCTGGATCAGAACCAATCCGTGTCTGGTGTGACCACCGGTTTGCCTTGTGTAGTGTGACAAATCTCCTTAGCATAGAGTTGATCAGGCTGTTAATTGTGGCATGTGGAATTTTTTCCCAATCTTCTTCAGTGGCTGTGCGAAGTTGCTGGTAATTTTCGGGAACTGGAACACGCTGTCGTACACGCCGATCCAGAGTATCCCAAACATTCTCAATGGTTGACATGTCTGGTGAGGTAATGGAAAAACTGGGACATTTTCAGCTTCTAAGAATTATGTACAGCACCACAATGGGCCTCAGTATTTAAGCATGTTATCTCTGTGCATTCAAATTGCCATTGATAAAATGCAATTGTGTTTGTTGTTCTTAGCTTGTCTGCCAATACCCCACCCCCACCCTGGTACACTCTGTTCACAACGTTGATATCAGCAAACCGCTGGCCCGCATGACACCATGCACGCGGTCTGCAATCTGCCCGGTACAGTTGAAACCGGGATTCATCCGCGAAGAGCACACTACTCCAGTGTGCCAATGGTCATCGAAGTTAAGCATTTGCCCACTGAATTCGGTTACGACACTGAATCGCAGTCAGGTCAAGACCCTGGTGAGGACCACAAGTACGTACATGAGCTTCCCTGAGACAGTTTCTGCAGAAATGTTTCGCTTTTGCACACCCACAGTTTCATCAGCTATCCTGGTGGCTGGTCTCGGGCGATCCCGCAGGTGAAGATGCCGGCTGTAGATGTCCTGGGCTGGCGTGGTTACATGTGGTCTGCGGTTGTGAGGCCAGTTGGATGTACTACCAAATTCTCTAAAAGGACGGAGGCGGCTTATGATAGAGAATTAACATTGAATTATCTGACAAAGGCTCTAATGGACATTCCTGCAGTCAGTATGCCAGTTGCACGGTCCATCAACTTGAGACGTGGCATTGTGTTGTGACACAGCTCTACATTTTAGTGGCTTTTTATTGTTCACAGCAAAAAAAGGTGCACCTGTGTAATGATCATGCTGTTTAATCAGCTTTTTGATATGCCACACCTGTCAGGTGGATGGATTATCTTGGCAAAGGAGAAATGCTCACCAACAGGAATGTAAACAAATTTGTGGACATTTTGTTTTTTGAAAAAAGCTTTTTGTGCTTATGGGGAATTTCTGGGGTCTTTTATTTCAGCTCATGGAGCATGGGACCAACACTTTACATGTTGCATTTATATTTTTGTTCAGTATACTTTACCATGTAAAAATATGGTCCTTTCATAGGTTATTGAGCCAGGAGTCAAATCAAAGATTTCCCAGTAGATAATTCTCCAAAGGTATGTCTATACATTTGGCCCGACAAGAGGCATGATGAGTTTTCTAGATAATACGTTTTTTTTCCAATTCCTTGCTATTTCCAACAGATGATCTTGTTACAACACAATGCAGTTGAATCCCACATAGGATGTTGCCAGATATGATAGTCATATCATGAAAGAAATGTATGAAGCCATAAGTACTAACATTGAGTGTTTGTTTCATTGTCATTTTAAGATGCCAACCATACAAATCCTAGAGATATTTTAAAGAAAAATAAGCTTTTGAATCTTGATCTGTGCCTTGCCATACAAACGATCACACAAACGATCCCTGTGGATATAAAGCATCTGACACTTACAGTAGACATTTGTTTTGTGCCTGCCTTCAATGGAAAGAATAAAAGGTTTGAGGACAAAGTATTGATAAAGTACTGTTGATTTTCTTCACTTTTAATTTGGATTAAAAAAATGGTAATAGTTTATGCAAAAGTGAAATGTCTACAAGGGAATAGGCACGGAGAATCATGTCTGAGATACATGCCCATGTTGCGCCCTTAAGTTAGCAGGGTAATGGGCTCCTCGTTTTTAGTCAGCCATACCATTTCCTTGTCATCAGACCCTTTTTGATACTTGTATTCATTTGATAATGTGATGGATTGTGTTTTGTTATATTGTGACTTGCATGGCTTCTAATCGCAGTCATGAGCTGTTCTGTTCCTCTCTCCAGAGGCTGTTTTGTATGTATACTGTATCCTTTCTGTTAGCACTGAGGACAATCTAAGATCTCCTTCAGTCTCAGAGAAGGGAGAGTACAGCTAGACTCTTCCCTCTCAAGATTAATTTTGTTACATCTGGCCAGGGGGACAGCTTGTTGAGAATGAGCAGGTTTAAAAAAAAAAAATTTTAAAATGTGTTTTAAAAAAGTGCATAGTGCTCGGTTATAGCTGTATTGCACATCACTCACCCACAAAATTGTTTAGAAATGCTGATGGCAGTTTTTGGAACTTAACATTAGTTCTTGTTTTTGTCTCATCTGGCATAAACTTAGAAACAGCATAACCTGTCTTTGATGCATTCATATTCCAGAGGGATATATCATTCTAGTCTCCCCTTTTTAAGTGATTACTTTATCTTTAGGGACCCCCCCCCCCCAATAAATGGTGCTTTTAGTCTGGTCAGGTTATTTATTGATTTTTATATACAAAAGACTATATACATGCATATATATTAATTAATTATAGGGGGATGGAGGGGTAATTTTGTTTAAATGCTTTTATAAACTTAAGTTACTAATGCTACAACACTCACCAACCAACTGAACCTGACACTTGTTTGCATTCACTCTGTTTGTTCAAAACTATTCATATTAAAGGTGGGGGGAGCGATGTTTGTGGGCCAGAAGTAATCAAAAGGAAGTGTTTACAGGGAAGGCTGTTGGACTACTTTTTGAATTTGCAGATCGTTCAATTACTTTTTTTTAACTGATTAACTTCAGGTAGTTTATGAACACTGATATAGATTTCCATAGCTTCTCAACCTTTCTCCACTGTGTAATATACAAAAGCAATAACCTTTTTTTAAAGGGGATGATATATTGGTATCAATGAGACATCTAGTTCTTGGGCTTTCACTTCTCAAACAAAAGCTGAATGTGAGGGAGCTGTAGAACTAAAGTAGGTCGAGGACAATTTGATATAGATTTATTTTTATATATTTTGTGAATCTTTGGATCGGTTAGGTGAAAATGCTCATTAGGTGAGACTGGTATTGCTGGTCTTTTAATTAGGCATCCAAAGCCTAAAACGATCAGTGAACTGAAATGCAAAGCTGAACATGTGATTCCGTCAAACCCCAATGGCACTGGTTTTAAAGTTGCACCTCCATCTGTGTCAAATACTGAAAGGGATTTTGGGCTGCACAGCCACATAGTAGGAGTGGCAATCTGTTTTCATGCTAAAATTTCAAGGTCTTCCCTTTCCCCTCGAGTACTGAGACTATAGTTTTAGCGGGTCAGAGTGGAAGTGGTCAGTACTGCTTTAACTAAATGTTTAGACTGACCTGTTTCATTCTCTTTGATGTGAAACTCCTTGGTCTCTCACATTCTGTGGTATCTGGTTAAGTATGTGGTCATATGGCAAAAAACTAAGTAGAACTCAGGGTTTATACTAGTGTTATAAAGTGGTCACTCTGGGCATACAGCTCGTGTGTAGAATTCAACATGCACTTATATTCAGGTGGGGAAACAAATCCTCAGTCAGTGGTTCCCAAACATTCTGCCTCAAGGGTCTCACTGAACCCATGTTTTCCATTCCCACTCTGCATGTATGTGACGAGCTTCAATGCTGAGGAACAGGGGAGACCTTTTTAGTTTGGCCTATTGTCCGTCCACCTGCCTCTAGTCCGTTCTACATACAACCCAACTGTGAACCTCAACTCTACTGTTTTGTACAATGATGAAGTAAATGAAGCTAGCTAGAGCTGATGCTTTAACTTTTAACTTGCCATTTCTGAACTTATTTTATAGCATGAAAAATATATTTATTCAAATTATACTTTACTCATAATCATTCTGTGCTGCTTTATTTTGGTTCATAAGCTTGTAAATTGCTTTTTTATGATACTATGAAATGTCAATAGAAAATGTGTTTTTATTTGTAAAATAAAGATGCTCATTTGGCAACCTTGTCCAGTAATTTTATTGTACTAAAGGTGGAGGCGAGCACGTTGTAGGTGAGACATTGTTGGGTGCAGAAACTGCAGATATGACCTCGCCAGCAGAGGGACATCACACACTCCTCATTTGCTGTAGCTACTCTGTTTATTTTACTCTTATCTATCCTGATGTATAGTCACTTTACCCTGCCTTCGAGTACATATCTACCTCAACTACCTCGTACCTCTGCAGATTGATATGGTACTGGTACTCCCTGAATATAACTCCCTTATTTTATTCTTCTTACAATTTATTTTCTACACCAGTTGTATTTGGCACATGTGACAACATTTTATTTTTTTAAATGTAGATGTTGCACACAAACACTAGCTACATTACCGAATATTTTTTTTATGACAACTAGACCTTTTCTTTTTTTTACTGAATTCAAGCAGTCTCACTCGCCAGGTTTCCATCCAAACATTTCATGAGGATGAATTACCTGATGCATGAAAAGTCATTACCTGGCTGATGGTAGTGACATAATTTGTTCTTTCGACATGGTGGGATCTTTTTGTGTCGGTAAAATAAAATGCTCATATTTATAGAATAACCATATCGAAATAAACTTGGGAGTCACGCAATGTTGTGGTCCTCCCAATACGACTCGGGAAGCCAAGCGGTTTATTAGGCTACACATGAAATGTTATTAACGTTGTAGTGTCTTAGCTCTTATTACTAATTTATATAACAAGACAGACTCCGAATACAATGAAATCAACTGTAGCTTCAAAATTACTAAAACTAGTAAGTACAAGAATAACAGAGCAAAAGACTGCGCATGACCAAGGGCGCTCCGCTCTTAAAGGGGACATCAGTAATTAACAAGAACATAACAAACTCACAGGGTGGTGAAAGTGCACTTGATATGTTTGATGCTCCTTTAAATGTAGGTAACCTACCCGTACTGTATCTGTAAGGTGTTGGCTAGAGCGCACGTGCCAAGGCCAGAGTGGGCACGTTTGCTATATAACGACAGTTTGTGACAAAACCCATCAGTTGTGTTGAAAATGCGATCGGAACCCATTTAACTTATATTTTTCATTACTACATAGGAAATGTAACCTCAAAAGGTATTTTTATGTGCCCTATGTCATCATGCACAGACGTTTGTCCACAACAAGTCAGTTTGATGGAAACATCTCTATTGGGAAAATTTTATTTTATGTAGATTTTAGAATATTCGCATGAAAATCTGTCGCAAATTGGATGTAAACATAGCTACTGACTTTTTTTTATCCACAGGCATTGCGATAATGATTTCTCGCGCATTCGTAGGTGGGCCTACTAACAACATCCACATGATGCCTTGCATACGGTGAAAATAACAACCTGAACTGTAAAATGGATTAGACACCAACCTAGATAAATATTTAATAATTTGGGTCAATTGTCCTCTTGCCATGAACTTCTGTTTGAAACGCTTAGATAACCATACACAGTAGCTTGTAACATGGTCAGTTGGGAGATAAGGGCCTTAGGTCAAGCTCTGCAGCCACTTTTTCCATCTTCTCCAGTTCATGGCCAATATGTAAAATGTCTGCCCTCATGGACACCAGTGCAGTTTCATTGTTTGCAGATCCTCCCACGCTGTGGTTCTTCTGCACCACCAGTGTGCAGTCATCACCAGGCAGCTTGTACTCCATCCTCCTGGCCCTTGTCCAGCTGCCATAACTCTGGATCCCTGCCAGCTCCAGGAAGGCCTTCATGGCCTCAGTGCTGCTGCAGCTCTCCTGATCTCTCACTGGGACCCCTAAGCAGTGAGCCAGGTGCTGGATGATGGGAGTGTGGCCAGTCAGCTCCCTGTACTGGGGTGCAGGAGGACAGGGCTGACCCTGGATCTGTCCTATCTCTGGAATAGAAAGGGGGTTGTCCTCACAGCCCTTTGGCCCTTCTGTTTCGTCTCTATCCACACATAGCTTCTCTCCCCAGACTGTAGAGGGACATCCAGAGCCTGCAGCCTGACTCTCTGGCTCTGGTGGCATATTGTTGGAAGAGTATGGATTGTTACCTATGATCATTCTCCACTGACTGCCCTGTTTGCTTAGCCAGGTCTGCTGAGAAGCCAGGTGGAAGCTCTCTGTGTCGTAGTAATGCTCTCTAATGGTGACCTCTTCGATACACCGTGCCCCCTTCTCCTGCAGCCGTGCCTCGGTCTTCTCTCCCAGCTTGTACTGCAGCTCCACGTTCACCCTGATGGACCCCTGGGGTCCCACCTCTTCACCTGTTCCTGCTAGTGGTCTGTTCAACATCTAGCAAAGCAAGAGCCACACCAAGAGGTTCTGATAAGAGGAATCAGTGGTGCACCATCTCATAGTACAGCACAGATTACATGCCAGTTTTAAGCAGATTCAGTGTATGTTACAAATGGGCAAATACACTGTATATCTTGTGATGGTGGAATTATCATTTTAAGGTATAGTGAATTTTATTCTGGGTTGATGTGGTTACAGCAGTTGTCTTACCTCTACCGCAGAGATCCTCAGCTTGAAGCACAAAGGAGAACCTGTCTGCCGTCCTCAGCTCACACACAGAATGAAGGTTTGTTGTTTTTAACCGTTTGAGCCTCTGCTGCTGGGTGACTAGAACCTATGACGAATGAGCTAATGGCAGTCGTGGCGTTATTAGAGTTTATAGTGAGTCCAAGCCACTGCCTTCTGGTGTTTAGTGTTTATGGATACTGCTTTGGTTGTCATGGAGGTCAGCTTATCTTCCCTGCATTATCCGTCACCATGATATAATCTTTATTTACATAGCTATATATGCATGTCTCCTCCCCTGTGTGTCTCTAGTGCTCCTCTCATTCTATCGGTGTGGCAGGTAGCCTAGTGGTTAGATCATTGGACTAGTAACCAGAAGGTTGCAAGATCGAATCCCTGAGCTGAGAAGATAAAAATCTGTTGTTCTGCACCTGAACAAGGCAGTTAACCCACTGTTCCTAGGCTGTCACTGAAAATAAGAATTTGTTCTTAACTGCCTAGTTAAATAGAACAGTGATCAGTAACCATGCTAGTGTTTGTCTGAAGTATGCCCCTCCTTTTCAGCTGATGTGTTGACAATGCCACCAGAGGGTGCTAGAGAATTAACATAAATGGCAGTGCCCTGTTGATGTAGAATTGCAGCATACCTGTATGTCAGTAGTGTATGCAACTTTACTTACTATGCATTGATTGAGGAGAGCAACAGGAGAGATTTCATGCTATTATCTGCTTGTTGTTTGTGAAGGTGCACAGGACCATGATCAGGAGAGGATCGGTCAGGAAAAACTCCTGGCCCTATAGGCTACTCTTCCTCTTGTGGTTTTATTAAGCCTAGTTATATATATTACACTTCAAAGGCAGTATGACAAGGTGAAAGACATAGCCTGAATGTTGATGCTCTTCATTTTTATATTGATGTCTTTGAGTAGCCTATTTAGAGGAGGATATGAGGTTACACTAGAAATTATCTTTGATTTTAAAGTGGTTGCATGTGAATAGACTTACTGCTCTCTTTTCTGTTTGAGTCCAGAGGAGGAGGAGATGGCACTGATTTAAGTATTCAAGATCAGAGACTAGGAAGATTACATAATTTACTATTCACTCGGTACAATACTTATTAAACAGATAGTCCTATTAGTTTTGTACTTCGATTTCCTTTGTTTAGCTTTTAAAATATATGGATGCTGATGGTGAAATGCAGTATCAATTTGTTTCCTAAATAGCAGGATAACATAACCAGATGCAGCTAAAAACCTGAGTTTGTGGAATCTCATTCACTGAGCTTTTGGTTAAGGAGCCATGCTGGCATTGAGCTGTCCCACATTACTCTGACTCTAAGTAACACAAAGTACATTTACTACCAGCAGCCCCTTTTCCTTCTCAGACTCCAGTTGAATGTTCTGTTTAATGTTCTGCAGTGTTATTGCTGCTGGCCCCATAGTGTTAAAATATGCATCTGCAGGGGGAGATATACAGCTGTGCTACAGCTAGAGGCCAATGCAGACAGTGTTAGTGTTTTGTGAGCTTGGGTCCAAATTGTTCATCTGGGAATGAATTGGACTAAAATGGAGTAAATGGCAGGGAGGCCTCCCCACATCTATCATCTGGGTTTAAATGGTTCTCTATCACTTTTACAGCAGTGGGTTTCACAGTTGTCAGCAGTGGATATCCCACAGTTTGTATTCAATAGTTTTCCAGTGTTTAATTGCAAAAAAATGTGTTTCTACTAAGCCTAGTAGTCTTGGGATTTCATCGTTTTGAAGTGGATAAAGATTTGTATTTTAATTTACATCTACTGTTCTAGCTTATTTTATTAGTGATGCTCTACTTATGCCATACCAAAAGGCCACATATTATGTAAATGTATTCAATCTTAATTATATGGTTTGAAAATTGAGGCCTATTCTCATCTGAGAGTGCTGACTCCATTGTAACTTTCTTTACCATAGAAGGGTTTGGCAACCCTGAAAATGTGTACAGTAAAAGTATGTTTTTTAATTTGTTTATGCTTTGTTTGGCATTATATTATGAAATATCATCACTGTTTAGTTATATGTCAGCACCAGTCCATTTGACAAAGTATATTGAACAAAAATATAATCACAACATGTAAAGTGTTGATCCCATGTTTCATGAGCTGAAATAAAAGATCCCAGAAATATTCCATATGCAAAAAAAAGCGTATTTCTCTCAAATTATGTGCAGAAATTTGTTTACATCCCTGTAAGTGAGCATTTGCCAAGATAATCCCTCCACCTGACAGGTGTTGCATATCAAGAAGCTGAGTAAACAGCATGATTATTATACAGGTGCACCTTGTGCTGGGGGGCAATGGAAGGCCACTAAATGTACAGTTTTGTCACACAACACAATGCCACAGATGTTTTCAAGTTTTGAGGGAGCATGCAATTGGCATGCTGACTGCAGGAATGTCCACCAGAGCTGTTGCCAGATAAGTTTATGTTAATTTCTCTACCATAAGTCGCCTCCAACGTTGTTTTAGAAAATTTGGCTGTATGTCCAACCGGTCTCACAACCACAGACCACATGATACCACGCAAGCCCATTACCTCCACATCCGGCTTATTCACCTGCAGGATCGTCTGAGACCAGCCCCCCAGACAGCTGATGGAACTGAGGAGTATTTATGTCTGTAATAAAGCCCTTTTGTGGGGAAAAACTCATTCTGATTGGCTGGGCCTGGCTCCCCAGTAGGTCGGCCTGGCTCCCAAGGTGATGGGCCGATGTCCTCCCAGGCCCACCCCTGGCTGCGCCCCTGCTCAGTCATGTGAAATCCATAGATTAGTGCCTAATACATTTATTTCAATTGTCTGATTTCCTTATATGAACTGAAACTAAAATCAATGACATTGTTGCATGTTGCGTTTATATTTTTGTTCAGTATAGATGTAAATGTGTTTTTAGTCATAGTTGAGGTTGCATACTAAGTCAGTTAATAGATAATAAAATGGATAGTGTCGTAGCAGTAAAAGTTTATCCTGAAATAACACTTTAAATCGCTCTATGCAGTGAAATTTAAGATTAAAACGCATCACACAATGAAATTCCAGGAAACCCTGTAGTGGTGTGTTATTTAGCTAACAGCTGTGATTTAAATAACCTAAGCACACATTCTGAGTGTAATGCACTGGCCATGGTTGACCTAAACATTACGTACTGTAAACATTATGTTTGGATCTAACAGACCTGCTCAAGCTAGCTATCCAGGCCTGGGTTACAGTGAATGGCAGTTGTGGTTGGGTCTCCCTATTAGTCACTTACGATTCCATCGTGTTTTTCATTAGAATTCTTTTGTCCAATTTTATTTATGAGATCAGTATACAAGTCTTTTTTATTGTATTAGGATGAGTAGGCATTATAGACCTACTGTATGTATTGTTATATTGTTATAGTAGCTTAATCATGGAACAACTGGCAGGGTATGTAGCCAGTGTATTATGGAGTTGGATTTATGTTTGGCTGACATTTTAAAATATTTCTTTCAGGACCTCAGAGGAACAGTAAATAGTGTTCTAGCAGTTCTTTATGACATGGTAAAACACTATACCAGGAGACTAGTAGACTCATATTGACTAAAATGTATGTATTTTCTCTGGGTAATTTGTGACATCTTAATTCAATACTCATCATCTGGTCATCTGGATTTGACGGGATGGAAAGTGGGACTTCCACTGTTAAAAGTAAAACAATCATATGCTAATTAAGTACATTATATATATATTTTTGATTCAGATGTAGCTTTATGATAAAAATCCTTGATAACCCCATAACAGGGGAATATGCCTACACCTCCCTTCGTATTGAATACCTCATCTTGGTCTGTTTTTTTTAACTATCTCTGGACTCTGACTGTGCAGTTTTATAACAATGTTATTGCATATCTCCTGTGGCCCATACTGACGAACTCTCACTGTTAGAGCACAGCATAGCTTTTGTGCCTCCAGTCTTTCATTGGAGAATGTGGCCAAATATAGAAGACATGAAAGGCTAAGTAGTATCCATGCATGAATCCATGTTCTGCTTTATCAGTGTTCGAGCTCTGCCCAAGCCTAAGGAGTATAAGAAATAGCCATTGGGCCTAGATGTTAAATTGCGGTTGGCCTTTTCCAGTACAGTATGTTTATGGGTCCTGCTGGTGCAATATTTCTGATGGCACTTAATGAAGGGGTTCATTTCTCTGGTTATTCCACTTTGATAGTTGGTGACATTACAAAGGTGTCTTGATTTCATAAACCTGATGTTAGCACTTTTTCCAGTCACATTTTCCATATTTCTCTGTAAACCACGTTTTATTTGTCATTTTCAGATGTGTACTTGTTGTTGTTCAGTGGAACAGGCATTACTTATGGCCTTCTTAACAGGAGGACTGGTTGTGCTGAAATTATAGGCATGATGCCACCCTCCAATTTTGCCTGTTACATCCTTATTAGACCTCTATTCAATGTGGCTCTATTGGTTCACCCCATTCCTGTCTTTAGTACTCTCTTAAGATGTATATGTATCATCAGTACATGCATGATAACATTGAAGTGGCTGTGAAGGTTTGTGTTAGTACCATAGTAAAGTAGATAGAAAGCATCACCCTAATAGTGATCTACCATGTCATAAATTCATGGAGTTAATATTTTGAGACAATCAGTCATTGATATTGCATGAATGAAAGCTGTAAATGTTAGGTATGAACAAGGAACAAGGGACAGTACTAACAGTATTTCTTTGCCTTTGACAGACAGAGTTATTGCAGCTATGTGCAAAAGAAATCATGAATGGTTCACTGATGTGAATTCACATCTAAAGATATGAGCTCATTCACCACTGGCACATTAAAACATCACTTTGATTGGATGTTAGGCTGTACAGTTTTAATTAGCTGTTGAATTAAAACCATTGTTTAACCGCTCTGTGTCATCTTTCACGTTTTGCCTGAATTGCCCAAACCCTCACAACCGCAAATATATGTTTGACTGATGTTGGGATGTCACGCAAACCCAAAGATGGAGTGGAATGTTATTGTCCATTTTTTAGTTAACATGTTATTGTTATTTATTGTGGCATATGTTTAACTTTTCTCAGACCATTTCCACAATGACACAAATTCCAACCCCATTGGGAATAGATACTGATGTAGGCTATTAAACGATTTGGGAATGTTGAATCCCATGTCATCATAACCATATGTCAGCTGGTGCCCCAGAATCATGTAGCCCACATCACGCCAACCATTTGCACAATACCCTTGTGTAGGGGTGGATGACCTCACTTGCTTTCGTAAGAGTGCATTTCAGACTACTTATAATTTTTACATGACAGAATAAGAGAGAAAGATGGAGACGCCTCCATCTCTGCCTCACATTCCATCAGGTAGGCCTAATTTACAACTGTATTATACTGTAATAGAAACACTTTGACCAAAGGACTGATTTTTGGCTTCTACAGCATCTCTTCCTGTAGATGCGTATAGTGATGATGGCTGGTGAATCAATGAATGTGTGATCTGTTGATTTGTTGTTGATTTGTTGTCTTAATTTCATGCATAGGCTATTCCATTTCCTGCAAGTCAGTTTATGGCTGATGAGAGACATATTTACAACAAAATGCAAAATAAATAAGGAGTAATCTCTTAAAACCACCAAGATGAGTTACCTCCTGCTACATTTGTGCTAGGTTTGTAATGGTGTGCTTAGATGTTCCCAGTAAGGCATACAAGTTGTTTTTTAAATGTTTCAGACAGTACGACCCACAGTCCCCTAACAGTACGCCCCTACAGTATTAGTCCTCACTGGACCTGTCCAGGTCAGAGCATTTGCCCGTGTCAAATTATAAATGTAGTCCATAAATCTGATTCAGTCTGAAGTTTATGAGTTGCTCAAACACTGTCTGCATTACCTCAGTGACTGGGTGTAGTAAAAGCTACAGCCCTCCTGGCTCTGTACAGGCTGGGATGGAGAGAACCATGGGCTGCGCGTAAGTTTCCAACACTTCCAGTAAACCCGCAGACCTTCAGCTGTGTGGCACTGCTGTCAAGACCCATAGCACATTCATGTTGTTTCAGTCCCTATTAGCTGCATGCAACCTGCTGGGTTACAGTGTGACAGAAAACAGCAGCACTTTCTGCTCTAAAACGGATACTTTGGACATTGAAATAGGTCAAGAAAAGGGTTCCATACATGGTCTTACACTGTAGATCTTGTATCCTCTCTTTTTCCACATTCCTGGAATTCATGTGATCATTTTACAAGTGTTATTTCCATTTCGAGGGAGATGTGGTTCATGCGTTTTATTGGACTTGCAACTGTCATGGGAACACTTGTGAAAACGGGATTTAGTACAACAATGTGCTCAATGTTAGCAACAGACTAAGAGGTGATTGCAAATTCTTGTGACAAATATATTTGTTTTATCTGTAACATGTCGGTATAGGGTACAACAACATATATCTATGTCCTAACCTCCCTTCTCCTTTTGGTCATCAGGAGTCAGTTAGCATGATTGGGCTAAAGGTAATAGTTAAAGCAGGCACACTGATGACAAAAACAAAGAGTTCCTTCTGACTTTTCTAATACAGGGAAAGCCAGCACAGTGCTACAGACAGGTCACCCTGTGGAAGTTAAAAACGTGGAAAAATACTGACATCATACACCCCCAAAATCTGGAAGGGAACAAACAACTGAAGACAGGAGCTGCACAGAGGTCAATAAATCATTGAGTTTATTGAGGATGTAAGGAAGTGGGATGAAAGCAGAGTCTCAGTATTATAATTAAATGCACTTTAAACTTGTCATATTTGATTGTGAATGCTTATATGAAGCCATATAATGCATTAATAGCTGTCTCGTTCTGAAAGGTTGATACTTTTCCTGGAACTGAATGACCTATGCTCTCTTTAATCTCTGTCATTTAGATCTCCAGATAGACTTGGATCACAAGACATGGTAGGACTGAAAGAGGTTGCTTTCTGCATCACACCCTGCTCTAACTTTTAGAAGTAGTATACGATTGAATTAAACCCGGGACAGAGTTTCCACACAGAAAAGTGCACAGAAGTGGGTTGGAAGAACTTGAAACAGTGGTCATGGCATCAGTTTTTACCCCAGGCTTAAAAGCTATTAGTAGATCTACACATCACCACAATTTGAAGCTCAGTTCCATGGTTTTGGTCTTAGGGAAAGCTGAATTATTCCACATTTGATACCAATGAATGCAATAAACAACTAAGAATATTTCATCTTCAACCAGCTATACTGTATTAGCCTATGTGGTATGTGTGACTCTGTTTCTAAATGTTTCCAATGACTACCACATTGATGATAATACTTATGTGACAATAATTTGGTTTGGTTGGGATATACATATGGAACAATATATTGGTTAGGTTTTTATTGCAATCACAATCTATTATTATAATTATTCCATCCATGTTGTTTTAAATTGTGTTTTTGCTGACTTGCAATAAGTCAGTGAAGTGTACCATTCTGCTCACTATTCAGCGACGTGCTGTATCCCACCTCTATGGGAAAAGCTCTGCTCCATGTCAAAGCCAGTCTCCTTTTCCCAGGCTGATGTACATTATAGGTTTATTTGGCTATATATGAAAATAAAGGTCAAAGAAATAGACAGTCTCTAATATTACCAGACTATGGCTGAGGAATGTTCTTCACATGGTACAATTAAGAGTGGAATATGGTACCCTTTGGCTTCATTTCAAATTTCTATATGAAAATAGGCACATAACATCAGAGTACATTGCAGTAAATGATCTTGGTAAAGTTGTGAGGCCTATAGACTTTCTTGACAGAGGCCTCCTTCAACAACTACTGATGCCTGATGCCTCTCAACAATATGCTTATGAGATCACATTGTCCATGCATGTCTCAATCTGTGGTCTCTCTAAATGACCCCATTACTGTCTGCCATGCCAGCTTTGACATATGTATTTTACATTGTGCTGCATTAATGCTTTCAGATTTCATATGGGCATTTCTTTGTTGCATTTTTGGGAAAACATTTAAACATAAGCCTAACTATGTTCTACACCAGTGAAACACCAACAGAACATACCTGTGCTGGTAAATCAATTGCTCCTCTGTTTCGCTGAAACATTGCCTCAGATCAGAACCTGTCTGCAAATGCTGTATTATACCATGATTGTTGTCTCAAAAAAACAGGCCCCTCGTCAGCTTGATTCTGCCTTCACTAGCGTGCTCAGCGAAGACTCTACTGGACTGCAGGGCAGAGACGCTGTCTTTCTCATGATACAGTACCTTTGTGAAAGCTGCAGGACAGAGGCATGAAATAGATGGAAAGATAGGAGAAGTAGAGGTGAGGGGTAATCCAGACGCCAATAGAAAAACATGACCCTTTAATCAAGGTCTGTCTGACTACCTGTGGATTTTGTGTAAATGAAGAAGGATGGCAAGCTCGTTGTGGAGTGATGCTCATCAGGTGGACGGGAGAGGGAGCAAGAGGGAGATGGAGAGAACAATATAGATACAGTGGGGCAAAAAAGTATTTTGTCAACCACCAATTGTGCAAGTTCTCCACACTTAAAAAGATGAGAGAGGCCTTTAATTTTCATCATAGGTACACTTCAACTATGACAGACAAAATTAGAAGAAAAAAAATCCAGAAAATCACATTGTAGGATTTTTAATGAAGTTATTTGCAAATTATGGTGGAAAATAAGTATTTGGTCAATAACAAAAGTTTATCTCAATACTTTGTTATATACCCTTTTTTGGCAATGACAGAGGTCAAATGTTTTTTGTAAGTCTTCACAAGGTTTTCACAAACTGTTGCTGGTATTTTGGCCCATTCCTCCATGCAGATCTCCCCTAGAGCAGTGATGTTTTGGGGCTGTTGCTGGGCAACATGGACTTTGAACTCCCTCCAAAGATTTTCTATGGGGTTGAGATCTGGAGATTGGCTAGGCCACTCCAGGACATTGAAATGCTTCTTACGAAGCCACTCCTTTGTTGCCCGGGCAGTGTGTTTGGGATCATTGTCATGCTGAAAGACCCAGCCACGTTTCATCTTCAATGCCCTTGCTGATGGAAGGAGGTTTTCACCCAAAATCTCACGATACATGGCCCCATTCATTCTTTCCTTTACACGGATCAGTCGTCCTGGTCCCTTTGCAGAAAAACAGCCCCAAAGCATGATGTTTCCACCCCCATGCTTCACAGTAGGTATGGTGTTCTTTGGATGCAACTCAGCATTCTTTGTCCTCCAAACACGACGCGTTGAGTTTTTACCAGAAAGTTATATTTTGGTTTCATCTGACCATATGACATTCTCCCAATCTTCTTCTGGATCATCCAAATGCTCTCTAGCAAACTTCAGACAGGCCTGGACATGTACTGGCTTAAGCAGGGGGACACGTCTGGCACTGCAGGATTTGAGTCCTTGGCGGCGTAGTGTGTTACTGATGGTAGGCTTTGTTACTTTGGTCCCAGCTTTCTGCAGGTCATTCACTAGGTCCCCCCGTGTGGTTCTGGGATTTTTGCTCACCGTTCTTGTGATCATTTTGACCCCACGGGGTGAGATCTTGCGTGGAGCCCCAGATCAAGGGAGATTATCATTGGTCTTGTATGTCTTCCATTTCCTAATAATTGCTCCCACTGTTGATTTCTTCAAACCAAGCTGCTTACCTATTGCAGTCTTCCCAGCCTGGTGCAGGTCTATAATTTTGTTTCTGGTGTCCTTTGACAGCTCTTTGATCTTGGCCATAGTGGAGTTTGGAGTGTGACTGTTTGTTGTTGTGGACAGGTGTCTTTTATACTGATAACAAGTTCAAACAGGTGCCATTAATACAGGTAACGAGTGGAGGACAGAGGAGCCTGTTAAAGAAGAAGTTACAGGTCTGTGAGAGCCAGAAATCTGGCTTGTTTGTAGGTGACCAAATACTTATTTTCCACCATAATTTGCAAATAAATTCATAAAAAATCCTACAATGTGATTTTCTGGATTATTTTCTCATTTTCTCTGTCATAGTTGAATTGTACCTATGATGAAAATTACAGGCCTCTCTCATCTTTTTAAGTGGGAGAACTTGCACAATTGGTGGCTGAATAAATACTTTTTTGCCCCACTGTAAAGATGGAGCGAGTGATAGAGAGAGAGGAGGGTGCTATAACAAAGTTAGATGATATACTACTGCTGGCAGATTTGAGCAGGGCATAGAGTCAAATGCCTTTAGAACTATATTACATTGTCCTGTGGTTCCACTCCTTATCTTTACTACATGCACACTGCCCTACAGAGAGTCATGCACTGACACACACCTGCTACATAGCCGTTAGGCCCGAAGCCACAAAGACTAACTGCAGGGATCCATCTTATTAATTCGCTGCCACATGTATGAGGTATTAAGATGTGTTGGAACCTTGACTGCCCTCAATGAGTCTGCACAGCAATACGAGTCGATCCGCCCAGCCGTCATTATTCAAAAGATGAGGCATTTGAAAAGATTCTCTCAGCGTTTCTCTGCTCAGAATGTGTATGTGTGCAGATTCAACACGGCTTTGTCTGGTGGGGAGGAGGAGGAGGTGGGGTTCGGGGCTCTGTCAGCCACATTGACTGGGCTTTTCCTTTGTGGTGGTTCATTAGACTTACACGGCGGGGACAGCACACTGGCAGTCAGGCTACACTCACATTCATGTTCATGATTGATACATCTACATGTACCTTGCTCCTCAGATTTACAGATCCATAAATGGAACTTTGTTACATATGATTTCTCTCCACGCGTCACAAGGATGTGAGGATGAACAGACCTGCAGTGACCTGAGCATATGAGTTTGTGCTAACGGTTGAGGAAAATTAATGTACAGTATTTAGTTCTGAGAGCCACTCTGGTAGATTCTTGGCTGAGTATGTTGGTTGGTTCTTCACCAGGCTGGCTAGGACTGACTGTGGCTGTTCAACTCTGTGTGAATGAGCAGCTGATTGAGAGCCAGCCCACTGTCAGAGAAGCTTTCCACTCCACCTTGGACAAAGCACAGACCTGGGCATAACCCCTTTCATTCTGAACATCCAACTTCCTTTTGTGGAAATTCTGTTCTGATGGATTTGAAATGATGAAGAGGAATGAAAATTCCAAATGGTAAACATTTTAGTTGATGACTGCTAAACCATACAGGAACTTCTCAAAAAGAAAAGCCACACAAGAGGATCACACAGTTTATTCTCAGTGGCTGCAATCAAGGAAACTCGAATGGAATCTGGGTCATTCTACCAATTAGGTGCCTTTTGAGAAGTTTTACCTGGTAAAAAGAAAAATGTATTTAATCTAATTGTAACATTCATAAAGAGCACATGTTCAACTTAATAAAATAACATGTGTTCCCATCTAAAGAGGTTAAATAAAGAAATGACTATAGTAAGTGCATGTAAAGTAAAAGGGTTGACCCTAACAGTGTTGACGATTTCTTCTTAAATCAGCCATAAATCCCCTTGTGACAGGGGGAATTGATGTTTGTTTTATTGAATTAACGGGCACTTCATTCATTACAACAGGCTTTTAAAATTCAATGTTGGTGCACAGGTTAGTTAAAATATCAAAGGGATGCCATAAGGCACTCTTTTCGTGGAATGACCCATCTCTGTTGATAAATTACTACTGAAATGTGTGTCTGAATTTGAGTCGTCGTGAGATGTGCTTAACTTATTTTTCTTTCATAATTAATATAATGTGTTAGCATTCCTGAAGCTAATGTTAGACATGTCTGTGAGAAATGATCAAAAGAGAACTCCCTAAAATTCCTTAATGATTGTCTGGAGGACACTGAGGGGAGAAGGCCAGGAATTCATAAAGCTTCACAAGTGAGTCATCTTTCATAAGTTTCAGATGTATTATTTGCCTATAAAACCAAATGATATGTCTTTGTCTACTTTATTCTGTATGGCTCTAGAGCTTACTTGAGACTTTACTTCAGTTATTTTTTAAGTGTATGGCTATAGATATGGCTCAGTTTGAGCGGACTGTCTTTCTTTTTCCCAGGTTTATTCACCTCCAGCAGAGGGAGTGACCATTTAGACAGTGAATACAGCACAGGGGAATGGCTTTTCCACTTTTCCTAAATGCCTATAATCTAGATGTGTATTTGAATTCGACAGAAATGGAGACTCAAAAGTGGCGTAAAAATGTATGTGACTTACATTGCTTTATGTGTTTGGCTCCTCTCATAACAACATGAGGAGAATCTGGTGCAGCATGCATGGTTTACTGTCCCATTCATTTCCTGTGAGCATGCAGCTGACCCAAAACCAATTTTCTATTGGAATAAGGCATCAAATCTGCACATTTGAGAGCCACTTCAGTGACACTCACTCCTGAATCCTTTTCTTTTTTCATGGTCTTCTAACCAGGAAAAAAAAGCACAGTTTCTCCCTCTTTCTGTAGCATCCATTAGCATGCTATCTGGCAGTGCTAAAGCCTTTTAGATGATTTTATGATTAAAAATGGAATCCACAATAGGGGAAACAGGGCCACTGTCTGCCCCACGGCCGTTGTTATTGTTTTTGTTTTGTTGACGAAGCAGAGATGAGGAGCGTTGCTCATCGTGTGGGAAAAAAGTGCTGTTCTATTGCGCATGCAATGATATCTGAGGGCGGAAAACATTGTTACAAACATGACTAACATTAGCTTTGCAGTAACTTATTTGTTGTTATTATATCGCAAACTGGTGTGGCAGTTTCACCGATAAGGATTCTAACTTTAAAACTAGAATCCTTATTTAGTGAAACTGTCATGTCCGTTTGCAATATTACATTTTAGCAGACACCTTTATCCAGAGCAATTAGGGGTGCTTTGCTCATGGGCACGTCAACAGATGTTTCATCTAGTTGGCTCGGGGCGACCTTTTGCTTACTGGCCCAACGTGCTTAAATGTTAGGCTACCTGCCGCCCTATTACAAACAATGAAAATAGTTTTTTTTTTTTTTTACGGTGATGCCGGACGCTCCTCTCCGTCTCATCAGAAAAACAAATGCGGACTAGATCTTTAAAGAGCTGTTCCAAATAAACACTCTCAACAAGCTTTTGTTTCAGACACGTCTCATTGGTTAACTGATGGTTCTTTTTTGATACATTTATTCCAGTGGTTGCAAAAGGATGTTCAGATGTTCAGATGTCCTCTGTCATACCGTCTTAAAGCTGCAATAAGTCACTTTTTGGGAAACCTGACCAAATGTTCATAAAAATGAGAGATATAGATCTGTCATTCCCATGGAAAGCAAATCTAAGAAGCAGTAAATATGTTGCATGTGCACTATTTCTATGCTTTCCATTCTTAAGTTTAGTTTTAACATCTTTTACATTCAGTTTTGTACACCAGCATCAAACAGCTGAAAATACAATGATTCTCTATGCTTGTTTTATTACATAAAATTAGCTGAAGTATTAGAATTTTAGCAACCAGGAAATGGCGGCGCATGTTTTGCACATTACACCTTTAATGGGCAATATTTTCAGACTGCAATACAAATGAAATTTCCTGTGAGGGGAAGGGACAATGGCATGCCAGAGGTTTTACAGGCTGTCATGTTTCATTCATCATCCCATGGTCCACTGGCCCTGTGGTTGATAAATGCTATATCAAAGACATGGTCTCTATCTCCTCAATCACACGTTGTACACAGGAGAGCAGAGCTGCTAGTGACATCTTCATCACAGACTGCCTGTAATTATCCTAATCTCCATGGCTCCTGTGGACCCAGGCCCTGCATGGCTTGGGCTCTCAGACTTACAATCTCTCTCTCTCTCTCTCTCTCTCTCTCTCTCTCTCTCTCTCTCTCTCTCTCTCTGTGTATGTATGTGTATGGCCTATAATACTAGATCCAAGACACGTGAACATATACAAGGTAATACAACAGAATAAACATTTACAGTTGTGTCTGTACATACAGAAAAACTCTCAAAGAAGCTGCACATTGTTTATTGCAACTGTATAGTGATACATGTTAGCTTTGTTACGTTATATTACAAATATATTTTATGTACAGACAAAATGTGTCGGCTCAATTTACACCAACAATTAATTTATACAGTACATATACATTGCTTGGTTGCTTTGTTGCAAGCAAATGAATACCTGGCCTTACATTTGAGGTTTCATGTCATAAAGTAATATTGAAAAATGACTGCTGCAGGTAACCATTATATTTTATAGAATATCACTCTACCATCTAGACTTACAGTGCATTCGGAAAGATTTCATACCCCTTGACTTTTTCCACATTTTGTTAAGTTACAGCCTTATTCTAAATAGTTTAAATGTTTTGTGTTCCTCATCAATCTACACACAATACCCCATAATGACAAAGCAAAAACAGTTTATTAGAATTTTTGCAAATGTATTTAAAAAACAAACAGAAATACCTTATTTACGTAAGTATTCAAACCCTTTGCTATGAGACTCGAAATTGAGCTCAGGTACATCCTGTTCCCATTGATCAAACAAAGAGATGTTTCTACAACTTCATTGGAGTCCACCTGTGGTAAATTCAATTGATTGGACATGATTTGGAAAGGCACACATCTGTCTATATAAGGCCCCACAGTTGACAATGCATGTCAGAGCAAAAACCAAGCAATGAGGTCGAAGGAATTGTCCGTAAAGCTCTGAGACAGGATTGTGTCGAGGCACAGGTCTGGGGAAGGGTACCAAAAAATGTCTGCAGCATTGAAGGTCCCCAGAGAACACAGTGGCCTCCATCGTTCTTAAATGGAAGAAGTTTGGAAACATCAAGACTCTTACTAGAGTTGGCCGCCTGCCCAAACTGAGCAATCAGGGGACAAGGGCCTTGGTCAGGGAGGTGACCAACAAACCGATGGTCATTCTGACAGAGTTCCAGAGTTCCTCTGTGAAGATGGGAGAACCTTCCAGAAGGACAACCATCTCTGCAGCACTTCAGCAATCAGGACTTTATGGTAGAGTGGCCAGACGGAAGCCACTCCTCAGTAAAAGGCACGACAGCCAGCTTGGAGTTTGCCAAAAGGCACCTAAAGGACTTTGCTCATAAGAAACAAGATTCTCTGATCTGATGAAACCAAGATTGAACTCTTTGGCCTCAATGCCAAGCGTTATGTCTGGAGGAAACCTGACACCACCCCTACAGTAAAGCATGGTGGTGGCATGCTGTGGGGATGTTTTTCAGCGGAAGGGACTGGGAGACGAGGGAAAGATGAACGGAGCAAAGTACAGAGAGATCTTTGATGAAAACCTGCTCCAGAGCGCTCAGGACCTCAGACTGGGGCGAAGGTTCACCTTCCAACAGGACAATGACCCTAAGCACACAGCTAAGACAAGGCAGGAGTGGCTTCGGGACAAGTCTCTGTATGTCCTTGAGTGGCCCAGCCAGAGCCTGGACTTGAACCTGATCGAACATCTCTGGAGAGACCTAAAAATAGCTGTGCAGCGACGCTCCCCATCCAACCATGACAGAGCTTGAGAGGATCTGCAGAGAATAATGGGAGAAACTCCCCAAATACAGGTGTGCCAAGCTTGTAGCATCATACCAAAGAATACAGATGGCTGTAATCGCTGCCAATGGGGCTTCAACAAAGTACTGAGTAAAGGGTCTGAATACTTTTGTAAATGTGATATTTCATTTTTTTTTTATAAATGTGCAAAACTTTCTAAAAACCTGTTTTTGTTTTGTCATTATGGGGCATCGTGTGTAGATTGTTGAGGAGGGGGGGGGGACTATTTAATTAATTTTAGAATAAGTCTGTAGAAATGTGGAAAAAGTCAAGGGGTTTGAATGTTTTCCCAATGCACTGTATGATTAAGTCAGTTGTCATTATTCCCTGTACCTTGCACTCTGCCACACCAGCAGTATGTTCATTGGAATGATCTAAATCATTGTTACTTTGAGTTTGTAAGCCAGATATCAGGTCATAACTATTGACAGTACTAGTGCTGTAGAGCAGACTCTTGTATCTATTCCGCCTTTTACATAAGTGATAGACATTAGATTGTGTATGTTGACAAAGATTATGGCTAACATATTAAGAGTACCTGTCTATACCATGGTTTAAGAAATGTGATTATTGTTTCCTATAAATTACTCACCTGAAGAGCTTGATTTAAACACCATAAGGTTAGTCACTGGATATAATGTCCTGCGTCAACTTCATTCTCATAAAATTATGTTCTGCACTATAAAACATACGGACTACGATATAAGATTGCTGTCCCAAGCTACTTAGTGTGAGCACTGTGAACTGACATACGCTCTCCTCTTCTTTTCATCCTGTTTTCTCCCATATGAATCACACCGTACCATCAGTTCTAAGGCAGTAGTACACTTTGCTCAAAGTTAGGTAAACAGACACATTTGAACTACATTTAAAGGGAGAGAAGCAGGCATACAGCCACACCGTTACATGTGTTCGTCTTTGGAGCAACAGGATGCACCCTGCTTCTCCTTTATTGCTCCACCAAGAGTCCTGCCTGAGGCTTAGATATTGCACTTTCTATGTCATCTGCTTCTTGATCTGGCTGTGTGAGATGCCTTTATTTCAGAGTTCAAGAGTTGTTTGAATTGAGGTTTTTGTGGAGAGGAAGTCGTTTTGAAAAGGGGCTACTTGGTCTTGTTTATGGATATTTAATGAAAGGTGTTTGGGTTCGGTCGTATCATCATAGATACTTTCTTCAGGGAGTAGGCACCTCCTCTGAATTCAGCCCAGTAGACTCCATCTTGGTAGCGACTGCGGTAGTGTCCTCCTCTGTACCATACTCCGTTGAGGTTAGAATGGGCACATGCATTGTACCACCAGCCTCCCTTCTGGTAGTGGGCACAGTTACCTGGGTTGAAGCAAATATTAGTTAGACAATATTGTAAAATCTCAACAAAAATGAGTGGGCTTACATTTGTGGGCTTACAGTATGGACTAGGCTAATTAACTGAGTCAGAACTCAACACTAGAAATGTTATCTCGTGTTTCTGTTTCAACGTGACTGAGTGAGCGTGTGCTACCTGTATATGCATCATGGTCTCTGTCCAGCGTAGTGAACTGTTTGCCATTGTGCCAGGTGAGGGAGTCTCCGGCGTTGCCATGGTAGCGGCCCACCCTGAGCTTGTAGAAGTCTGCCTCAGGCTCCAGCCTGAAGCTGGCGTACTCTGCAAACACCTTCCTCCCAGACCAGTCTTCCAGAGTCACCAGCAGCTTGTAGTTCCTCTGGTTGGTCAGCCAGTAGATGTTCTCTAGGCCCAACCAATACTCTCCATCGATGTTCCCAAAGCCTTGCTATGAGGGGCAAAGGGAGAATACATACAACACAGTCAACATGATGGGCTTTACACAAGTCCTTTCAGCTGAAAGCAGTTGGTCTTGAGGTCTGGGGGATAATTCAGAGCCTCTTCTCTAGTCGGTGCCTGGGAAGTACTGAGATAAACAGTCCCTCTAGATGCTCTGACAGTAAAGATCAATATGAATCTGTCTTAGAGTGTTGTTTATTGTCAGGGAAGGTACCAGCAAATAGCCCATGAGCCTACTACACCATAGCCAGTATTCAGTGGTCAGATCTTCACTGTCTTGCAATTATAAAAAATGATTTAATGGCCTGTAGGATCTACAAGATGTGTGCTGGTCTGGACTGTTCTGCCTCAGTTCCGTGCCAGGACAGGTCACTGGATATGATGTGTTTTACATTACATTGCACATGCTTTGAATCATGGGAAGATCTGGCAATTGTACACATTTAATTCCCATGTGTTTTAATGTGTATCGTAAAGGTCTTGGAAAGTTCTCTGGCAAGGATTTAAACGAGATTCTTGCAAATTGTCTGTCTGCCCTATGATGTTTGCACTCAAATTGTTTTGCCTTGTTGCAGTGCTTTAGATCCTTACACTAACCAGACCCTTTTCACCTCATTCCCTACTGGCAATATTCATCCCTTAGTATTTCAATGCTGTCCTCATGACTGCCTGTGTAATGTTGTGTAACTACCAGAATTCAGACATTTATTTTTCCTCAAACTATTGCTATGATGTAAATATAAATAATTTTCATGGACCATGAATCATTTTTCAGTGGGCAATATTTTTATTGTGGCATTTATTTCCAGTATGGCAGCTTTTCATCCACACGTTTCTCATTAAGCCTGTATGCGTCCTGTGTGGACTAATTTCACAAAGACCCAACTCCTGTTGACGGATGGTATGAGTCATCGGCCAGTGGTGTGACTGACAGGTGCAGAACCCTGTAGGTACAGGCAGTGCAAGGGACCATTCTCCTGAAACCTCAACAATGACTTAGTTTATTTATTAGTTCAGATCTTTTTAACGTCAGACACACCAGACATAAGTCACCTGTTTCACTTCGAACTACTGCCAATGTTCAGCATACAGACACAGTTCTACATAGAACCTGCCTCCCCTTTATACTAAAAGAGTTTGCCTTAGTGTGGGGCTGTTCTACATACCTTGTAAGTCTCCCAGTTCCTGAAGAAGTTGACTGATCCGTCCAGCCTCCTCTGGATGACGGTCCAGCCACCAGGGTCGTGTCTCTGGTCACACCACACCTGCATTAGTTTGTTGGCGTTCTCTGGCTTCACCAGGTACATGCCACTGGCCGTGTGGCCATCCTCAAGGGCCTGTAGGCAGTCCTTCCATGGCCCTGCATGGGACAGGAAATGAGACAGACACAGTGGTTAGACAGAAAGCCTGGTGGAGTCAGTGGAGGTTGTTAAAGGATATTTTTTCTATAATATGAGTCACTTTCATATTCATCATTAACCCTTGTGTGGTGTTCATGTTTTTGTTATTCACCCAATGTTTGCAGGTCTGGACCCACAACATTATTGGGTTTTTAAAACAATACAGCCATACCAATTTTTGTAAAAAATACTTAACACTTAATATTTATATGTTGACTGATATCAATTACAAGGAATATAGACAGCATACATGATTAATATTTGCCATTTACCTCTGCTAGATCACATTGACCAATAAAAGGGCTATTCGTTTTTTTAAAATAAAAAGTGATTTATGTAAACAAAAATCAGTTATAATCAAGACATGGGTGCAAAAAAATAATGTTTATCTTGAACAAATATAAATGAAACAAGGTTTTCATCACTATTGATGTTTATTGCTTTGAACTGAACAAATTGGAAGGACTAATTTGACATACAGTATTTTATGGAAATTCTAAATGAGCCCCATTGAACACAAATTAGGCCGGTCTACACACCACATGAGGGACAGAGTTTAACTGTGTGTGTGTTGCTAATGTATTTATTGCATTTGATGCATGTGTACTGTGTCTTCCTGTCCTTCTTGGGTCCACACACATCACAGCGCTTCTTCTTGTTGCTACCGGTTGCAATCTAGAATGATGAAAACATTTAGTTGAGGAATTTTACTAACATCTCACTCACTCGCATATATAGTTACAGCATGCCAAGGTAGGAGAATCAGACACACACACATGCAACAACATTACTAACACTTACTTCCGGTATTGGAGTTGGTTCTGTGGGTCAGACGGATGGGGCTCCAGCATCCTCCTCATGATGGCTGCAGAAGCTGGGGTCCTTGGGATATGTTGCCTATTCTGGATTTGAGATCTTACCAATGCCTTGCCCAGCTCCTCGAGAAAGTGCCATCTCCTCTGGAGCTTCCCTCTGTTCCAATCTGGGTTCAAGGCCATCAAGATGACAAACGGGTTGTACACCGAGATGTCCAAGATGTTGAAGAATATCGTAAGATTCTTCTTTTCAGCTGTAGCCAGTCACCAGCTTGTCTAAATTGTCCACCCCTCATTTTGTGGCATAGTAATGCATTATGATTTCTGTTTTTTGATGTTCCTGGCCACAGATTCTGCCAACCCTATGCAGCGTACTCATGAGTACGACATTTTTGCCTTTCTTTGGCACGTAGGACACTAGGGACGTGTAGGCCGTGAACACAAATGTAGAGGAATTGATAGGCCTGTTCTGTGTATTCAACAGCTGAGTTGGGAGCTCTGGCTTGTTTTTTCGTACTGTTCCTACCATTGTCAGCTTCATCTTGGGGAGCTCCTGTCCCAGCTTGTGCAAAGTAAAACAGTTTTTCATATGATGTTGTGGCCACGGAGTCCCTGTGTCACGTCCAGGACAACCCACATCCCTTGGTTATTCTCAGGGGCTCCTCCATCTGGCTTCCCCATATACACTTGCAAGTTCCACGCATAGGATGAAGCAGCATCACAGGGAGCCCAGATCTTGATTCCATATTTTGTATGTTTAGACGGTATGTACTGCCTGAAGGGCAGTGTCCCGTAAATGGTATAAGCTGCTTATCAACAGTAACGTTGGGCCCAGGGTTGTGAAACAGGAGAAGGTGGTCCACCCACTTGTCCCACACGGACCTGATTGCAGCTAGCTGGTCTCTCTGCCGCCGAGCTGGTCTGGTGTCTCGGTTATCGAAGCGAATAATCATGGAAATAATGTTGACGTTTTTCAGAGACGTTGTTGCACGGAAGAGTTCTCTGCCAGTTTCTGCATCCCACGGGGATTCTGTGGATTCCACATTGGATCTGAAAACACCAGCAAGGATAAGAACCCCAAAGTATGCATGTAAATGAGTTTGGTCCATCTCCTTTCATCGCTCTCCAAAAACATGCCTTCCCTCCAAATGAGTGCAGTCCAGAATGATTTTCTGGATGGTGTCTGGGATGAACAGTTCAAAAGAAGACTTTGTGTTCTGAACATGAGTAACCGCCATCCGCGTCGGCCCTGGTTGCATCCTTATCACATTGACAGCTATGCGGGGTGGCTCATTCCTTGGGAATATTTCTCCTCCTGCAGGCTGCTGATGAACTGGTTGCTGACAGGCTGGTTCTGGAGCTGGCTGCTGACGGGTTGGTTCTGGGGCTGGCTGCTGACGGGCTGGTTCTGGGGCTGGCTGCTGACGGGCTGGTTCTGGGGCTGGCTGCTGACTGGCTGGTCCTGGGGCTGGCTATGGGTCAATCTCATCCTCTTCTTCCAACTCACTGTCAGACTCCGAATTGACAGAGACATGATCCTCATATTCTGAAAATTCTTCATCTTCCAAAGTGGAAGATGCTATTTCCACACTAGCTTCTCTCTCTACAAAAATGATTTCTAAGGTCCTCTGATCAGAGATTATTTTTGCCATACTGATTGATTGTGGTAAGGAGCACACATGCAAAGCTATTTATTTGTTCAGTCACTCTCCCCCAATTTGTACCTGGCTGGGGTAGAGTGTGGGAAAATACAGATTTCTTTTTACAATGTATCGAAATAATGTATTGTAATAGAGTAGGTTCCCGCAAGACATTGTGTAGTTTCACACACTACAAAGGGTAAAGAGTGTGAGAAAAGCGGGAGACATGCAGGGAGACAGACAGGTTCTTGGTGCTATGTTGAAACAGCAGGCCCAGGGAGGAGGAAGACAGAGTGAAGGCACACAGCAAACCTTTTTGTTTAATTTTGACTTGTTTTCACCTACACACACACTTTTCTACACTTTTTAATTAACCTCGGGTCCAGTGGACCCAAACACCACATACTGTATGTTTTATTCTTGTGTAGGGGGGTGCACAGTGTGCACTCAATGAGCGTGTTATTTTACATGTTCTTCACAGAAAATGAGCCAAGGCCAATGAGGCTCAGGTTGAAAAAATAATTAATTTGATAATTTCTCTTTAGTAAACATTGAAAATGGGTCCCACAGACCTGAATACCACACAAGGGTTAATACAACATTCTTATTGTGTGACCATCACAGTACTGGAGATAGATGCTATACAGCCTAATTGAAAAGACCACAGCATCATGTTACTGCTGCTACTCCCATTTTACAGTAGCTTTCAGTTTAAGGCCAGGATTGACTTTGGTTGCTGCTCTCACAAGTGAAATTACTGTAGGCTGTGCAGCCAAGAGCAACATTGGCATATGGCTATAGGGAGGCCTGATTGCTGAATGATGCAACATTAGCAGATACTGTAGATCAGCATGCACTCTAAAGGTCCCTTGTTGATGAATGATATCATGGGCATTGGGCTGTAGAAAACACTCTTTTGTTGAAGTAGAGCTGGAAAGTCTCTTAATATTTAATCACTGTCTTTCTAAACCCCTATTAAACCCTTGCATGTTTATTATGTTGTTATTGTCAATGGGTGTTTTTGACCTACCCCAGTGGAGGTAAAACCACTTCCTCTACAATACTGACCCAGAGAGCAGTTGTGCTGTCATGCAGATCGGAGACATTCCATGTGATTGATAGTGTTTTCATAAAGCGTATTCTCTCAGCAGTGGGCTTTAGCTTGGCCATTCTCTGGTAATCTAATCTCAGATATCAGCCATTAAAACTCTACTGAGACAATGGCCTTCTTCATCTGGAAAGGCCTGTGTATTTGTGGAAACACAATGTGCCATACAGCTGTCTGTCCACATTTCATCACAATATTGTTTTGAACATTTGTATTAGGACTGATGCCTAACTGAGCATCTACTCAATGCAGTTTTTTAAAAACCTTTATTTAGCTAGGCAAGTCAGTTAAGAACAAATTCTTATTTACAATGACGGCCTACCCCTGCCAAACCCGTACGACGCTTGGCCAATTGTGCTCCGCCCTATGGGACTCCCAATCACAGCCAGATGTGATACAGCCTGGATTCGAACCAGGGACTGTAATGATATCTCTTGCATTGAGATGTAGTGCCTTAGACCGCTGCACCACTCAGGAGCCCTAGTGAGTCTTAATGGGTGTCTTAATGGGTGCTGATGAAAATTTTGCCTAAAGTGCATTACTGTGGCTTGGAAACACGATGATATTTCAAAAGGAGGGAAATAATTAGTAGGACAAGCTTTTGTTATCATTGTGATGTCTCCAAATTGACTAGCTAGCTAAGATTGAGGGGAGAGCACTGACATTTTAGCTAGCTAACGTTAGCATTGCTATCTACAGTTGAAGTCGGAAGTTTACATACACCTTAGCCAAATACATTTAAACTCAGTTTTTCACAATTCCTGACATTTAATCTTAGTAAAAATCCCCTGTCTAAGGTCAGTTAGGATCACCACTTTATTTTAAGAATGGGAAATTTCAGAATAATAGAGAGTGATTTATTTCAGCTTTAATTTCTTTCATCACATTCCCAGTGGGTCAGAAGTTTACATACACTCAATTAGTATTTGGTAGCATTGCCTTTAAATTGTTTAACTTGGGTCAAACGTTTCGGGTAGCCTTCCACAAGCTTCCCACAATAAGTTGGGTGAATTTTGGCCCATTCCTCCTGACAGAGCCTGGGTAACTGAGTCAGGATTGTAGGCCTCCTTGATTGCACATGCTTTTTCAGTTCTGCCCACAAATTCTCAGCTTGGTCCATTTGGAAGACCAAGCTTTAACTGATGTCTTGAGATGTTGCTTCAATATACCAACATAATGTTTTGTCCTCATGATGCCATCTATTTTGTGAAGTGCACCAGTCCCTCCTGCAGCAAAGCACCCCACAACATGATGCTGCCACCCCCATGCTTCACAGTTGGGATGGTGTTCCTCGGCTTGCAAGCCTCCCCCTTTTTCCTCTAAACATAGCAATGTTCATTATGGCCAAACAGTTATATTTTGTTTCATCAGACCAGAGGGCATTTCTCCAAAATGTACGATCTTTGTCCCCATGTGCAGTTGCAAACCATAGTCTGGCTTTTTTATGGCGATTTTGGAGCACTTTTCACACCAAAGTACGTTAATCACTAGGAGACAGTGATCCTCCCTGAGCAGTATGACGGCTGCGTGGTCCCATGGTGTTTATACTTGTGTACTATTATTTGTACGGATGAACGTGGTACTTTCAGGTGTTTGGAAATTGCTCCCAAGGATGAACCAGACTTGTGGAGGGCCACAATTTTTTTTCTGAGTTCTTGGCTGATTTCTTTTGATATTCCCATGATGTCAAGCAAAGTTTGAAGGTAGGCCTTGAAATACATCCACAGGTGCACATCCAATTGACTCAAATGATGTCAATAAGCCTACCAGAAACTTCTAAAGCCATGACATAATTTTCTGGAATTTTCCAAGCTGTTTAAAGGCAAAGTCAACTTAGTGTATGTAAACGTCTGACCCACTGGAATTGTGAAACAGTGAATTATAAGTGAAATAATCTGTCTGTAAACAATTGTTGGAAAAATGACTTGTGTCATGCACACCGTAGATGTCCTAACCGACTTACCGAAACTATAGTTATTTAACAAGAAATTTGTGGAGTGGTTGAAAAATGAGTTTTAATGACTCCAACCTAAGTGTATGTAAACTTCTGACTTCAACTGTATTTCTGATTAACTTTGCTAGCTCATGGCAACCTTGCCATCTCTTTAAAGTTAACTTGACCACATCATAATGATGACAATGTTGTTTTCTACAATGGATTTTTCTTAATCTACTTCAGCAATGTCCAAGCAGCAATGTTTCCAAGCCATTATAGTGTACATTTGATGAAACAGTCATTAGCCCCCAATTAGAAAGACCTGGCATCAACCATCAGCCAGACATCATTATGCTGCAGCATCTGTAGTACGTTGATAGCAATGGCAACGATGCAACCTAGTGACGGAGGTGCAACCCATGAATACGCAACTTGGAGAAGTACACATACAGGCTATGCTCTGTCTTATGGCTGCACCTCCATCGAGTAGAAATCATCATAACAATTCTAATAAATGCAAGAGTTGGGCAATAGATGAAAATACTGCAAATGTTTTATTTTTTAAATAATCCATCAGATTTTGACTGATTTATAGCACATAAAACATTTTACTGACATGGACAAATAATGTATGGAGTTCAGTGATTTTGATGGGAATTCAGGCATTGAATTTATTGTTGAATTTCACTTTTTCTTAGAATGCAATCATACAGTATATACATTTTCTTATTGTATCAGATATTTCGTGTTAAAATAGATAACTATTGGGCGTATTTGCATTAATAACTTTACACAAAGGGATGGAACAGGGTTGAACATGGCTGCAACCACCAAACACTTTGGTCTACTATACCTGCTCTTACCTGTTCTGTCTACCCTACCTGCTCTTACATGTTCTGTCTGCCCTACCTGCTCTTACCTGTTCTGTCTGTCCTACCTGCTCTTACCTGTTCTGTCTACCCTACCTGGTCTTACCTGTTCTGTCTGTCCTACCTGCTCTTACCTGTTCTGTCTGCCCTACCTGCTCTTACATGTTCTGTCTGTCCTACCTGGTCTTACCTGTTCTGTCTGCCCTACCTGCTCTTACCTGTTCTGTCTGTCCTACCTGCTCTTACATGTTCTGTCTGTCCTACCTGCTCTTACATGTTCTGTCTGTCCTACCTGCTCTTACATGTTCTGTCTGTCCTACCTGCTCTTACATGTTCTGTCTGTCCTACCTGCTTTTACCTGTTCTGTCTGCCCTACCTGCACTTACCTGTTCTGTCTGCCCTACCTGCACTTACCTGTTCTGTCTACCCTACCTGCACTTACCTGCGCTGTCTAGACAGCCTCATTAATTACTGTTGTTGTCACGTTCTGTTGCATAAGAGTGTCAATAGCAGGATACCCTCGGATAAAAAAAAAAATCACCAATATATGGCTGAAAATGACAGATCCTCAGGTGGACGAGGCATGTGCGTTGCTAGTGTAAGTATGTGGGCGGAAAAAATTGTTGGGGTGTTCCAGCATCAGACTGCGTTGGTTTTTGCAGTACTACAATGACACTTTTTGCAAAACATTACTTCAACTCAGATTTTCCTGAACCTCTTCAAGTGTACACTATTAATCTGGTTGTTTATTCAAATTCATTATACTGAATTGGACTAATTTAAGATAATCCTACTACATTAAAATCCTTATTTTACCTCAGTAACTCTGCCAGGGAGACCGCTGGAACTTATCCCAAATTCCAAAATGTTCAAACTTTCACTTCACGTTTCATTTATCTGACATAATTCCCAACTTGGCAGTTGGTCTTTTAACAGAAGTACTTGGATGAGGTATTTAATATGGCTATGTTTTGAAGACAAATTTGAAAACTGACCATTAAAGCATTGTTGTGTCTTTCTGTAGGTTAAAGTATGTTTCCTTATCTCTGAAACATCCTCCACCACCATAGTATATCATTTAACGAGGAATGAAGTTTATAAATGCTGCACGTGTTTGGTTTATTAGTCTCTCTTGGTGTTTGTTCTCTTTGAAACTGGTTAATATCTGTAAAAACAGGTTCATATCTGTAATAACATGAATTGGCTTATTGCCTGTTAGCCGTTACTCTCCACCTAGAAGAGCTCTAGTCATCATACTTGGAAACCGGCTTCTATTGGGCCGCTGGTGTAACAGTATAGCTTCCGTCCCTCTCCTCGCCTCGAACCAGGGACCCTCTACACACATCTACAACTGCCTCCCACGAAGCATCGTTACCCATCGCTCCAAAAAAGCCGCGGCCCTTGCAGAGCAAGGGGAACTACTACTTCAAGGTCTCAGAGCGAGTGACATCACCGATTGAAACGCTATTAGCGTGCACCCCACTAACTAGCTAGCCATTGCACATCAATTACACTGGCTCCACTTCTCTAATTGGATGTGAAAGTATTTTCCTATTCAAGAGTTTACACTAGTGGTCACCAACCTTTTCTGCGTCAAAATCACTATCGCGGTCAAAAAGCAAGCCGAGATCTACCGCTCAGAATTTAAAAAAACATGTATTTTTTATTTACATGAACCTAATAAAAACTGTTCTGAAGGAATGAGGTTTGGGTACTAGGCCTAATATATTATCACAGCATATTGGCTATATGCCTGGCCTGCCAATATTATTCTTCTCAGACCAAATTATATTTGAAAACTCAAGCTTTCATAACATAATAGATAAGTTGATGTGCAAGGCACAGCTGAGCATAAATTGAAATAATTCGCTTTTTTATTTTACTGGACTGATGTTACCTGCATCTGATGGTCATGGTGCTTTTAAAACAACCGGGAACTCAGAAAAAAACTAGGTCAAATCATGATGTCAGTGATCTTCAGGTCGGAAAGTTGGAGCTCTAGAAAGATACCCATGTGTTTGATATATTTGATACCATTCTGTTGATACTGCTCCAGCCATTACTACAAACCCGTCCTCCCCAATGAAGGTGTCACCAACTGTGGTATCGGTACACTTGGCTACTCATTCATTGCAGCTGCAGCGCGAGTGGAAATAGGGAGAAGCGCGATTTATGTTTTGTAATAGTGTTGAATAAAAACAGTGTTGACAATGCTGAATAAAAACATGAACTGGACCAGTTGGTGACCACTGGCTTACACTGATGTGATTAGCCAACTGACCTGTTTAGAAAAAGATGGACATTTGTACAGAGACAGGAGGAAGAGAGGTGTACACACAGAGACTGAAGCAGCTAGTCTTTGTCCAACCAGGGAATGGAAGCGTGCCCTGGTTTAAATTACTAGGAAAAGGCAGTGTGTGTGTGTGTGTGTGTGTGTGTGTGTGTGTGTGTGTGTGTGTGTGTGTGTGTGTGTGTGTGTGTGTGTGTGTGTGTGTGTGTGTGTGTGTGTGTGTGTGTGTGTGTGTGTGTGTGTGAGAGAGAGGGGTGATAGAAAGAGAGGAAGACAAGACAGGGGGATGTCAGGCTTTCATAAAGAGGTCACACTGACAGCCTGGCTGTATCAGAATAAAAAGGAGGGAAATCAAGGAGCTAATTCCAAGTAGGACTGTAAACGACAAGTAGGACTGTCACAGACCGAGACAGAGGAACAAAGGTTCACATTGTAAATTACCAGGCTAAAACAGGTTAGGTTGTGCTTGGATTGCATGTGGGAAGTAATCCATCAGCCAGCCTCCTTCTCTCCAGTGGGCTTTGTGGAAGAGCTGTGTTATTTAGACATAAACCAGAGGGCTGAGCCTGCCACTGTGGCAGAACATTTGACTGATACAAGCCTAGTGGGGATGGAATAAATGACATCACACAGATACGTACTCATTATCTTTCCTCTGTCTTTTCATACCCTCTATTCCTTACTCTTTCTTTCTTTATTTTCTTTATTTCTCTCTCTACCACCACACCTCTCTCTCTCCATTCCTTTCTGCATTGTAATAGGACTCAGTTTTTGTGTGAGGAGTTTGTATAACCTTTGAGGGGTGAGTTGCAGTTGGCCCTGACAGGAAATTGCTTGCCCCCCTTCAAACACAGTCAGGAAAGCACACTGTGGAACACAAACATTTCTATGGAAAGAGCTGTACAGCATAAGCCAGTGTTTCCTACTACATTCAAATGACATGGTATCTAGTGGATGTACTGAATCTGTTAACAAGAAAATACTTATCAAATCATTTTCAGTTGATTTGGCGAATTCCTTATGGAAGCCTCACCGAGTCTTATACATCCTCTGGACAATCCGTGGCAGAGTGCTGCTAGCCTGTGGCGGGGTTTCCCTCATAACTGAAACGCTATATTTACCATGCTACCATTGTCAGGGATAGATTGACCATGAAATGCAGTGTAAGCTGGCTTCGCCCCCTCAGCAGTCAGCTTGTTAGCCCATGGTGAGTTGAGACCACACAAACCCTGTCTCTAAACTTCCCTTCATCTGGTGTCTGTCTGCTGAGACACATCTGCTTTTCGCTCAAAAATACTATCGTATACTCTGGTATAAATACTATAGTATTCACTGTAGGGTTTTTGCGGACTTTACTGTAGTATTAACTGTTGTGTTTTTGCGGCCATTACTGTAGTATACTGTAGTATTTAGAATTGACTAACACTGTTGTAAAAAAACTGTAGTATAAACTAGTAATTACTGTACTATTTTTGAGAACTGTATATACAATAGTAATTACTGTAGTTTTTTGCTGACTGTAGTATACTGTAGTATTTACTGTAGTGTTTTTGTGGACAGTCGTATTTACCGTAGTGTTTTTGTGGACTGTCGTATTTACTGTAGTGTTTTTGCGTACTGTAGTATACTTTAGTATTCACTATAGTGTTTTGTAGTGGACATTACTGTAGTGTTTACTGTAGTGTTTTATAGCAGACATTACTGTAGTGTTCACTGTAGTGTTTTATAGTGGACATTACTGTAGTGTTTACTGTAGTGTTTTATAGCAGACATTACTGTAGTGTTTACTGTAGTGTTTTATAGCAGACATTACTGTAGTGTTTACTGTAGTGTTTTATAGTGGACATTACTGTAGTGTTTACTGTAGTGTTTACTGTAGTGTTTTATAGTGGACATTACTGTAGTGTTTACTGTAGTGTTTTATAGTGGACATTACTGTAGTGTTTACTGTAGTGTTTTATAGTGGACATTACTGTAGTGTTTACTGTAGTGTTTTATAGCAGACATTACTGTAGTGTTTACTGTAGTGTTTTATAGCGGACATTACTGTAGTGTTTACTGTAGTGTTTTATAGCAGACATTACTGTAGTGTTTACTGTAGTGTTTTATAGCAGACATTACTGTAGTGTTTACTGTAGTGTTTTATAGCAGACATTACTGTAGTGTTTACTGTAGTGTTTTATAGCAGACATTACTGTAGTGTTTACTGTAGTGTTTTATAGTGGACATTACTGTAGTGTTTACTGTAGTGTTTTATAGCAGACATTACTGTAGTGTTTACTGTAGTGTTTTATAGCAGACATTACTGTAGTGTTTACTGTAGTGTTTTATAGCAGACATTACTGTAGTGTTTACTGTAGTGTTTTATAGCAGACATTACTGTAGTGTTTACTGTAGTGTTTTATAGCAGACATTACTGTAGTGTTTACTGTAGTGTTTTATAGCAGACATTACTGTAGTGTTTTATAGTGGACATTACTGTAGTGTTTACTGTAGTGTTTTATAGCAGACATTACTGTAGTGTTTACTGTAGTGTTTTATAGCAGACATTACTGTAGTGTTTACTGTAGTGTTTTATAGCAGACATTACTGTAGTGTTTACTGTAGTGTTTTATAGTGGACATTACTGTAGTGTTTACTGTAGTGTTTTATAGCAGACATTCGTGTGGTGTTTACTGTAGTGTTTTATAGCAGACATTACTGTAGTGTTTACTGTAGTGTTTTATAGCAGACATTACTGTAGTGTTTACTGTAGTGTTTTATAGCAGACATTACTGTATTGTTTACTGTAGTGTTTTATAGCAGACATTACTGTAGTGTTTTATAGTGGACATTACTGTAGTGTTTACTGTAGTGTTTTATAGCAGACATTACTGTAGTGTTTACTGTAGTGTTTTATAGCAGACATTACTGTAGTGTTTACTGTAGTGTTTTATAGTGGACATTACTGTAGTGTTTACTGTAGTGTTTTATAGCAGACATTACTGTAGTGTTTACTGTAGTGTTTTATAGCAGACATTACTGTAGTGTTTACTGTAGTGTTTTATAGCAGACATTACTGTAGTGTTTACTGTAGTGTTTTATAGCAGACATTACTGTAGTGTTTACTGTAGTGTTTTATAGTGGACATTACTGTAGTGTTTACTGTAGTGTTTTATAGTGGACATTACTGTAGTGTTTACTGTAGTGTTTTATAGCAGACATTACTGTAGTGTTTACTGTAGTGTTTTATAGCAGACATTACTGTAGTGTTTACTGTAGTGCTTTATAGTGGACATTACTGTAGTGTTTACTGTAGTGTTTTATAGTGGACATTACTGTAGTGTTTACTGTAGTGTTTTATAGTGGACATTACTGTAGTGTTTACTGTAGTGTTTTATAGCAGACATTACTGTAGTGTTTACTGTAGTGTTTTATAGTGGACATTACTGTAGTGTTTACTGTAGTGTTTTATAGTGGACATTACTGTAGTGTTTACTGTAGTGTTTTATAGCAGACATTACTGTAGTGTTTACTGTAGTGTTTTATAGTGGACATTACTGTAGTGTTTACTGTAGTGTTTTATAGCAGACATTACTGTAGTGTTTACTGTAGTGTTTTATAGCAGACATTACTGTAGTGTTTACTGTAGTGTTTTATAGCGGACATTACTGTAGTGTTTACTGTAGTGTTTTATAGCAGACATTACTGTAGTGTTTACTGTAGTGTTTTATAGCAGACATTACTGTAGTGTTTACTGTAGTGTTTTATAGCAGACATTACTGTAGTGTTTACTGTAGTGTTTTATAGCGGACATTACTGTAGTGTTTACTGTAGTGTTTTATAGCAGACATTACTGTAGTGTTTACTGTAGTGTTTTATAGTGGACATTACTGTAGTGTTTACTGTAGTGTTTTATAGCAGACATTACTGTAGTGTTTACTGTAGTGTTTTATAGTGGACATTACTGTAGTGTTTACTGTAGTGTTTTATAGCAGACATTACTGTAGTGTTTACTGTAGTGTTTTATAGCAGACATTACTGTAGTGTTTACTGTAGTGCTTTATAGTGGACATTACTGTAGTGTTTACTGTAGTGTTTTATAGTGGACATTACTGTAGTGTTTACTGTAGTGTTTTATAGTGGACATTACTGTAGTGTTTACTGTAGTGTTTTATAGCAGACATTACTGTAGTGTTTACTGTAGTGTTTTATAGTGGACATTACTGTAGTGTTTACTGTAGTGTTTTATAGTGGACATTACTGTAGTGTTTACTGTAGTGTTTTATAGCAGACATTACTGTAGTGTTTACTGTAGTGTTTTATAGTGGACATTACTGTAGTGTTTACTGTAGTGTTTTATAGCAGACATTACTGTAGTGTTTACTGTAGTGTTTTATAGCAGACATTACTGTAGTGTTTACTGTAGTGTTTTATAGCGGACATTACTGTAGTGTTTACTGTAGTGTTTTATAGCAGACATTACTGTAGTGTTTACTGTAGTGTTTTATAGCAGACATTACTGTAGTGTTTACTGTAGTGTTTTATAGCAGACATTACTGTAGTGTTTACTGTAGTGTTTTATAGCGGACATTACTGTAGTGTTTACTGTAGTGTTTTATAGCAGACATTACTGTAGTGTTTACTGTAGTGTTTTATAGCAGACATTACTGTAGTGTTTACTGTAGTGTTTTATAGCAGACATTACTGTAGTGTTTACTGTAGTGTTTTATAGTGGACATTACTGTAGTGTTTACTGTAGTGTTTTATAGCAGACATTACTGTAGTGTTTACTGTAGTGTTTTATAGTGGACATTACTGTAGTGTTTACTGTAGTGTTTTATAGCAGACATTACTGTAGTGTTTACTGTAGTGTTTTATAGCAGACATTACTGTAGTGTTTACTGTAGTGTTTTATAGTGGACATTACTGTAGTGTTTACTGTAGTGTTTTATAGCAGACATTACTGTAGTGTTTACTGTAGTGTTTTATAGCAGACATTACTGTAGTGTTTACTGTAGTGTTTTATAGCGGACATTACTGTAGTGTTTACTGTAGTGTTTTATAGCAGACATTACTGTAGTGTTTACTGTAGTGTTTTATAGCAGACATTACTGTAGTGTTTACTGTAGTGTTTTATAGCAGACATTACTGTAGTGTTTACTGTAGTGTTTTATAGCGGACATTACTGTAGTGTTTACTGTAGTGTTTTATAGCAGACATTACTGTAGTGTTTACTGTAGTGTTTTATAGCAGACATTACTGTAGTGTTTACTGTAGTGTTTTATAGCAGACATTACTGTAGTGTTTACTGTAGTGTTTTATAGCAGACATTACTGTAGTGTTTACTGTAGTGTTTTATAGCAGACATTACTGTAGTGTTACTGTAGTGTTTTATAGCAGACATTACTGTAGTGTTTACTGTAGTGTTTTATAGTGGACATTACTGTAGTGTTTACTGTAGTGTTTTATAGTGGACATTACTGTAGTGTTTACTGTAGTGTTTTATAGTGGACATTACTGTAGTGTTTACTGTAGTGTTTTATAGCAGACATTACTGTAGTGTTTACTGTAGTGTTTTATAGCAGACATTACTGTAGTGTTTACTGTAGTGTTTTATAGTGGACATTACTGTAGTGTTTACTGTAGTGTTTTATAGCAGACATTCGTGTGGTGTTTACTGTAGTGTTTTATAGCAGACATTACTGTAGTGTTTACTGTAGTGTTTTATAGCAGACATTACTGTAGTGTTTACTGTAGTGTTTTATAGCAGACATTACTGTATTGTTTACTGTAGTGTTTTATAGCAGACATTACTGTAGTGTTTTATAGTGGACATTACTGTAGTGTTTACTGTAGTGTTTTATAGCAGACATTACTGTAGTGTTTACTGTAGTGTTTTATAGCAGACATTACTGTAGTGTTTACTGTAGTGTTTTATAGTGGACATTACTGTAGTGTTTACTGTAGTGTTTTATAGCAGACATTACTGTAGTGTTTACTGTAGTGTTTTATAGCAGACATTACTGTAGTGTTTACTGTAGTGTTTTATAGCAGACATTACTGTAGTGTTTACTGTAGTGTTTTATAGCAGACATTACTGTAGTGTTTACTGTAGTGTTTTATAGTGGACATTACTGTAGTGTTTACTGTAGTGTTTTATAGTGGACATTACTGTAGTGTTTACTGTAGTGTTTTATAGCAGACATTACTGTAGTGTTTACTGTAGTGTTTTATAGCAGACATTACTGTAGTGTTTACTGTAGTGCTTTATAGTGGACATTACTGTAGTGTTTACTGTAGTGTTTTATAGTGGACATTACTGTAGTGTTTACTGTAGTGTTTTATAGTGGACATTACTGTAGTGTTTACTGTAGTGTTTTATAGCAGACATTACTGTAGTGTTTACTGTAGTGTTTTATAGTGGACATTACTGTAGTGTTTACTGTAGTGTTTTATAGTGGACATTACTGTAGTGTTTACTGTAGTGTTTATAGTGGACATTACTGTAGTGTTTACTGTAGTGTTTTATAGCAGACATTACTGTAGTGTTTACTGTAGTGTTTTATAGTGGACATTACTGTAGTGTTTACTGTAGTGTTTTATAGCAGACATTACTGTAGTGTTTACTGTAGTGTTTTATAGCAGACATTACTGTAGTGTTTACTGTAGTGTTTTATAGCGGACATTACTGTAGTGTTTACTGTAGTGTTTTATAGCGGACATTACTGTAGTGTTTACTGTAGTGTTTTATAGCAGACATTACTGTAGTGTTTACTGTAGTGTTTTATAGCAGACATTACTGTAGTGTTTACTGTAGTGTTTTATAGCGGACATTACTGTAGTGTTTACTGTAGTGTTTTATAGCAGACATTACTGTAGTGTTTACTGTAGTGTTTTATAGCAGACATTACTGTAGTGTTTACTGTAGTGTTTTATAGCAGACATTACTGTAGTGTTTACTGTAGTGTTTTATAGTGGACATTACTGTAGTGTTTACTGTAGTGTTTTATAGCAGACATTACTGTAGTGTTTACTGTAGTGTTTTATAGTGGACATTACTGTAGTGTTTACTGTAGTGTTTTATAGCAGACATTACTGTAGTGTTTACTGTAGTGTTTTATAGCAGACATTACTGTAGTGTTTACTGTAGTGTTTTATAGCGGACATTACTGTAGTGTTTACTGTAGTGTTTTATAGCAGACATTACTGTAGTGTTTACTGTAGTGTTTTATAGCAGACATTACTGTAGTGTTTACTGTAGTGTTTTATAGCAGACATTACTGTAGTGTTTACTGTAGTGTTTTATAGCGGACATTACTGTAGTGTTTACTGTAGTGTTTTATAGCAGACATTACTGTAGTGTTTACTGTAGTGTTTTATAGCAGACATTACTGTAGTGTTTACTGTAGTGTTTTATAGCAGACATTACTGTAGTGTTTACTGTAGTGTTTTATAGCAGACATTACTGTAGTGTTTACTGTAGTGTTTTATAGCAGACATTACTGTAGTGTTTACTGTAGTGTTTTATAGTGGACATTACTGTAGTGTTTACTGTAGTGTTTATAGCAGACATTACTGTAGTGTTTACTGTAGTGTTTTATAGTGGACATTACTGTAGTGTTTATGTAGTGTTTTATAGCAGACATTACTGTAGTGTTTACTGTAGTGTTTTATAGTGGACATTACTGTAGTGTTTACTGTAGTGTTTTATAGCAGACATTACTGTAGTGTTTACTGTAGTGTTTTATAGCAGACATTACTGTAGTGTTTACTGTAGTGTTTTTATAGCGGACATTACTGTAGTGTTTACTGTAGTGTTTTATAGCAGACATTACTGTAGTGTTTACTGTAGTGTTTTATAGCAGACATTACTGTAGTGTTTACTGTAGTGTTTTATAGCAGACATTACTGTAGTGTTTACTGTAGTGTTTTATAGCAGACATTACTGTAGTGTTTACTGTAGTGTTTTATAGCAGACATTACTGTAGTGTTTACTGTAGTGTTTTATAGCAGACATTACTGTAGTGTTTACTGTAGTGTTTTATAGCAGACATTACTGTAGTGTTTACTGTAGTGTTTTATAGCAGACATTACTGTAGTGTTTACTGTAGTGTTTTATAGTGGACATTACTGTAGTGTTTACTGTAGTGTTTTATAGCAGACATTACTGTAGTGTTTACTGTAGTGTTTTATAGCAGACATTACTGTAGTGTTTTATAGTGGACATTACTGTAGTGTTTACTGTAGTGTTTTATAGCAGACATTACTGTAGTGTTTTATAGCAGACATTACTGTAGTGTTTACTGTAGTGTTTTATAGCAGACATTACTGTAGTGTTTACTGTAGTGTTTTATAGCAGACATTACTGTAGTGTTTACTGTAGTGTTTTATAGCAGACATTCCTGTAGTGTTTACTGTAGTGTTTTATAGCAGACATTACTGTAGTGTTTACTGTAGTGTTTTATAGCAGACATTACTGTATTGTTTACTGTAGTGTTTTATAGCAGACATTACTGTAGTGTTTTATAGTGGACATTACTGTAGTGTTTACTGTAGTGTTTTATAGCAGACATTACTGTAGTGTTTACTGTAGTGTTTTATAGCAGACATTACTGTAGTGTTTACTGTAGTGTTTTATAGTGGACATTACTGTAGTGTTTACTGTAGTGTTTTATAGCAGACATTACTGTATTGTTTACTGTAGTGTTTTATAGCAGACATTACTGTAGTGTTTACTGTAGTGTTTTATAGCAGACATTACTGTAGTGTTTACTGTAGTGTTTTATAGCAGACATTACTGTATTGTTTACTGTAGTGTTTTATAGCAGACATTACTGTAGTGTTTTATAGTGGACATTACTGTAGTGTTTACTGTAGTGTTTTATAGCAGACATTACTGTAGTGTTTACTGTAGTGTTTTATAGCAGACATTACTGTAGTGTTTACTGTAGTGTTTTATAGTGGACATTACTGTAGTGTTTACTGTAGTGTTTTATAGCAGACATTACTGTAGTGTTTACTGTAGTGTTTTATAGCAGACATTCGTGTAGTGTTTACTGTAGTGTTTTATAGCAGACATTACTGTAGTGTTTACTGTAGTGTTTTATAGCGGACATTACTGTAGTTTTTACTGTAGTGTTTTATAGCAGACATTACTGTAGTGTTTACTGTAGTGTTTTATAGCAGACATTACTGTAGTGTTTACTGTAGTGTTTTATAGCAGACATTACTGTAGTGTTTACTGTAGTGTTTTATAGCAGACATTACTGTAGTGTTTACTGTAGTGTTTTATAGCAGACATTACTGTAGTGTTTACTGTAGTGTTTTATAGTGGACATTACTGTAGTGTTTACTGTAGTGTTTTATAGCAGACATTACTGTAGTGTTTACTGTAGTGTTTTATAGTGGACATTACTGTAGTGTTTACTGTAGTGTTTTATAGCAGACATTACTGTAGTGTTTACTGTAGTGTTTTATAGTGGACATTACTGTAGTGTTTACTGTAGTGTTTTATAGCAGACATTACTGTAGTGTTTACTGTAGTGTTTTATAGCAGACATTACTGTAGTGTTTACTGTAGTGTTTTATAGCGGACATTACTGTAGTGTTTACTGTAGTGTTTTATAGCAGACATTACTGTAGTGTTTACTGTAGTGTTTTATAGCAGACATTACTGTAGTGTTTACTGTAGTGTTTTATAGCAGACATTACTGTAGTGTTTACTGTAGTGTTTTATAGCAGACATTACTGTAGTGTTTACTGTAGTGTTTTATAGCAGACATTACTGTAGTGTTTACTGTAGTGTTTTATAGCAGACATTCGTGTAGTGTTTACTGTAGTGTTTTATAGCAGACATTACTGTAGTGTTTACTGTAGTGTTTTATAGCAGACATTACTGTAGTGTTTACTGTAGTGTTTTATAGTGGACATTACTGTAGTGTTTACTGTAGTGTTTTATAGCAGACATTACTGTAGTGTTTACTGTAGTGTTTTATAGCAGACATTACTGTAGTGTTTTATAGTGGACATTACTGTAGTGTTTACTGTAGTGTTTTATAGCAGACATTACTGTAGTGTTTACTGTAGTGTTTTATAGCGGACATTACTGTAGTGTTTACTGTAGTGTTTTATAGCAGACATTACTGTAGTGTTTACTGTAGTGTTTTATAGCAGACATTACTGTAGTGTTTACTGTAGTGTTTTATAGCAGACATTACTGTAGTGTTTACTGTAGTGTTTTATAGTGGACATTACTGTAGTGTTTACTGTAGTGTTTTATAGCAGACATTACTGTAGTGTTTACTGTAGTGTTTTATAGTGGACATTACTGTAGTGTTTACTGTAGTGTTTTATAGCAGACATTACTGTAGTGTTTACTGTAGTGTTTTATAGCAGACATTACTGTAGTGTTTACTGTAGTGTTTTATAGCGGACATTACTGTAGTGTTTACTGTAGTGTTTTATAGCAGACATTACTGTAGTGTTTACTGTAGTGTTTTATAGCAGACATTACTGTAGTGTTTACTGTAGTGTTTTATAGCAGACATTACTGTAGTGTTTACTGTAGTGTTTTATAGCGGACATTACTGTAGTGTTTACTGTAGTGTTTTATAGCAGACATTACTGTAGTGTTTACTGTAGTGTTTTATAGCAGACATTACTGTAGTGTTTACTGTAGTGTTTTATAGCAGACATTACTGTAGTGTTTACTGTAGTGTTTTATAGCAGACATTACTGTAGTGTTTACTGTAGTGTTTTATAGCAGACATTACTGTAGTGTTTACTGTAGTGTTTTATAGTGGACATTACTGTAGTGTTTACTGTAGTGTTTTATAGCAGACATTACTGTAGTGTTTACTGTAGTGTTTTATAGTGGACATTACTGTAGTGTTTACTGTAGTGTTTTATAGCAGACATTACTGTAGTGTTTACTGTAGTGTTTTATAGTGGACATTACTGTAGTGTTTACTGTAGTGTTTTATAGCAGACATTACTGTAGTGTTTACTGTAGTGTTTTATAGCAGACATTACTGTAGTGTTTACTGTAGTGTTTTATAGCGGACATTACTGTAGTGTTTACTGTAGTGTTTTATAGCAGACATTACTGTAGTGTTTACTGTAGTGTTTTATAGCAGACATTACTGTAGTGTTTACTGTAGTGTTTTATAGCAGACATTACTGTAGTGTTTACTGTAGTGTTTTATAGCAGACATTACTGTAGTGTTTACTGTAGTGTTTTATAGCAGACATTACTGTAGTGTTTACTGTAGTGTTTTATAGCAGACATTACTGTAGTGTTTACTGTAGTGTTTTATAGCAGACATTACTGTAGTGTTTACTGTAGTGTTTTATAGCAGACATTACTGTAGTGTTTACTGTAGTGTTTTATAGTGGACATTACTGTAGTGTTTACTGTAGTGTTTTATAGCAGACATTACTGTAGTGTTTACTGTAGTGTTTTATAGCAGACATTACTGTAGTGTTTTATAGTGGACATTACTGTAGTGTTTACTGTAGTGTTTTATAGCAGACATTACTGTAGTGTTTTATAGCAGACATTACTGTAGTGTTTACTGTAGTGTTTTATAGCAGACATTACTGTAGTGTTTACTGTAGTGTTTTATAGCAGACATTACTGTAGTGTTTACTGTAGTGTTTTATAGCAGACATTCCTGTAGTGTTTACTGTAGTGTTTTATAGCAGACATTACTGTAGTGTTTACTGTAGTGTTTTATAGCAGACATTACTGTATTGTTTACTGTAGTGTTTTATAGCAGACATTACTGTAGTGTTTTATAGTGGACATTACTGTAGTGTTTACTGTAGTGTTTTATAGCAGACATTACTGTAGTGTTTACTGTAGTGTTTTATAGCAGACATTACTGTAGTGTTTACTGTAGTGTTTTATAGTGGACATTACTGTAGTGTTTACTGTAGTGTTTTATAGCAGACATTACTGTATTGTTTACTGTAGTGTTTTATAGCAGACATTACTGTAGTGTTTACTGTAGTGTTTTATAGCAGACATTACTGTAGTGTTTACTGTAGTGTTTTATAGCAGACATTACTGTATTGTTTACTGTAGTGTTTTATAGCAGACATTACTGTAGTGTTTTATAGTGGACATTACTGTAGTGTTTACTGTAGTGTTTTATAGCAGACATTACTGTAGTGTTTACTGTAGTGTTTTATAGCAGACATTACTGTAGTGTTTACTGTAGTGTTTTATAGTGGACATTACTGTAGTGTTTACTGTAGTGTTTTATAGCAGACATTACTGTAGTGTTTACTGTAGTGTTTTATAGCAGACATTACTGTAGTGTTTACTGTAGTGTTTTATAGCAGACATTACTGTAGTGTTTACTGTAGTGTTTTATAGCGGACATTACTGTAGTTTTTACTGTAGTGTTTTATAGCAGACATTACTGTAGTGTTTACTGTAGTGTTTTATAGCAGACATTACTGTAGTGTTTACTGTAGTGTTTTATAGCAGACATTACTGTAGTGTTTACTGTAGTGTTTTATAGCAGACATTACTGTAGTGTTTACTGTAGTGTTTTATAGCAGACATTACTGTAGTGTTTACTGTAGTGTTTTATAGTGGACATTACTGTAGTGTTTACTGTAGTGTTTTATAGCAGACATTACTGTAGTGTTTACTGTAGTGTTTTATAGTGGACATTACTGTAGTGTTTACTGTAGTGTTTTATAGCAGACATTACTGTAGTGTTTACTGTAGTGTTTTATAGTGGACATTACTGTAGTGTTTACTGTAGTGTTTTATAGCAGACATTACTGTAGTGTTTACTGTAGTGTTTTATAGCAGACATTACTGTAGTGTTTACTGTAGTGTTTTATAGCGGACATTACTGTAGTGTTTACTGTAGTGTTTTATAGCAGACATTACTGTAGTGTTTACTGTAGTGTTTTATAGCAGACATTACTGTAGTGTTTACTGTAGTGTTTTATAGCAGACATTACTGTAGTGTTTACTGTAGTGTTTTATAGCAGACATTACTGTAGTGTTTACTGTAGTGTTTTATAGCAGACATTACTGTAGTGTTTACTGTAGTGTTTTATAGCAGACATTCGTGTAGTGTTTACTGTAGTGTTTTATAGCAGACATTACTGTAGTGTTTACTGTAGTGTTTTATAGCAGACATTACTGTAGTGTTTACTGTAGTGTTTTATAGTGGACATTACTGTAGTGTTTACTGTAGTGTTTTATAGCAGACATTACTGTAGTGTTTACTGTAGTGTTTTATAGCAGACATTACTGTAGTGTTTTATAGTGGACATTACTGTAGTGTTTACTGTAGTGTTTTATAGCAGACATTACTGTAGTGTTTTATAGCAGACATTACTGTAGTGTTTACTGTAGTGTTTTATAGCAGACATTACTGTAGTGTTTACTGTAGTGTTTTATAGCAGACATTACTGTAGTGTTTACTGTAGTGTTTTATAGCAGACATTACTGTAGTGTTTACTGTAGTGTTTTATAGCAGACATTACTGTAGTGTTTACTGTAGTGTTTTATAGCAGACATTACTGTATTGTTTACTGTAGTGTTTTATAGCAGACATTACTGTAGTGTTTTATAGTGGACATTACTGTAGTGTTTACTGTAGTGTTTTATAGCAGACATTACTGTAGTGTTTACTGTAGTGTTTTATAGCAGACATTACTGTAGTGTTTACTGTAGTGTTTTATAGTGGACATTACTGTAGTGTTTACTGTAGTGTTTTATAGCAGACATTACTGTAGTGTTTACTGTAGTGTTTTATAGCAGACATTACTGTAGTGTTTACTGTAGTGTTTTATAGCAGACATTACTGTAGTGTTTACTGTAGTGTTTTATAGCAGACATTACTGTATTGTTTACTGTAGTGTTTTATAGCAGACATTACTGTAGTGTTTTATAGTGGACATTACTGTAGTGTTTACTGTAGTGTTTTATAGCAGACATTACTGTAGTGTTTACTGTAGTGTTTTATAGCAGACATTACTGTAGTGTTTACTGTAGTGTTTTATAGTGGACATTACTGTAGTGTTTACTGTAGTGTTTTATAGCAGACATTACTGTAGTGTTTACTGTAGTGTTTTATAGCAGACATTACTGTAGTGTTTACTGTAGTGTTTTATAGCAGACATTACTGTAGTGTTTACTGTAGTGTTTTATAGTGGACATTACTGTAGTGTTTACTGTAGTGTTTTATAGCAGACATTACTGTAGTGTTTACTGTAGTGTTTTATAGCAGACATTACTGTAGTGTTTACTGTAGTGTTTTATAGTGGACATTACTGTAGTGTTTACTGTAGTGTTTTATAGTGGACATTACTGTAGTGTTTACTGTAGTGTTTTATAGTGGACATTACTGTAGTGTTTACTGTAGTGTTTTATAGCAGACATTACTGTAGTGTTTACTGTAGTGTTTTATAGTGGACATTACTGTAGTGTTTACTGTAGTCTTTTATAGTGGACATTACTGTAGTGTTTACTGTAGTGTTTTATAGTGGACATTACTGTAGTGTTTACTGTAGTGTTTTATAGCAGACATTACTGTAGTGTTTACTGTAGTGTTTTATAGTGGACATTACTGTAGTGTTTACTGTAGTGTTTTATAGCAGACATTACTGTAGTGTTTACTGTAGTGTTTTATAGCAGACATTACTGTAGTGTTTACTGTAGTGTTTTATAGCGGACATTACTGTAGTGTTTACTGTAGTGTTTTATAGCAGACATTACTGTAGTGTTTACTGTAGTGTTTTATAGCAGACATTACTGTAGTGTTTACTGTAGTGTTTTATAGCAGACATTACTGTAGTGTTTACTGTAGTGTTTTATAGCGGACATTACTGTAGTGTTTACTGTAGTGTTTTATAGCAGACATTACTGTAGTGTTTACTGTAGTGTTTTATAGCAGACATTACTGTAGTGTTTACTGTAGTGTTTTATAGCAGACATTACTGTAGTGTTTACTGTAGTGTTTTATAGCAGACATTACTGTAGTGTTTACTGTAGTGTTTTATAGCAGACATTACTGTAGTGTTTACTGTAGTGTTTTATAGTGGACATTACTGTAGTGTTTACTGTAGTGTTTTATAGCAGACATTACTGTAGTGTTTACTGTAGTGTTTTATAGTGGACATTACTGTAGTGTTTACTGTAGTGTTTTATAGCAGACATTACTGTAGTGTTTACTGTAGTGTTTTATAGTGGACATTACTGTAGTGTTTACTGTAGTGTTTTATAGTGGACATTACTGTAGTGTTTACTGTAGTGTTTTATAGCAGACATTACTGTAGTGTTTACTGTAGTGTTTTATAGCAGACATTACTGTAGTGTTTACTGTAGTGTTTTATAGCGGACATTACTGTAGTGTTTACTGTAGTGTTTTATAGCAGACATTACTGTAGTGTTTACTGTAGTGTTTTATAGCAGACATTACTGTAGTGTTTACTGTAGTGTTTTATAGCAGACATTACTGTAGTGTTTACTGTAGTGTTTTATAGCGGACATTACTGTAGTGTTTACTGTAGTGTTTTATAGCAGACATTACTGTAGTGTTTACTGTAGTGTTTTATAGCAGACATTACTGTAGTGTTTACTGTAGTGTTTTATAGCAGACATTACTGTAGTGTTTACTGTAGTGTTTTATAGTGGACATTACTGTAGTGTTTACTGTAGTGTTTTATAGCAGACATTACTGTAGTGTTTACTGTAGTGTTTTATAGCAGACATTACTGTAGTGTTTACTGTAGTGTTTTATAGTGGACATTACTGTAGTGTTTACTGTAGTGTTTTATAGCAGACATTACTGTAGTGTTTACTGTAGTGTTTTATAGCAGACATTACTGTAGTGTTTACTGTAGTGTTTTATAGCGGACATTACTGTAGTGTTTACTGTAGTGTTTTTGTTGAATTATCTTTGACATAGAAGTGGGGTCTTTCTCCTTGAGGAAACCTACTGGACAAATACTAAAAGAGCACATTTTCCATAACCTGTACTGTAGGTAGGTAGGTAGGTAGGTAGGTAGGACTGGGGTATGAACGGATAGTTCAGAACGTCTGCTCTTTTCTGTAACCTATAGGGAACACAATATATGGTCTATACTTGGCATGTAGGTTTCTCACTAATCGGTGGCACAAATTGGGATATGGAGGAGGGGAATAGGCAGGGTATATGCAAATGAACTGCTATAGTATTACTGTAGTTTAAAAAAGAGGTGTTTTCTTTTCGAACTGTAGTGTTTTTGCGGACATTACTGTTGTATTTACTACAGTGTTTTTTTGCGGATAATACTATAGTATTCTACAGTACACTACAATAATCTATAGTAAGTACCACAGATGATCGAGGGATAATACAGTGTGTAGTATAGTATTCTACAGCAGTGGTTCCCAGACTTTTTCACTCGGGGGCCCCCCTTCCACCATTGGTGAACATCAGTAAGTTGAAAGCCTGACTGACTTCCTTAAAAAAAATACAATTGAGGGGGAAGGGAACTCCTCGCCCCCCTTGCTGACCTCAACTATAGTTTGGGAACCACTGTTCTATAGTATACTACAGTTTACTACAGAATTCTGTAGTAAGTACTGTAGTATGCTGTAGTTAACTGTAGTGTTTTTTTCATGTCGGAATATTCATATCCAACAGCAATAGTCACTCGCTCAGACATACGAGCTAACATTTCACTGTTAACAGTTAAATATGAGGAATAAAGGAATAAAACTTTAAAGACAATGATATACTGTAGGAATTAGTCATGTTTTGTTGAAGACCAGTCAGATTGTTTTACTTCTCTTATCAGATAAAGACCAAGTTAACTCGCCAAACACACACACAGCTAGAGTACATGACAGACGGCCTTATCCAGTTGTGATCCCTGTTGTATTTCGTCAACTATACAGTTAACTAAATCTATCAATTAATCATCCACTTACTTAAGCTTCATTAAGTGTACCAAATCAAGGAGGATAGGCTCAGACAGCTCCACTTTCACTGGCCTCAAAACCAGAGGGCTCTAGTCCAACCATCCATGAGCACACATAAATATGTGTTTTAAGATTCTTGTGTGGATTGTAATCAGCTGACTGTAGTATCAAGCCCATTAGATGATATGCATCTCAAAGGGTTTGAGACAACAACAGCTCTGTTCTCCCTTAGAGGCCTTTTCTCAGGGAATGTGTGGAACTTATTATTCCCATAGACAATAGTGAGAAGAATGGATAAAGAATGGAGAGCTGCTGTTGGCTGATGATTAAGAAATACCAAACTGCTCTCACACACAACCCTCTGTTTCAGACTGGCGTAGACATTAGTCTGATGAGTGTTCATAGAACATGCCAGCTTCTCTATTTCCGCTTGACCCCTCATATAAATGTAACTTCAGACCAGATCTGTATCAAGGAATATTAATTTCAATTGGTAACATAAAACAGCCAGGCTGCTCAATGAAACAGAGAGACTCACCAGAGGGTTTGGTAGTGATAGAGGGGCTGCCTGTGCCGCTGGGCATGGTAGGAATGACAGGCAGTACAGACTTCTGGTCACTCTGAATCTCGTTGGTGATCTGGTTGGTGAGGCGTGGGTAGGTGGGAGGTTGGTAGGGCTTGTTGATGGGTGGTGATGGTGCAGGTGGGGGTGGGGGCTGTGGCCTTGGCTGGGGGACGGGAACAGGGCGAGGGGGGCTGACGGACCGACGCTGGCACTGCTCCTCCAGCAGGGCGATGAGGACCGACTGGTTGTTGGCCAGAGTGGCCAGGTGCTGGTACTTGTGCTCCAGGTCCTTGTAGCGGTTAGTGAGCTGCTGCATCTCTGAGGTCTGGTTGAGGATACGGTTCTCCATCTGGGACAGCTCCAGGGCGTTGTCCCTCTTCCTGATGATCTCGTGTAGCAGCTGCATGTAGAGCTGGGTCACCCTGGAGTTCATGTTCCTGCTCTCCTTCCTCAGCAGCTTCACCTCGTTGACGATACCTCCGTCCACCTCAACCAGCTGCTGCAGCGTCTCGATCTGATTCTTCTGCTTCTGCAGCTCCACGTTCAGCAGCTCCAGTTCCTGCTTGTTGACGCGGTTCTCCAGCGCTGCATCCGGCTCCTTGCGGTTCACACAGATGGCCCCTGTCACCTTCTGCTGGGGAACGATGAAGGTGTAGGAACACTTGTCGGGCTGCTGGGGTTCGGCGGCGGCTCGCCTGCTCCTCTGCCCAGCATACAGGAACGCTCTCTCCAGGCCATCCTCACTGCTCTCCCTTTCCTTGCTCCTGGCCTGGGGGTTGCTCTCCTGAGGGCTCCTCGGACCCTGGGGCTGCTTGGCTCCAGAGACAAGACCATACACTAGGAACAGCAGCACCACGGGGAGCTCCATCAGTCTGGGAAGGGCTCTCACTCACACACACCTTAGGAGGCATAGGGATTTAGAACAACAGGAATGGATGGGGAAAGAGAAAGGAAGGTCATTGGTTTGGCACAAATAATTAATTGTTTTAAAAATACTGTGACATTCCATGCTGTGGCCTACCATTTTGATAAATGGATGAATGTGTTATAAAACCTAAACAAACTCATTTGTATAATTCAAAGGAAAGGTTCACCCATTTTTTATGTTATATTGTTTTTGTGCATCTCTGAGTGATGTCATGTTTTCATGTTTTTGAGCTAGCGCCCAATAGACTCCCATTGACTCCTTGAAGGAGAGCACTCTTTTTCCCAGAATACACCTCGCGGCCCATTGACGTAGCATGAGCAACGTTTCCCATCTCCTCAAAAGTATATCTGCCCTTGTAGAAAAGTATTTGTGCAGTTTGTATAAGCGATTTTACAGCTAACTAGCTACGTTACATGCTGATATTGTCTTTGGTATTATTGTGTGTTTAGCTACATTTGCTGTGTGTTTAGCTTATTATAACGCCAAAATGAAACATTTGTTCACAAAAAAATATTGTTATTACTGTTATTTAACACTGAAAATTAAAGGAATTTGTGGTTTTTCCTTTAAACTCATACTCATATTCACTTCTTGGGGTTAGCATGTCTCAAGTGAAAGGGTATTATTTTGTCAGGTATTGTCACTTTGGTAATGGTGTGTTTTCCATGGGTCCTGTCTGTACAGGCTGAAAGAAACAAGACACTGATTCCAACACAAGATCTGGCACCACATATTCTATGCTTGTGATATCAATGAATGTTATCAAACAGTGGAAATCTCAACTCAGAGACAGATTTGATTTCACCAAGATGCCAAGCTGCCGTGCCATCATGTTTCTAAACAGGCACCAGGCTGGTGGTGTTGGCTATGGTTATGAGAGCATGGCTGGCTCTGGGCATTAAGAAATCTTTTTCGTGGCCTGCCTGTTTAGTCCATTAAGGCCCCTGCTGTTGACCCACAAGGCTGGGATCTACTTTTACACAGGACATTAATGGGAGCCTTCACAGCTCCACTGATTGAGACCAGAGGCCGCATGTCCCTTAGAATGGCCTTCTCCCAGTCTCTATTACCTGTGAGGGCCAGGCAGGCACACACCTCAGGGAGCAGTCCTGTCCTGCCCTGGGAGCCCCTATTCATTCCAGAGCCCAGCCCAGCATCTAGGGCAACTCTGGGGGTCCTTGGGGCTAAATAAATATTGGCTATCATAAAAGGAAGCATTTCCTGCTTAGGATGCTGTGACTTTGTATTATATAACATCAACTGTAACTGTGTTGCATAATAAAAGTAGAGGAATAACCTTAAAATGTATGTTTGAGTATGAAAAACATAGCCAGACACATAGACAGGCACATACAATTTGATCTGGATTGTATTTTTACTTAACAGTAAAGTCATCTGCGATACAGTAGCTTGGGTTTGTGAACTGTTATTCAGTGGACCGGAATTAGATGTGTTAAATGGAAGCTGTTGGAGTGTCAATAGTCTAACCCTTTCCACCTCTGCTAAGGCAAGTGTTGTTTATTTTAGCTAATACGGTACTGATCTCTATAGTTGGTAAGTTTTTTTTAATGATGTCAGGGAGTTGTGTTTAGCTAGCTGTCCTGACTCTGGCTCTCTTGGGTGACGGCCACTGTTAGGAGGAGTGTTTTCACCTGTCTATCCCCTATCTGCTCCTCAGTGCTCTGCAGGCCTGGGCATCACTTCTTATGGAAAGTTTGACATGGATAGCAGCTGATGCTGTTCTTGCGCCTGTTTTAATATATTGATCAGATTGTATCAGACCTGAACTGTTTACCAAGAGAAGGACACTGGGGTGCATTCACAAGTTAAAGAACACATCATTGTGTATATATCATTTCCTATATGTATTTGGAATATTGGAATTTCAATCTAAATTTAACCTGAAAAGAATGTAGAACTCTTGAACCTTCTCAATGTGCTCTGGATCATTACATTACTCTGTTTATCAGTGTTGAGAGAATGTTGTGTAATATCAATCTATCAGTGTGTCTCTGCAGAGAGGCTACGTTTAAGTAGTGTGATTAATGCACAACAACTACATTTTAAGATACAACCCTTAGATTTTGCAGGAGTGCATGAAAAAGAGGCACTTTGACTGTTTGTTCCATATTTCAAAGTGAAGGCATTTATATTAGAAAAATAGCCGGGCAGCAGTTGGAGGGGCTGTGGTGTTATTGGAAGCGGAGGGGATGCCCCAGAGTGCAGAGGAGAATGTGATAACAAGGGCCTGTACCCCTGGGGCTCCTTAATTGAAAGCTGCTGCATATTGGATTATAGAGGAGCCTGTGCAACACCTCCCCAGAGTCAGGACAATCCTTTCTTATCTCAAAGTGGGAGGCTTGGTGCAGGGCAGGCTCATGGCTGCCTAGTTCTGTTGAGTCTGTTCAGTATGAGGGTAACTATATGAACTGTTCAGCAGTTACTGCTAGATGTCTGACCCAAAGGAGAACCACGTGCATGATGTTCAGACTGCCTTCAGAATGAGAGGGGAGAACACTTGTTTTTGCCTTGCTATTCTGGGCATGGGGCCAGCACATTAGGTTAAAGAGATGGAGAGCAAAACTGTCCAAGAACACGGCCTTTGGAGATCTCTGGCTGGTATGAGGGAAATTATAGTTGAAGATATGAAAGATATAAGGACATGGAATGGGAGAGACAGCCAGATATTAACTCACTTAACATTTTGTGCTGCTGCCATGTTTTGTTGCTACCATATTGTTGTCATGTGGTGTTGCTACCATGCTATGCTGTTGTCTTAGGTCTCTCTTTATGTTGTGTTGTGGTGTCTCTCTTGTATTGATGTGTGTTTACTTACTTAATACTCATTTTCCACCATAATTTGCAAATAAATTCATTAAAAATCCTACAATGTGATTTTCTGGATTTTTATTCTCATTTTGTCTGTCATAGTTGAAGTGTCCCTATGATGAAAATTACAGGCCTCTCTCATCTTTTTAAGTGGGAGAACTTGCACAATTGGTGGCTGACTAAATACTTTTTTGCCCCATTGTATTTATTTTTTATCCCGGAACCCATCCCCGCAGGAGACCTTTTGCCTTTTGGTAGGCCATCATTGTAAATAAAAATGTGTTCTTAACTAGTTAAATAAAGGTCCAAAAAATATATACAATATCAGTCAAAGGTTTGGACACACCTACACATTCCAGGGTTTTTAATATTGTAAAGATATCAAAACTATGAAATAACACATATGGAATCATGTAGTAACCAAAAAAGTGTTAAACAAATCAAAATATATTTTTGATTCTTCAAAGTAGCCACCCTTCCACAGGTCTGCCTTGTTAATAGTTTGTTAGTGGAATTTCTTTCCTTCTTAATGCATTTGAGCCAATCAGTTGTGTTGTGACAAGGTAGGGGTGGTACACAGAAGATAGCCCTATTTGGTAAAAGACCAAGTCCATAGTATGGCAAGAACAACTCAAGTAAGCAAAGAGAAAAGACAGTCCATCATTACTTTAAGACATTAAGGTCAGTCAATGAGGAACATTTCAAGAACTTTGAACGTTTCTTCAAGTGCAGTTACAAAAACCATCAAACGATATGATGAATCTGGCTCTCATTTCTGTTATAATCTCCACCCGGCACAGTCCAAATTTGTGATTTTTTGGGTTCCAACCACTGTGTCTTTGTGAGCCGCAGAGTAGGTGAACGGATAATCTCCACATGTGTGGTTCCCACTGTGAAGCATGGAGGAGAAGGTGTGATGGTGTGGGGATGCTTTGCTGGTGACACTGTGTGTGATTTATTTGGAATTCAAGGCATACTTAACCAGCATGGCTACCACAGCATTCTGTAGCGATTCACCATCCCATCTGGTTTGTGCTTAATGGGTCTATCATTTGTTTTTCAACAGAACAATGACCCAACACACCTCCAGGCTGTGTAAGGGCTATTTGACTAAGAAGGAGAGTGATGGAGTACTGCATCAGATGACCTGGCCTCCACAATAACCCGACCTCAACCCAATTGAGATGGTTTGGGATGAGTTGGACCACAGAGTGAAGGAAAAGCAGCCAACAAGTGCACAGAATATGTGGGAACTCCTTCAAGACTGTTGAAAAAGCATTCCTCATGAAGCTGGCTGAGAGAATGCCTAGAGTGTGCAAAGCTGTCAACAAGGCAATTTTGAAGAATCTAAAATCTATTCTGATTTAACACTTTTTGGGTTACTACATGATTGCATGTGTTATTTCATAGTTTTGATATCTTTACTATATTATTATACTATTATATTTATATATATATATATATTAGTATAAGCCTAGCCTACATTTTTGTCTCCCATTAATTGTGAAAACATGTCTTTAACACATTTAAATATATATTGTTACTGAATGCCCATATGTTATTCTCACAAAGCGTCTGCCCAGTAAAAGCTCAGAAGAAGCCGTGGTTAAGTTTTGGTTTCAGTTTTAGTCTTTTAGTGTGAAACTCTCCTCTGAATGCAGTATATGGGTCCCTTTCATGGAATTAATCAATTCCCACAAAGCCCTGTTGTATGATGCGGTGTGACGTCATCAAAGTAGATGCTGATTGACTAAGAGACGATAGTAAAGGTTGGATCAAGCTACATTATCTAAAAATACATAGAAGTCCTTATTAAGGTTCTGAACGAAAGAGACAGTGATGGCCTTCAGTAATATAAGACCACGTTGTGGGATGTACAACAGGGGGAAAAATGAATTCCTCAGTGGGACAAAGAGGACAACAACACATGATAATGATCTGGTCTAATGGAACAGTCACTGTCTCCCTTATGTTAATGGCCTGGGATTGATGTGGTTTCCCTCTTTGGAACATTAGCTCTGTGTCTGGGAGAAGCTATGCACCGGCCACTCCATGTCACTCCATGCCACAGAAAAGCCCCATAGTACTACGCGGTCAGCCAGGAGTCTCCAATTAGTCTCCCAGCCAGGCTTCCCACCACCTCAAAGCTGGAGGAAAATGCCTGAGCTGGCAGTGGGGGAGTGTGTGTGTTCAGATAACACAACATGCCAGACTCAGGCTCCCAGGGCTCCCAGGGCTCCCAGGGCTCCCAGGGACCAGAGTTAGGTCTATTTGCCCCAAGACAGTCAATCTATTATTAACCCCTCTGTTACCTAGCACCTGAGGCAACAACAGCATGCCCCATGCCCTCTTCTTCTCCGTAGTTATACAAAGACAGCTGACTAACTGGCCTTGTTATTGTCGTGACATAAAAAGAGGACTGTCTGTCAAATTCACAGCTTGGTAATAACTTTATCAAATCATCTCCCTGTTTTTCTCCGTATCTAATAGTGTGTGACAGGCAGTGCTTTGTGTGGGTCAGTGTGGCTGTGAGCAGCAGTGTGCTCCAGTGTTTTTGTTCATGCGCAGCCCATAATAATTAGTAGGTGAGCAGAGCGGCCTGGCGGGCCTGGCTGATGTCTCTCGCCCTAGCCCCTCTCATTTCAGAGTGAGTGTGGCATTCCTCACATTCTTAGCCACTCTTTAGAGTGAGCTGCCACAGACAGACAGACAGACAGACAGACAGACACGCTGGTAGTTGTGAAGAGAGAGAACGACAGAGAGAGACGCCTCCTCTCTGCTCCAGCTCTGCTGTACCTACAAGTCAGTTCTGCCTTCTGTTCTACCACACCACAGCTAGTCATACATACACCAGCAGCTCTGTTATCTCAACTACCACAAACTAATACAAATGCACATAATTCTTCACAGTTTATTACTAGTCATAGCATATCAATTCAACACCTCCCAATTTACAGCACTGGAGGACTGTGCAAAATGAGGTATACGCTCAAATTAGGACCAATTTACAGTGCTGGTTGTAAACATTCAGTATGTCTTGGATCAGAATTAAGTTCAGTTTGAAATGGTAATCTGAGTAATTCATTATCTAAGGTGACACCATTCTTTCCTTACGCATGTAATCCTGGTTTGCCCATAACATGACACTGTAGACATAATTAACCTCAGCCATGCCTCAGCCCCAACCTCCGCTACCTGCTCAGTCTGCTCTGAGTCTGACACTGATGGAAAGCAGCCATTGTTATGGCTTTCCACGGCAGAGAATAGTTCTGATGATAGTTTAGCACATTTAATAAGGATTCTTTCTTTTACTCTTTCAGGATTGTGTGTTGTGGTGTGTTTTGGACATGCAGTCAGGCAGGGGGTTTCAGAAATCGTTTTGATACGTTCCTAATTGCACCATCAAAGCACTCTTATCCACAGCCCTGGCAGCAGAGACAAAGCAGAGATTCAACAGAACAGCCCTTTTCGTCCGTGTCCACTTCAGCATGGAGGTATATCATGAGGCAGCAGAAAGTTGTACCCAGTACTTTGTGCAGGATTTTATTTTTTAAAAACTGTAAATATTCATAAGCTTTATCCATTCATGTACAAATGACAGCAAACTCATTTAGACTAAAATGTATCTGAAATTTGGCATTTTATGATGTGAATTTCTGTTATTTTTCTGAATAATAAAACAACCTCAAATAAGAAACTTCTACTAGTGTGAACCACATCACAAAATGAGGGCATAGCTTTTTATGGCACTGCTTACAATCATGAATGCCCCAGAGATGCTCCTGGTAAAAAGACCAGGCTCCTACTATTGACACTTTTCACTGGCAGCCTATCTTTGTTGTTCGAGTATGTCTTTGGAAGGATGACAAGCTGAGTGTTTATCCGTGGTTATCAAGCCCTTGTTCTGGAAAGCTCACTACTTCATTATCTCTGCTTTTGTGTCAATCCCTCTCTGCTGTGTCTATATCAGAGCCAGCGGAATCAGACAGGGGAATTGCCCCGGGCAACAAACCTCTCCATGTATCTCCATAGAGATACCACTGAAGGGCTAAGCTTCAAACTGATCAGCAGGAATCTCTGGCTAACTCAACACAGGGTGGCCAAAGCCTTTCTGTCACTGTGCAGCTTAGCGATCAGTTTCTACAAATGTACTAGATTATCAACAGATAAGACTAGCTAGATGTTTGCATGTACACATTCAATAAAGACAGTGAAAGATACAGGGAAAGTCAAATGCCACTGAATCCTTACCAGATAATTGTAGACTGTAGCTTGTTTCCCCTTCAGTTCCCTTGCCCTCCCGGCAACACTGATTGACGTGTCCCCTTGAAGAAAGTCATCACCAGTCTGTGTAAAAGCTGCTTGGGGCTGTCCCTCTCTCTCTCTGGATCACTTGCTCTTTGGCACCTGAGTAAACCCTGTCACTCAATAGTTGACTGTGGTTTGAATCATGTTATTACAACCAGGAGCTGCACTTGCTGGGAATAAGTCCTTTGTACTGTAGGCACTGGGCAAGGATAAAACAATTAACCTCATAAGATTTTAGACACTTACCAATTAAAAGAGAATACATCCAAATGTGTTAGATGTAATGGGTAGTTTCCTCAGAGGCAGTGAGAGAGCAGCAGGCAGTGAGAGGCCAGCATTGTCTGGTCAGTAGCCCGGTAGGAGAAGACTATCACTTTCTATGTGCTGAGTCCATCACTTCTGCTGACGACTCTGAGACAATCTTTTTCTGCTGCCCCCCTTAATAACTCCCCTTTTCTTTCTCTCCTTTCTCTCTCCCTCCCCTGTCTCTCACTTTCCTTCTCTCTCTTTTGCGCACTCTCTCTCTCTCTCTTCCTCTCTCAGTGTATTTACATGATGAAAAATGCTCTGACACAATGTTTCAGTAAGCTGACAAATTTAGCACAGGCCCTCCCCTTTTCTCCTTTCTCCTCCCCTTGGCACAAAGACACCCACAAGCATGAGATACAAGCTCTGGCTACACACACCTCCCCGCTCTCATTCCCACACACATACACACTTCACAGTTTCCCATCCCCCTCTTGGTCCACCACCACTATTTCTGGCATTGGCTGTTGGCTGTAAGAGCAAGGAGTGGTGATGTCACAGTAATCAGAGCCTAATTGGGCATGTATGTGAGCCACTGTAGGAGGAAGGAAGCAGCTTATAGAGATATAGAGAAAATATACCCAGCATTAGTCCAATGGCAGTTTTAGTTTGAGCTAATAGTAGTTCATCTTTGGATTGGATGAGAGAAAGTTGTCCCTAGACCAGAGCTAATGGGCAGGCTCTCTCGGTTGTGAAAAGCCGCTCTACAGAGGGCACCAGATTGGGCTGGAGGGGGTGATGAGGATGATTTAAACGGTTAATTTATTTATTATCTCCTCATCCTTCTCTACCCAGTGTTGTTTTTGTTATTGTTGGGGTTCTTTGCATTATTGACTTTGTGTGTTTGTTTTGTTCTTGTTGTTTGAAGAAGATGCCTGGAATTTGTTAGAGTGATTGGGAACATGTTGCTCAGTATGGACAGAGCCAAGGCGTGTTCATGATGTGTTAGTGTGTAGACAAGCTTGCCAAAGCTGAGAAAAGCAGTCATGCAGAGAATTGGCTGTGACAGTCTTCAATTGGCTATACTCAAATAGGTTTTGTTGCTCTCTCATTTTGTATGAGGACTGAATTGTTTATTTCTTAAGGTAATAGTCTTGTTACTAGGTTTCCGGATTCCACTTTAATTCTTTATTTACATGACGTGTTTATTTAGAATACTGTCTGAACCTGGGTGATTAGCAACCTAGGATGATAATTATATGTAGACATTTAAATTAACCTTACCCTTACCAAAAAAACAGGCTTCTGGCAAACATTTGTGGCAAACTTTTGGCAAATTTGCTGCAAAATTGGGCTTCCCGGGAAAATTTTGCAAACAATTCACCCTTCACTAAACCCCGCCCCACTTGGTTACTGTTGCAACATTTTCCCGGGAAGCCCAATTCCCCATTCAACCACTTGCGAAATCCCTTCATAATGATCTCAAATTTGAATACACAATAAAACTAAACAAATCAGGAAACTCTTGTTTTTTTTTGTGATGGACTGTGATTACAATTGCTTCATGGCACCCTTGTCAAGTTGTATTTGTAAGTGTAGCTGAATGGCTCTGAATGGCTCTGAATTCACAGTCAGCATACAGTCAAACCAATAACAACATTTGAAGCAAATTAGTGCTCTCAAATTATATTCTGATGTCAACAGCAGATGGGAGTTGTATTCATTACACTGCTACCTTAGCTAGCATACATTTTTAGAAAACAAGTTATATTAAGGAGCTAGCTAGCATTAGCAATGTTTGGTGGTTAATTAGACTGAGAGCTAGCTAATAAGCTGACCTAGCAAACAGTGTTGAAATGTCTTATTTTAAAAAACAAATCACATATATAAATGAATTTGCTACTCACAGAGGAAACTAAACTAAACATACTAAATGTACTAAAAACACTAAACAGCATGTATTAAGTGTCTTAAAAAATGTCTCCAATATAACTTTCTTATCTATCTCACAATGAAAACAACATTATGCAGAGTGCTACAATATTAACCTTGAAATCATCAGCATGTGAATAAAGAAAGAAGCAGACTGAATATTTCCTCTTTAAACTTGAGAAAATGTGAACGCTATGGGGATGTTTAGGATGTTTAGGATGTTTAAAGAGACAATGTCAGAATGTACATTAGCTAAGTGATAACTGAGCAATGAGCTTTCAACCATTGGAATTTTTAAAGAGTATGAACAAAATGAAATAATTAAATCCACAAGAAATACAAAATCATACCCAGTTCAGAACTATTTACTTTTTGAGTGAACTTTGGAGATGGCAGCCCTCTAGAAGTCCTTCGGCCAAAGCTTGTTGAATACATACATTAAAACAATCAAAAACAACATTAAGATAGACCTACTAAAAACAATTACTGAAAACATTTTATATTTTGGCATCTTAACATTTTGACTCAGCAGCTAATGTGCAGGTTTGGCATTAGAAAAGCGGGGTTTCTGTTACAAAGTTGCCTTGATGTTGCTATGCTTCTCACTGATACTGGCATTCTATATATTTGTTCAGCAAGGAAACAATCTGCCTTACATAAATGCTATATTATAAACTGGGACACATGCTGTGTTTATAACCAAGTGGGAAGGTGGTAATTTCCACTTGTGAAGTAGTAAAAACGAGTTGGATGCATTAATGTGCGTAGAACTCCTTGAGAAACACTGATTATCTAATGACAAATAATAAACTAAAAGTACAACTATAATGCTCGCAAACAAATTATGGTGTTCCAAAAGCATATTTATAGATTGCTTTTTATAAATAATGTTTTGTCTTCCTATTTAATTGCTGGAAATGCTGTTATTGAAGTCAGCATGTGGGAGAAGTCAGAGCACAAGGATGATAGACTAGCTTCCCACTACTAATTACCAGTTGCAGGGGCGTTCAAGTGGATTTTCCCAGTTTTATTCGGTAAATACCACCTTCCCACATGGTTATGAACATGTGTTCACCAGAAACAACTTCTAGTAAACTGATTGCCACTGGCAATACATTGCCAAAGGTTTTGCCACAGATTGAAATAGAATTTAGAGATAATTGTTGGCCTTGATGAGTGATTATGCCTCCATTAGCGGCCAATAAATATAATTGTTGCCAGTTTTCCTGCAAATTCATCACTAGTGGCAAACATTTGCATACTTCTGGCAACATTTTGTGGCACTCTATTTAGTTTGCAGCAAATTTGCCACAAATGTACAGGAAATTTGCAGCAACAAATAACATTTTGTAAGGGTACTAGACGGTTAAATATAAATATAGTTACTTGTTTTCCAATAGTGAGTATGTAATAATAACAAAATATTAGCAGTTGCCATCATTCTTGCTCAGACTGTTGGTTTGTGATACTTGATCAAAGCTGACTGAAGAGAAATATTGGTGGGCTGAAACAGCAGGCTACAACATGTTACCATATTGTAAATGCTACACTGTTATGTAAGCATGTTGTTTCTCTGCTTTCATTGGAGCTTGGTGTAAAATAAAACCATTAAGTGAAACTGTGGGGTTTTACAATGTACAGGATGTCTGGCTTTTCCCTTGAGCTACATACATTCTAATGTGATTCAGATGTTGCCTCTCACTGCTATAGGTATAAACATGAGACCTATAGGCTATTTAGCCTCCCGTCCATCAGGCAAGCCCTAACCTCTTGTCGACCAAATAGTCAAATATAAGATTTACGTTTATAATCCTCCATTGTTTAAACACATAAAACATTGTTATGAGTCAGAGGGAATGTGATACTTACAACACTGAAATGCCAGGCTTTAACTTAACTGCAACCTGAAATATAGATTAAAATAGCTAAAACATAATGTTTATTGCCATAGCTGACCACATTTTTCTATTTAGAGTAGGCATTTTGCTTTCACATCATGACACCAACTCTTATAACACTGAAGTTCATAATTTAGCAGCCTGCCTTTATTGAGATTCTACTGATTTGCTACTTAACTGTTAAAATGCAGTAGGCCGACATCAATGAGCGTTTATGAATGAAAGACAGGTTGCATTTATGCATTTCTAACCAGAAACACGTATGTATTATTTGCAAATGAAACCTTGAGTTCTCATTTCTACAGAAAAGGGCTCTCGAGTGGTGCAGCGGTATAAGGCACTGCATCTCAGTGCTAGAGGTGTCACTACAGACACCCTGGTTCGAATCTAGGCTGTATCACAACCAGTCCTGATTTAGAGTCCCATAGGTCGGTGCACAATTGGCCCAGTGTTGGCCGGAGTAGGCCGTCATTTTATATAAGAATTTGTTCTTAACTGACTTGCCTAGAGGTTTAAAAAATTTAAAATACTGTTTTGAGTAGAACGCTCAGTTGGGCACCAGTCCTAAAACAAACATTCAAAACAATATATTGTAGTTAAATAAAGGTTAAATATGAAAATAAAATACCGTAGTTTGGAAAAGGTGAAGAGAGTGCTCAGGTGTTCTTCTTGGCATCAGCTTTACTGAGCTGAGCAATTCCTGGAAAATTGTTGACTCTCACTGCTATAGGTATAAACATGAGACCTATAGGCTATTTAGCCTCCCGTCCATCAGGCAAGCCCTAACCTCTTGTCGACCAAATAGTCAAAAGTAAATGCATATTGTGGATTCAAAGGTTTTGAAAATAAACCCACTGAACGACAATATCTCGAAGCCGTTAAGATAAAGTAGCAGTTAGGTATTTGGTGGAGCTTGCAACTAGCGACTACTTTGAGAGGGTTTCTTCTCACTCACTTGAAGACTGCATGAGATTCATCTACCCAATGAATTGTCTTTATAGCGCCAAGAGCCATCCTTCACTGAGCCAGAGCAGGTGTTTTTACTGGGCGGACTGTGTGTTCATCATTATTGATCACTTCCATGAATGTCACTTCCAAAAATGACCCTTCTCTGTCCGCCAAATGTGAATGGGCTATACTCTGCCTTTTCTCAGGGTGCTACAATGATATCCCTTTGGTGGAGTGGGGGATGTGCTTTGGTAAAAGTGGGTGGGTTTATATCCTGCCTGGTTGGCCCTATCGGGAGGTCATTTTGGATGGGGCTACAGTGTGTGTGTCCCCCCCCCCCAACCAAGCCATGAGGTCAAAGGATTAATGTGATTAATATGCAAGTCCTGGTGAATGTTATTTTGTGCCCATACAGTAACTTAACTCATGATTGCCAATGCATGCTCATCATCGTTCCAGAATTTGTCATCCCCAAAATATTTCCTTAATGAGAATGGTGTGTACTGTACTTACAGTGCCTATGGAAAGTATTCAGACCTTTTGACATTTTCCACATTATGTTACATTACAGCCTTATTCTAAAATAGATTAAATATATTTGATTTTCTCAGCAATCGAAACATAATAACCCATAATGACAAAGCGAAAACATTTTTTTTGCAAATGTCTTAAAAATAAAAAACAGAAATACCTTATTTACATAAGTATTCAGACCCTTTGCTATGAGACTCGAAATTGAGCCCAGGTGCATCCTGTTTCCATCATCCTTGAGATGTTTCTACAACTTGATTTACCACCTGTGGTAAATTCTATTGATTGGACGTGATTTGGAAATATATAAGGTCCCACAGTTGACAGTGCATGTCAGAGCAAAAATCAAGCCGTCAGGTCGAATGGTCTGTAGAGAAGGGAGGTGACGATGCCGGGGTTCGCGGCCACATGGAAAGCCCAAGAAACAGCCCAAATGTTTTGGGAGGGGGCACAAGGGGTGGTCGGCGGAGCCGAGGAGTGAACCAGAGCCAGTCTGGGAGAAGAGGGAGAAACTGGAGGAGAGTGAACGGAGAGAGTCAGAAACTGTCAGTGAGTGGATGGAGATATTGGAGGAGAAAGAACGGAGAGAGTTGTTGAGTTGGTGGAAGATGCACGACATTTGCCCTAAGGAGCGTGTTATCAGCTCCCCGTACTCGTCCTGAGGAGCGTGCTATTAGTCTGGTGAAATCTGTGCCGGCTCTACGCACCAGGTCTCCAGTACGCATCCACAGCCCAGTAAGTCCTGTGCCAGCTCTCCACACTCGCCTTGAGGAGCGTGTCATTTGTCCGGTGCCATGTGTGCCGACTTTACGCACCAGGTCTCCAGTGCGCCTCCACAGCCCAGTACGTCCTGTGCCAGCTCCAAGCACTAGGCCTCCAGTGCGCCTCCCCAGTCCGGTAGGTCCTGTGCCTGCTCCCCGCACTCACCCTGATGTGCGCCTCCCCAGTCCGGTAGGTCCTGCGCCTGCTCCCCGCACTCACCCTGATGTGCGTGTCACCAGTCCAGTACCACCTGTGCCGACTCCAGGCATCAGGTCTCTAGTGCGCCTCTCCAGTCCGGTACGTCCTGTGCCAACTCCACGCACTAGCCCTGAAGTGTGTGTCACCAGTACCGGCTCCACGCACTAGGCCTCCTGTGCGTATTCACAGTCCAGAGCTTCCGGCGATGGTCCCCAGTCCAGAACCTCCTGCGACAGTCCACAGTCTGGAACCTGCTACAGTCCACGGTCCGGAACCTCCAGCGAGGGTCAACGGTCAGGAGCTTCCAGGCAAGGCGTCCAGTCCAGCTCCAGGGCAGGAGCCTTCCTCTGCGCCGGTGCCCAGGCCAGGCACGGCGTCTAGTCCAGCTCCATGGCCAGAGCATTCCCCTGCATCGATGCCCAGTTCAGGCACGGCATCCAGTCCAACTCCATGGCCGGAGCCTTCCCCTGCGCCGATGCCCAGTCCAAGCACGGCGTTCAGTGCCGCTCCATGACAGGAGCCCTCCTCTGCGCCGGTGCCCAGTCCGGGCGCGGCGTTCAACCCAGCTTCAAGGCCGGAGTCTCTCTCTGCGCCGATGCCCAGTCTTGGCATGGCATCCAACCCAGCTCCATGACCGGAGCCCTCCTTTGCACCAATGCCCAGTCCAGGCACTGCGTTCAGCTCGGCGCGATGGCCAGATCCGGGGTCTGGGCGGGGGCTACGATCCGCACCGGAGCCACCACTGACACTAGTCACCTCCCCTAACCCTCCCATTTGGTTTCAGGTACCTTTGGGGCGGGGGGGGGGGATACTGTCACGTCCTGACCATAGAGAGCCCTTGTTTCTCTATGGTGGAGTAGGTCAGGGTGTGACTAGGGGTAGTCTAGTTTAATATTTCTATGTGGAGTTCTAGTTAAATTTTTCTATGTTGGTGATTTGTATGATTCCCAATTAGAGGCAGCTGGTAATAGTTGTCTCTAATTGGGGATCATATTTAGGCAGCATTTTTCCCGCCTGCGTTTGTGGGATCTTATTTCGTGTTTTGTGCATGTGCACTACGTAGTCATGTTTCGTTGTTTCTTTATTGTTTTGTTGTGCGGTTCACTTACTTCAATAAAAAAGATGTGGAACCCAGATCACACTGCACATTGGTCCCAGTATGCTTCCAATGACGATTGTGGCAGGTGCTTCAACAAAGTACTGAGTTAAGGGTCTGAATACCTATGTAAATGTAATATTTCAGTTTTTAGTTTTTTTAATACATTTGCAAACATTTCTAAAGAACTGTTTTTGCTCTGTCATGGGCTATTGTGTGTAGATTGATGAGGGAAAAAAAACAATTTCATCCATTTTAGAATAAGGCTGTAACATAACAAAGTGAGGAAAAAGTTAAGGGTTCAGAATACTTTCTGAACGCACTCTATGCTGCAATTGTCTATGTGCTGGGGTGTTAGGGTCAGTCTGATATAATTCTCCAGTCTTATTTGGGGTTCTGTGTGATATTAGGTATGCTCCCTCTAATTCTCCAATCTCTATCTCTCCCCTCCCAGAGGATCTGAGCCCTAGAACCATGCATCAGGACTACCTGGCCTGATGACTTCTATCTGTCCTCGTCCTCAGTCCACCTTGTTGTGCTGCTGATCCAGTTTCTGCTGTTCTGCCTGCAGCTGTGGAACCCTGACCTGTTCACCAGACATGCTACCTTGTCCCAGACCTGCTGTTTCAACCATCTCTTTCCCTCTCTAATCTTTAAGAACGATCTGGTCTTAATGGCCATGTAGTCGTATAATCTCCACCCGGCACAGTCAGAAGAGGACTGGTCACCCCTCAGAGCCTGGTTCCTCTTTAGGCTTCTGCCTAGATTCCTGGCTTTCTATTTTCCTAGCCACCGTGCTTCTACATCTTGCTTGCTCGTTGGAGTTTTAGCCTGGGTTTCTGTGTCAGCACTTTTTTTATAAAGCACTTTGTGACAACATTGGACTGATTGATTCATTGCCATAATGGTTGTTATGCATGCTGTGTTGATGTAAACTAGGTTTACTAGGTAAACCTTTTTTCTCCAACTCATCTACTTATGTGCTAAGCATGCATTGTTCTTTTTTTCTCAAATGTGTTTTGTCACATACAGTATGAAAGCAAATGCACATATTATGAGATTTAGGGTTTAGGCTAAACATTGAAAGGTGAAAGGACGGTCGTTAAGAGGGGACATTGCAATGAGCCGCCTTCCCTATCCACAGAAAATCATGGTGATGAGAGGCCTATACAAAGAAAAAGAGGTCTGCACTGCAGTTCAATCACATACAGCTCACATCATCACCACATGGTGGGAGACAGGCTCAGTGACTTGTCACAGCCCATCAAAGACTCCCTTGCTAAAATGTAGCAGTATCTATTTAGGGATGGAAGAGCATCTCATACAGAACACATTGTGCAAAGTTATTGTGTTCCACATTAAACTTAAGAGAGTTTGTGGTGGAAAGTGAAGGAATCTAAGTCTGAATACAGGCAATGGTAATGGATAAGCAGATGATTTGATGTGTTGCCTCTTGGTTTTAGGCGACATAGCCTATGCCTATATCAACTTTGTGTTGTCTTGCTGTTACTCTAAATGCCTCAGGCCCTTTATCATAAGTAAAGCTTCATCCTAAATCATGTCTGTATAAGTAACAGAACTGCCCAAAAGAATCCCTAAGGATTTTGGTATGGATTTTTAATATGGCAAGAATCAAGTTGCAGCCTTTTCTTTGATCAATACAGGGGGTGAATTTGAGAAAATGTACTGTATGTTGTGCTAATCAGCACTGCATCCTGGTAACTGTGACATGAAGTTCTGAATTCCGTCTGATGCCCAGGGCTGAAGTTCAACAACTTGAAGTTCCTATCTGTCTTTATCCCTCTCTTAGTTGAGGGATGTACTGTAGCATCAAGCAGTAAGCAATAGGCCATGGGAAGATAAACAAGAGTGAACAGAAATAAGAAAACAGCAGAAATCCAAGCTTCCATTTTACAGAGACACTGTGACACACAACATTGTTTTTATTCATACCACTGTGATCAGTTCATCGTGGCTAATACAGACGGATTAACTGGCTTTCTAATGTTCATGAGTATAAGCTCCCCGTTACTGTCAATGTGGCTGTATGTACTGTCAATGAGCAGCAGTGACCTTATTCCAACTGCAGAGTCATGACATGCAGTACTGTAGCATAGATATACCGTCAGAGTCACCTGGTGTATTCATAGGACAATAGGTACGATATATTTAGGAAAGAGAGAAAACATAATCTTACACAAATCAAAGAGATGGAATAGAGATGAGGCAGACATCTCTGTGATTTAGCTGAACAGTGTGTGCCTGATGTGTGCCCTACTGTGTCAGATCACCACACGCACACACATAGTGTGGTATGCATGCTGCTCAGCCCCTGCAGGATAAACATGGTTCTGCTGCACCACAAGGCCAGAGTGTGCCCCTGTCTCCATGGCCATGATGGATGGTTCCATGGTAACCCTAGCGACCTAGTCACCCCTGGGCTGCTCTCAACTGTTACTCACTGTTTGGAAGCCCACGTTGACTGACAGCTCTCGGACCAGAAGAGAAATATAGGTTTCTTTTTGTGTGGAATCTTAGCATCAGAGCATGCTTATTCCCTCTGGATGAAGTATTGGGTGGGTGAATTTCTGTCTGGAAATTATATTTATTTCTGGGTGACTTGTTTACTTACAATTTACAGTACAGTGCACTTACTATACAGACTGTTCCACTCCTCACACACAAGCCCCAGAGCTAAAGTAAACAGTCAGATGAACACCTCATCATCACTCAGTTTCAACTATCATGCATCATGAAGATAATTACAGTCTGGTAGAATTATTGATATCTGTTTCACCTGTTCTGAGACGCAGAACAGGCACTCTGTAACTACAGTCTCTTGTATCCTCCCCCTAGTTGCTCACCAAGACTGGGGCCTTTTCCGTGTAACACTTGAGTCATTTTCCATCCTCTCATGTACTTTTCAACTTTGTGATGGTTTTTTTATATTTTTTTAATGAAATGGATGGCTCTATTGTCTGTGCATCTGGTGATGTGCCTGAGGAGGTCTGCTGTTGTGGAGCTGTAAAGACAGCTGGAGTTGCTGGGAAGATGGAGTGTTCTGGGTTAAGACTGACTCGGACGCAGGTCACATCTCTAAGTGAGTCACAGGATTTGCTTTTTGAAGGAGAGGGCGGGGAGGTCAATGATCTCACTGTTTGTACACCATCACACGGCATACGACTATTCTTTCATGATACATTTAGATGTTCACATGCTGTTGTTTTATGTGTTTTTTGTTATCAGGTCATTTCACATTAATCATATGAGTAATCCCACTTTGGACTTTCTCAGTGATGCAGGGGAAAACTGGCCTGCCTATCTTTACATAGTATGGTTCCAGCCATTGCATGTCAGTTGGGATGGACTAAATGCTGTGCCGGATGTGATTGTTAAGCTGGAACCTGGTCTGATCCTATGAGGTAGAAATGTTGTTTTATGATCAGAGTGGAAAAAATGTGTCTGGCTCAGGATTCTGTCAGAATCACACTGACTGTTAAAAGCCTCAGAATGAAACCACCAAATGTGAAACGTGTGAGAATTCAGAGGAATGGGATTTCATTTAAACTTTATGATTCTGAAGTTGAAAGTGTGAGTGGCTATAGGAATGTAGGCCTGTGTGGCCTAGTCTTCACATTACCTGCCCATAAATCCCAGCTTGTATGATTTATTGATTCATCACCACAAGTATTGAAGCTGCAAATGTCACATTTCAGGGATCTAGCAACCTGGTCTCCCTGAACTACATCCTAACCCTGTGCTGTTATTCAATTACAGCAGATTTTAACAGCCATTCAGCTTGACAGAAAAATTGACTAGAGATAGGGAGAATAGTCACCCTTCTGCAATCCTCCAGGATTACAGAGGAGCAAGCTCATCTAACTCAGTACATCTGTCCTCTAAATTTATTACATTTGACAACATACTATGTATTCCAAATCTAAAAGCCATGCCATTTCAAGTTCAAGGTTACATTTGTACAGATGTAGGATCTTAATTTGATCACCCTGTTGCTGGAGCAAATGTAAAACGTGTAGTATATTTCAGGTTTAAAAAGGTTTCTGAAGTTTGTAATGTCCACTTTCAGATTTGATTTTCCCTTAAGAAAAACATATCAACCCCTACAGGAATAACATTTCATGTTGCTGCAGGATTATTTTCCTTCTGTAGCAAACTGTCTCAAATTAAAATCCTATATCGGTAGGCCTCAAAGGCTTCTAAAGCCATACCTTATGGTTTCGAGTCATGTATTTTATGACTGACTTCTGTACATTACTGGGAAGGAAATCCAAGAAAACAGAGTTAGGTAAAGATGTTAGCAGGTGCTCCATGTCAGGAAACATTGTCACCGTTTAGGAACATAATGACAACAAATAGAAGGACGTGCCATATCTCTTGACTGCCTCACCTAAACCGATAATGATGGATAAACTAAACGAGGAGATGAAAAGGCAATGGCAGCTGGACCAAATAAATATTATAGTGAAGGGATTTCCCTATCGCATACCTGATGGCATGGGACCTCGTGAGGAAGGCCTGGTAATGCGGGAGAGTTTCTTTCAACAGGAGTGGTCATGATAAACACTACAGCCCCCCCCCCCCCCCCCCCCCCCTAAAAACACATTTTCTTTAGTTGTTGAAATACCAGCTTGATTGAAGTGGATGTAGAAAATCTGAACTTTTCTGTAATGATAAAATGACATGTATATACAGTTAATAAAGACAGTAAATGGTAAATGCCTTTACTTAGATCATTCCAGTGGACTGTTCTGTCTTAGTTTGTAGAGGAGTGAAGAATAACACTACCTCCAGTTTATTAGTTACACTTAGTAAGGCAAAACAGGACCCCGCTTCTCAGTTATCCCTAAAATCTTAATACAACACGCCCATGTGACAGCTCCGTTTTACAGCCTCTTGAATAATTATGTTTTACACCTCAAATTCCTGTAGTCGGTAATGTTATGCAACCTTTATGAGGAGAACAACATCATTTTGAAAGCAGTTTTGAACAAGCTGGTCTTCATGCCAAGTGTTGCTTGTAGTGGTGTTAACATGAATCCCATTTCAGTGCTGCCTCGACTGCTTGACTGTGGAGAACAAGATGTGCTCTGCTGGTGTGTATTTAGGTTCAGGTCTGCTGACTTTAATGGCTGATATCCTGGGGACAGCCTAGTGATCAGTGGGAACAGCGGTATGGGGGGGGGACTCCTGTCCTGATCCATCCATACCCAATTTCCACTGTGTTTACGTACCTTGGTGAGCAGAGCTCCAATCCCTACTGAAGTGTGGTACCATTCTGAGCCAAAACTTTAAATCTCCAGTAGGCTTCACTGCTTAATAATAGCGAAAGAGTTCCAGCTGAAGAGTTACAGGAAGCAAGGTTAGGCAGAATATCAGTAATAACAATGTCGCCGAAGTGTTTTATTTTGCATGTTGCAGTCAAAAAGGTTGATGTAGATCTAATAAACCCCAGCAGCAACGCTAAATCTGTAAGCAGTCTGAAGTAGTTTTCTGTTACCTGATAGAGCCCAGAGATTCTGGAGCAAACTAAACTGGGTGATTATTAGGAGATTCTGGTGGATCTACCATACTCTAAGGACTGAGACCACATACCTAAGCAGCTCTCCCAGCTAGCAATGAGGAATCGGCCCAGAAGCGGCCTAATGCAAATTTAAATGAAAGAATACAAAATTACCCGATTTAGTCATTTTAAATATTATTGTTATACATTTTATACATACAAATTATACCCATCCACAAAAAAAAAAATAGTGTTGGAGGAAACACCATACAACTGGTGACCGTGTACACGCCTGGCCCGACCACAGGAGTCACTACAGCGCGATGGGACATGGACATTTCGGCTGGCCAAACTCAGACGGCGCTGGGCCAATTGTGTGTCACCACATAGGTTTCCCGGCTGCAAACGGCATGGGTCTTGAACCAGCATCTGTAACAAAGCAGTTTGCACTGCAATTCAGTGTCTTAGACCACTGCGCCACTCGGGAGACTCTATCCAGAAAGTTTTTAATGCTTATCAATTGCCTTGCACAAAGTATCAAAATACTAAAATACTACTTAAACAGGACTCTTAAATACATTTCATTTAAATGTTAATTGTATTTTTTTTTTTATCACAGAAACAATGAGAAAATATGGATAAATCAATAATGAAATGTTAATTATATAAAACAGCCCATGCATTCGTCTGCCAGAGAGTAGCCCAAATCGGGCCGAGCCACAAGTAATATATTTGGGCCAGATAATTCATTCCGGAATCGGCCCGAGCTCAATCCTCGCATCCTAGCCATAAGTAATACTGCCAGACTCGGGTCACATGACATAGGCCAAGTCTGAATCTCCGACGAGTGCCCGGACTCTCAGCGGGAATCAGCCCAGATCCACTGTGCTAGCTGGGCTATTGCTTTATTTATGCACTGTCCTGTTAGCCATGTCTCCTATTTAAGCTATGTTCTACCTTCTGTCACGATCAATGATATACAAAATTGGTTAATGCATGTACAGTAATCTAAAAGTCAGTACTCATACAGCACTTAGTGAGGGGATTCCTTTTTCTTCTTGATTGGAATGAAAGTGGAAGAAGTTGAAACGACAGAAGTTATGCTTAGCCGCCAAATATCTGACAGAACTTGAAGCCAGGAGACTTTCTTTAATGATGTACTGTATGTCTGATGTGTCTTCACTCACTGTCCTCCATTTCACATTAGTCTGCTAGCCATCCATCATTTTATTCAGATCAATTCCTGCTTAATGAGTATATTTCCAAGCTACAGACAGTGACCCTAAACACCTGGGTGTCCACTCTGTCCAGTTTATTTCTCCAAAGTCACTAAAGTGTGGTGTTTTCCTCCCCAATATTTGAGAATAGCATCTGTATTTGTGTGTCCCTGGCAAGAAACACACGACTTTCTGTGGTCACAGAAGCCCAGTCGCCTTGTGCAGAGATGCATCAGAGCAGAGACGCTGATGACTGATTTCAACATCTCCCATTGAGAGACCTTGACAACCGGAAACACTGGTGACCTTTAACCTGACCAGGTCCAATCCTCCGCTGGACAGTGTTATATTGCTCTATATAACCATTTTTAGATAGAATCTATGTAGCCCTCCCCTCCTGGTGGTTCACTGGCATCATTCTGGCACATTGTGGGCAGAGTTAGAGTCGGGCACTACTACTGCAGTCACACACAGGTAGACCACACTGAGCTCTTTGAAAGCTCAGCCTGTTTGTCTTGGATCATTAGAACTCAAATAAGCAGACCAGAAGTTGGGTAAAATACTCAGGCCACCATGCTCCCTAGCTGTTCCATGTGGTTCATCCCCAGACCAGAGAGAGTTACAGCATGGACAACCTCTATTGAGATACTGATGGTCGAGAGCATTTAATCACCAGGACCTACAAAACTGCGGTAGAGGATCATGAGGTAGTAGGAAGTGTAAAGATGCACTGGTACAATGGGATTAATTGACTGTGACAGACATTTGGTTGTTCTGTATTCTTACTTTTTATAGGAAATTTCTCCACACTTGACATTCACCACAAAGAGAAGGCTGTGTTGGCTGGGCTTTTTCCTTTATGTGTCCCCACTGTGATTGTGTTTGACATGAGCTTAAAAATCAGTCGTGATGATTTCCTCTCTGAAAACAATAGTTAATCATTTTCTGGAAGGCCTTGGCTGCCTAGATGAGGAAAGCAGAAGGAAATCACTCTGCTTAGAAAGACTTTGGAAAAATAAGTCATTCTTGACGCTGTAGCCTCAGCTTCCTCATTATATGTAAGCAATAAGGCACAAGGGGGTGTAGTATATGGCCTATATACAACGGCTACGGGCTGTACTTACGCACGACGCAATGAGGAGCGCCTGGATACAGCCCTTAGCCGTGGTATATTGGCAAATACCACAAACCCCGACGTACCTTATTGCTATTATAAACTGGTTACCAACGTAATTAGAGCAGTAAAAATAAATGTTTTGTCATACCTCGTGGTATACAGTCTGATATACCACGGCTGTCAGCCAATCAGCATTCAGTGCTCGAACCACTCAGTTTATAATGCCATATTAAACATGAGGGCGTCCCTGACTGTCTGTGGGTTATCCACAGAGAGATTCCCACTCACACCTGTCCAGCAACTCTTCACCGCCTATAAATAACTGGGCTTTTGGATTGACAAACATTTTACATTTAAAAAACATATGGTTGAGCTAGTTAAGAAGCTGAGAATTAAAGTAGGTTTATTTTATAGATATAACAACACAAGGCAAGACCTAAATGCAGACATGGGAGGCAGATGGTTTGATCTCTGATATTTATTATTTATTTCATTTATTTAACCTTTATTTAACCAGGTAGGCAAGTTGAGAACAAGTTCTCATTTACAATTGCGACCTGGCCAAGATAAAGCAAAGCAGTTCAACACATACAACGACACAGAGTTACACATGGAGTAAAACAAACATACAGTCAATAATACAGTAGAAAAATAAGTCTATATACAATGTGAGCAAATGAGGTGAGATAAGGGAGGTAAAGGCAAAAAAAGGCCATGGTGGCGAAGTAAATACAATATAGCAAGTAAAACACTGGAATGGTAGATTTGCAGTGGAAGAATGTGCAAGGCAGAGATAGAAATAATGGGGTGAAAAGGAGCAAAATAAATACATAAATAAATACAGTAGGGGGAGAGGTAGTTGTTTGGGCTAAATTATAGATGGGCTATGTACAGGTGCAGTAATCTGTGAGCTGCTCTGACAGCTGGTGCTTAAAGCTAGTGAGGGAGATAAGTGTTTCCAGTTTCAGAGATTTCTGTAGTTCTTTCCAGTCATTGGCAGCAGAGAACTGGAAGCAGAGTCCAAAACGGCACAGGGCGGCAGGCAGGCTTGAGGTCAGGGACAGGCAGAATGGTCAGGCAGGCGGGCTCAGTCAGTAATCAAATCAAATCAAATCAAATCAAATGTATTTATATAGCCCTTCGTACATCAGCTGATATCTCAAAGTGCTGTACAGAAACCCAGCCTAAAACCCCAAACAGCAAGCAATGCAGGTGTAGAAGCACGATGGCTAGGAAAAACTCCCTAGAAAGGCCAAAACCTAGGAAGAAACCTAGAGAGGAACCAGGCTATGTGGGGTGGCCAGTCCTCTTCTGGCTGTGCCGGGTGGAGATTATAACAGAACATGGCCAAGATATTCAAATGTTCATAAATGACCAGCATGGTCGTATAATAATAAGGCAGAACAGTTGAAACTGGAGCAGCAGCACGGTCAGATGGACTGGGGACAGCAAGGAGTCATCATGTCAGGTAGTCCTGGGGCATGGTCCTAGGGCTCAGGTCCTCCGAGAGAGAGAAAGAAAGAGATAATTAGAGAATTCCCACAGGACATCGAATAGGACAGGAGAAGTACTCCAGATATAACAAACTGACCCTAGCCCCCCGACACCCCCGACACTACTGCAGCATAAATATTGGAGGCTGAGACAGGAGGGGTCAGGAGACACTGTGGCCCCATCCGAGGACACCCCCGGACAGGGCCAAACAGGAAGGATATAACCCCACCCACTTTGCCAAAGCACAGCCCCCACACCACTAGAGGGATATCTTCAACCACCAACTTACCATCCTGAGACAAGGCCGAGTATAGCCCACAAAGATCTCTGCCATGGCACAACACAAGGGGGGGCGCCAACCCAGACAGGATGACCACATCAGTGAATCAACCCACTCAGGTGACGCACCCCTTCCAGGGACGGCATGAGAGAGCCCCAGTAAGCCAGTGACCCAGCCCCTGTAATAGGGTTAGAGGCAGAGAATCCCAGTGGAAAGAGGGGAACCGGCCAGGCAGAGACAGCAAGGGCGGTTCGTTGCTCCAGAGCCTTTCCGTTCACCTTCCCACTCCTGGGCCAGACTACACTCAATCATATGACCCACTGAAGAGATGAGTCTTCAGTAAAGACTTAAAGGTTGAGACCGAGTTTGTGTCTCTGACATGGGTAGGCAGACCGTTCCATAAAAATGGAGCTCTATAGGAGAAAGCCCTGCCTCCAGCTGTTTGCTTAGAAATTCTAGGGACAATTAGGAGGCCTGCGTCTTGTGACCATAGCGTACGTGTAGGTATGTACAGGCAGGACCAAATCAGAGAGATAGGTAGGAGCAAGCCCATGTAATGCTTTGTAGGTTAGCAGTAAAACCTTGAAATCAGCCCTTGCTTTGACAGGAAGCCAGTGTAGAGAGGCTAGCACTGGAGTAATATGATCAAATCTTTTGGTTCTAGTCAGGATTCTAGCAGCCGTATTTAGCACCAACTGAAGTTTATTTAGTGCTTTATCCGGGTAGCCGGAAAGTAGAGCATTGCAGTAGTCTAACCTAGAAGTGACAAAAGCATGGATACATTTTTCTGCATCATTTTTGGACAGAAAGTTTCTGATTTTTGCAATGTTAAGTAGATGGAAAAAAGCTGTCCTTGAAATGGTCTTGATATGTTCTTCAAAAGAGAGATCAGGGTCCAGAGTAACGCCGAGGTCCTTTACAGTTTTATTTGAGACGACTGTACAACCATTAAGATTAATTGTCAGATTCAACAGAAGATCTCTTTGTTTCTTGGGACCTAGGAACAAGCATCTCTGTTTTGTCTGAGTTTAAAAGTAGAAAGTTTGCAGCCATCCACTTCCTTATGTCTGAAACACATGCTTCTAGCAAGGCCAATTTTGGGGCTTCACCATGTTTCATTGAAATGTACAGCTGTGTGTCATCCGCATAGCAGTGAAAGTTAACATTATGTTTTCGAATAACATCCCCAAGAGGTAAAATATAGCAGGAGGATGAGAAAAACAGATACTGGGAAAAACCAGGAACTAGAAGAAAACTCTGGTTGACTTGGCAAACAAGATGAACTGGCGCAGACAGAAAACACAGGTATAAATACACAGGGGATAATGGGGAAGATGGGCGACACCTGGAGGGGGGTGGAGACAAGCACAAGGACAAGTGAAACAGATCAGGGTGTGTGTGACAGTACCCCCCCTCTCTAGGGACGCCAATCTGGTGTCCTAAACGGGTGCATACTTGGTTGACCAGGGTGCCGGCGGTGGAAGTCGGCGATAAGGGCTGGGTCCAGGATGTCTCTAGCGGGGACCCAGAACCTCTCCTTCAAGGCCATAACCCCCCCAGTAAACCATGTAATGGTAACCCCTGCCCCATGGTCGAACACTCAGGAGGCGTCTCACTGTGTACGCCGGATGGCCATCGATGACATGGGGGGGATGGGTGGGCCTGGAAACAGAAGACAAAGGGCTGTGAGACACGGGATTAATCCTAGACACATGGAACGTAGGATGAATACGGAGAGCACGGAGTAACAGAATATGGACAGCTTTGGAACTAAGGACTCTAGAGATGGTGAAAGGACCAATGAAATGGGGGGGAAAGTTTGCGGGACTCCACCCGAAGGCTCAGGTCCAATGTGGATAGCCATACCCTCTGCCCAATATGATAGCGAGGAGCCTGAGTCTGGCAGCGGTCCGCTTGTTGATGATACCTGGAGTTGGTCTTGAGAAGAGCTGCCCGAGCTATGTCCAGGATCCAGGAATGTGAAACCCCATCCTCGTTCATCCGGACCCGACCCGTCAGCTTGTGGTTGAGGTCGATGCTTCTGACGTTGGAGTGGGAGCTATCCTGTCCCTGTGGTGGACCAAAAGCTCCATCCCTGTGCCTTCCTGTCCCATTGTCTCAATTCTGCAGAAAGAAACTATGACGCAAGTAACTGAGAACTCCTAGCGGTCAAGATGGCACTAGAGGAGTGGAGGATGGCTGGAAGGAACAGAACATCCATTTTTGGTTTGGACCGACCATAAGAATTTGGAATATCGCCGCACAGCCAATCGCCTTAACTCCAGGATGGCCCGGTGTTCTCTGTTATTCACCTTCACCATTTCCTACTGCCCAGGATCCAGGAATGTGAAGCCTGACACACACTCTCTTGCCTACACAGTTCCGCTGCCACACCCTCTGACCCCGAGACCATCCTCCCTACCTCATGCCTTGCGGCTTCAGTGGGCCGGGGTATTGAGACCCTGGTCCACAGGCACAATGTTCCCAGCCTGTCACTGGAGGGGGCCCAGCTAACCGGTTGTTTGTCCCTAATTCAGTATGGTCCCAGGTCCTGAAATGGGCTTATTCCTCCAGGCTTACCTGCCATCAGGGTTCCCGTCGAACACTGACCTTCCTCTGACAACATTTCTGGTGGCCCACAATGGTTCCTGATGCCTCTGCCTTCGTCACATCATGCACTGTTTGTGCTCAGAATAAGACTCAGCGGCAATCTCCGTCTGGCCTCCTTCAGTGTCAGGTTTCACATTCCTGGATCCTGGGCAGTAGGAAATGGTGAAGTTGAATCTGGTGAATAACAGAGAACACTGGGCCATGCTGGAGTTAAGGCAAGGCAGTATTTTTCAATGATGACCTACCCCAGCCAAACCCTAATCCGGACGACGCTGGGCCAATTGTGCACCGCCCTATGGGACTCCCAATCACGGCTAATTGTGATGCAGACTGGAGTCGAACCAAGGTCTGTAGTGACAACTCTAGCACTGAGATGCAGTGCCTTAGACTGCTGCGCCACTCAGGAGCCCAGTACAGTGTGCATGATGGAAATTTTTTTGTGAGACTGGGGATTGCTGTGGTTACTGTGGTGGGTTGAAACGGCAGACTGCAGTGTATCAAATCTAATGTATTTGTCACATGCTTCGTAGACAGGTGTAGAGGAACAGTGAAATGCTTACTTACTGGATAAGATAAGATAACAAATTGAAATAGTGACACAAGGAATAAATGTACAATGAATAACGAATTAAATAACATGGCTATGCTGTGTATAGGCAGTAGAAAAAACATGGCTATATACAGAGAGTACAAGAACCGAGACGATGTGCAGGGGTACGAGGTAGTTGAGGTAGCTATGTACTGTACATATAGGTAGGAGTAGACAATAGAAAGTAGCAGCCTGTGTGTGTGTGTGTGTGTGTGTGTGTGTGTGTGTGTGTGTGTGTGTGTGTGTGTGTGTGTGTGTGTGTGTGTGTGTGTGTGTGTAGGCAGAAGGATAGATAATAGACAGTAGCAGCTGTGTATGTGGTGTCTGGCATCAGTATGCATGTGTGTGTGTTGGGGTGTCAGTGTAAATATGTGTGAGTGTCTGGGTATAGTCCAATGTATGTGCATAGAGTCAGTGCAAGAGAGTTAGTGAAAAAAAGGGTCAATGCATATCTATTCCTGCTCACAGAGTACTCTGGATAGAAGAGGAATCCTACTGATGTTATTGTTTCCCATGTTCTGCAAACCCCTGCAATACTTTCCAGATTAAAATATGGACTTCTATCCCCAAAAAAGACTCCAGGACGAGACTCAGTTTGGAGGGTGAAACCAGAGGAACCACAAAGTGGGAATTTGCTATTTTCCACTGCATATGAGATGATGGACTACTGTACAATTGGTGTGCCTGGATTCAACAACCACAGACTACAACATTATTTCCATACACGTTTCACAAGGCAATTTGAAAAAGTAATTTCTACTTCAGGCTGAATTTCCTGTAATCTGAAGGGATGGTAATTAGATTTAAATATTGTTAAAATGATATCACATAATGTATCATCATAGCATACTTGTGGAAAATGTATTGGATAAAGTGCATTGAATAAGTGTATCCATTGTCCATATCATATACTTGAATAAGAATTCAAAACCATTTAGAGCTCCATTTAAGAAGTCTATCTCAGGCCACAGTACTGTAGTACTGTAGTTGTCATGTTCGTCGTAAGGATCGGACCAAGGCACAGGGTGAGTAGAGTTCCACATAATTTTAATAAATCGAAACTCACTGAACAAAACAACAACCAAACGAAATGTGATGCTACTGATGTGCACTAAGGCAACTATACATAGACAAGATCCCATAACACAAATGAGGAACATGGCTACCTAAATATGATCCCCAATCAGAGACAACAATAAACAGCTGTCTCTGATTGGGAACCATATCAGGCCAACATAGGCATACAAAAACCCCTAGACATACAAAAATCCTAGACAAAAACTAGAGTATCCACCCTAGTCACACCCTGACCTAACCAAAATATATAGAAAAACAGAGATATCTAAGGTCAGGGCTTGACAGTAGTTGGCTTGAATTCAAGTAAAGAGAAGAGACAGTTACCTAAGAGCAGGGGTACGGTGAGTCTGAATGGTTATGGCTGTGGTTCTGGACTTGACCAACCACTCACTCAACTGCATAGAGGCGCTCAGTGGACCACATCAGAGGGACAGAATAGGATGGAAAATATCCCCACAGCCCTAACACACACACACCCCTATCCCCTCGGCTCCCTGGTCCAACAGGCTCTGCTTGAGCTCATAGTTTGGCCCCACCTCTGCAGGCTCTTTGTGCTCATTGAGGAGCTCCTCCACAGCTACAGGACACATGCCCACCATTCCTCCTTCTCCTCCACAGCTACAGGACACAGGCCCACCATTCCTCCTTCTCCTCCACAGCTACAGGACACAAGCCCACCATTCCTCCTCTCCTCCACAGCGACAGGACACAGGCCCACCATTCCTCCTTCTCCTCCACAGCTACAGGACACAGGCCCACCATTCCTCCTCCTCCTCCACAGCTACAGGACACAGGCCCACCATTTCTCATCCTCCTCCACAGCTACAGGACACAGGCCCACCATTCCTCCTCCTCCACAGCTATAGGACGCAGGCCCACCATTCCTCCTTCTTCTCCAGAGCTACAGGGCACAGGCCCACCATTCCTCCTTCTTCCCCACAGGTACAGGACACAGGCCCACCATTCCTCCTCCTCCACAGCTACAGGACGCAGGCCCACCATTCCTCCTTCTTCTCCAGAGCTACAGAACACAGGCCCACCATTCCTCCTTCTTCCCCACAGCTACAGGACACAGGCCCACCATTCCTCCTTCTCCTCCACAGCTACAGGACACAAGCCCACCATTCCGCCTTCTCCTCCACAACTACAGGACACAGGCCCACAATTCCTAATTCTCATCGACAGCTACAAGACATAGGCCCACCATTCCTCCTTCTCCTCCAGCTCCTCTTGCTCTTAAGATCATAGAGTGCTGTATTTAACTTGGCAGCACTGAAGAGTGAAGCACTTTCTTTTACTCCTTCAAAGTTCTTAATTGAGAGTTATAAATGCAAGTAATTGGCAATGATGACTCAGGTTGAATGGGTTCTTCTTCCGGTGAGGATATGAACTGATTATATCACTGACAGCACACCCACCCATTCAAACCTTATCAAACACAACAACATTGTGTGAAACTGCCAATGAGATGCTCAACATGAAATGCTGTCAATCTCTAACTGACTCCTTGGAGTTGATGTGCACTGTACACCTTTAAGAGCAAACTAGGGCCTCCTGAGTGGCGCAGCGGTCTCTCGACCTTCGCCTCTCCCGAGTCCGTATGGGAGTTGCAGTGATGGGACAAGACTGTAAATACCAATTGTGGAGAAAAGGAGGAAAAAGTTTTAAAAAACAAATAAGAGCAACCTGGTCTTAGAGCATTTCGTATTATTCGGTACGTAAATCCAAGACACTCTATTTAGTGTGATATGTTAGGTTTTGTATGGTATGTATTAATTTGTGGATGACCATCACCCATTTCGTATTATATGTTACGAATTACAATTCGTATTATATGTTATGAATTTGTAAAACGTACAATACATGACGAAATTTCACAATGTGTTATATGTTGCGAAATTTGCTAAACGTACGATATGTTACAAACTTGCAGAATGTATGATATGTTAATGCTCTTTAAAGGGTCTTGATCTTTTGCTCACTGAGTCGAATGGAATCATTGCCGTTTTGAAAGTCATTGGCTCATAAATCCACAGCAGTCTTCTAAATGAACAATAGATTAACTGTTCACCTGCAATGACTACATCTTGTTAGCATGAAAAGTGGTGTCCTGTCATTGCAGACATGTTCCAACAACATTTACAGGAAAGTATTTTAGGACTTTATTCTAGGCAGGAGTTACAAGAACTGCTTGTCAGATAAGATGCCAGCCCCAAGAATATTTATATTTCTAAACGTGTATGGGGGAGAGGGAGAAGGGGACAAATCCAGTATAGATAGAGTGAGTAACTTATTGGCTATAGGCAATGTGAAAACCTGTCATGTGTACGCTGGGAGTCGGGAAGCAAGTACAGGATGTGCAAATGTAATAATAAATAGACCATAGTACAAAACAAGAAACATACCTGGTGGATGGAACTAAGGAGGTGACATAAATAGGGGAGGGAATCAGGAAGGTGATGGAGTCCAGGTGCGCGTAACGATGGTGGCAGGTGTGAGTAATGATGCGACAACTGGCGACGTCGAGAGGGGGAGCGGGAGTAAACGTGACAAAACCTTTCTTTTACCTGACTGTTTCTTTCAAGGTCAGCCTCTAAAGGAAACAATAGTAATCTGTTCAAAACTCCAAACAAACAGGTCAAATACTTTGCCTTGACTTTTAACACCACTCACAGGAGCATTCCACTGTCATGACCTCATATGAGGCAACAGGACCAGAGGGTAGTAAACGCCACAGTGACTGCCTCTGTGGAGATGGCTTTTCCATCCGTGTTCTCGTCTCCACCCTCAAGGACTGTCTATGAGGGTGTGAGAGAGAGTCTGTGCGATGCAACAGCAGGCACTGTCCTTTACTCTGCACTGCAGACTCTGGCTTAAGTGGTTCAAAGTTACAGTACATGTACTGTGAGGACCACTTCACACTGGGTTCTCTTATAAAACAGTAGCAAAGCCCCGATTGAACATGAATGATTATGTAATAAGTGATGGATAACAGGCACACAAGCAGACATATAAATAAATGATTGATGCCATTGAATGAAAGTGAGAGTACATTCCCAGGGTGTTTCTGTCTGCAGAGTTCTTCCCCTTTCGAGAGAGGGGTTTTAAAGGACACTGCCAAGAGAAAGCCAGTGGAAAGAGCTGACACATCCGTGGAAGCTAAACATTGGCTGCCACTTCATGGAAGGTATGAGTAACAAATATTAGGTAACTGTGCTTTTCCTTCTACTTTCAAGTGGTGAAGATAGTAATATGAGACATACAGTGCATTCGGAAAGTATTCAGACCCCTTGACTCTTTCCACATTTTGATTTACGTTACAGCCTTATTCTAAAATGTATTCAATTGTTTTTTTTTCTCATCAAATTACACACAATACCCCATAATGAAAAAGCAAAGACAGGTCTTTAGAAATTTTTGGAAATGTATTAACAATAAAAAAACTGATATCAAATTTACATAAGTATTCAGACCCTTACTCAGTACTTTGTTGAAGCACCTTTGGCAGTGATTACAGCCTCGAGTCTTCTTGGGTATGCTTCCCAATGTCTCCCAATCCTCTCTGCAGATCCTCTCAAGGTTGGATGGGGAGTGTTGCTGCACAGCTATTTTCAGGTCTCTCCAGAGATGTTTGATCGGGTTCAAGTCCGGGCTCTGGCTAGGCTACTCAAGGACATTCAGAGACTTGTCTCGAAGCCACTCCTGCATTGTCTTGTCTGTGTGCTTAAGGTCGTTGTTCTGCTGGAAGGTGAACCTATGCCCCAGTCTGAGGTCCTGAGCGCTCCGGAGCAGGTTTTCATCAAGGATATCTATGTACTTTGCTTCGTTCATCTTTGCCTCGATCCTGACTAGTCTCCCAGTCCCTGCCTCTGAAAAACATCCACACAGCATGAGGCTGCCACCCCCATGCTTCACCGTAGGGATGGTGCTAGGTTTCCTCCAGACGTGACGCTTAGTATTCAGGCCAAAGAGTTCAATCTTGTTATCATCAGACCAGAAAATGTTGTTTCTCATGGTCTGAGAGTGTTTAGGTGCCTTTTGGAAAACTCCAAGCAGGATGTCATTCTACCATAAAGACCTGATTGGTGGAGTGCTGCGGAGATGGTTGTCCTTCTGTAAGGGTCTCCCATCTCCACAGAGGAACTCTAGAGCTCTGTCAGAGTGACCATCGGGTTCTTGATCACCTCCGTGACCAAGGCCCTTATCCTCCGATTTCTCAGTTTGGCTGGGCGGCCAGCTCTAGGAAGAGTCTTGTTGTTTCTAAACTTCTTCTATTTAAGTACGACGGAGGCCACTGTGTTCTTGGGGACCTTCAATGCTGCAGAATTTTTATTGCTACCCTTCCCCAGCTCTGTGCCTCGACACAATCTGGTTTTGGAGCTCTACGGACAATTCCTTCGACCTCATGGCTTGGTTGCTGCTCTGACATGCCATGTGGACTAAGGGATCTTATATAGACAGGTGTGTGCCTTTCCAAATCATATCCAATCAATTTAATTTACCACAGAAGGACTCCAATCAAGTTGTAGAAACATGTCAAGGTTGATCGATGGAGACAGGATGCACCTGAGCTCAATTTCGAGTCTCATAGAAAAGGGTCTGAATACTGATGTAAATAAAGTATTTCTGTTTTTTATTTTTAATACATTTGCAAAAAAAACTGTTTTTGCTTTGTCATTATGGGGAATTGTGTGTAAATTGCTGAGAAAATAAAATATATTTAATCTATTTTAGAATAAGGCTGTAACGTAACAAAATGTGGAAAAAGTCAAAAGGTCTGAATACTTTCCATAGGCACTGTAAGTACAGTACACACCATTCTCATGAAGGAAATATTTTGGGGGTGACAAATTCTGGAACGATGATGAGCATGCATTGGCAGTCATGAGTTAAATTACTGTATGGGCACAAAATAATATTCACCAGGACTTGCATATTAATCCACATTAAATACATGTTTACATTCCTTAAGCGCTACTTATAATATGGTTGAATTAGAAGACTACATGTAGCGATTAAATTAAATCCCAGTGCTTTGTTTTGATTAGGTGTGTGACTAGAGAAGCATATTGCCCATGTGCAGAACAATAATGCTTTTCAGTAGGAGCTTTGGTAATTACAGCTTTAAACATCTCCAGGGGTTCAGTAACATCCTGCCTGGAAAAGCAGCCACTCTGTTGGTTGGCTTCAGAGTAGCAGCCTATATTATGAAGTCTACCTATTTGTGAATTAAATCAACAGGCCCCCTATTGTTCCAAACGGAAACAAGCTGCCAGGTTGGCTGAGTAAAACCAATGAAATGTTTCATTAGACATTGGTACTGGATGAATGCAACTTTTGAGCTCTCAGCTATATTTCGATGTCTTAATGTCAAGTCTACAGAAATTACATGTGATCTTTACAGGAACATCTGTCACAAGGAAGTAATCATTTCTCATTCTGCCACTAGGAGGAAATTAAACACTTCACTATCTTAACAGCCGGGTCTCAGAGTGATTAACAGCAGCCATGGACATTTACAGACTTCAAGGTTCATGCAGCTTGAAATGTAATGCACACTTATATTTAGCCTCTCCCGTTTGTACTTTTACAACACCAATTGGTCCTGCAAACCTCTCCTGACTGTTGCATGAAATACTGCTGTGGATGGTTGTAAAATGTAGCAAACAAATGCTCTGCAACCTCACTGTAGCCACTGTAGTTTGCACTGTGCAGTAGTACTATATCTTGCAGGATGTGTGGAGTACAGGCATTTTAAGAAGACAGAGCCATAACCATGTATCTAAATATACCAAGGTCAGTCAGATACAGATTCACAAGAATAACTCTTGGGAATGAGAGAGAGGACTTGTGGTGTACATTCTCAATGGATCAAGCCTGATCCTTGAAACCATTCAAGGGATCATTGCATGGTTGAGTTAAGAATAGACGGATGATTTCACAAGAGTTGAGCTCTTCAGGGTAAATGGCACTTTGTTGAAACCTTCAATAATCGGTCATTAGAGCTCCCTCCCCCACAGCAGAGATCAGACAGGTGTTAGCTACAATGGTCAATGGTTTCAGGCAGGCCATGCCAGCGAGAGCACACTCCAGGCTTGCTCCTCCGTCTGTTCCAGGGCACTGGCAGTGATGGATGGTTATCAGGCCCCCACCACCAGCCCTCTCCCTGGGGTCATGTTGCTGGAGGCACTGCCCCGCTGGAGCCCAGCCACCAGCACTATCATTTCCAAGAAGCTCAGCTCTTATCCCATACATCCTAGACACTCTTAAAGTCTCAAGTCTCTCAAATGGAGCCAAATACGGGAGAAAAAGATAGAGGATTGCTAATTATTACTGAATGACTGCTCTGCCAAGACAAGCAGTCCTTTATTGTGTTATGCTGGCTTTTATTTTCTCTAAGTTGTTGGTACATATAAGACATTGGCCTACTTTTAGTTGTGGTAAAGACTTCAATTTATTGGATTCCTTTTTTATGTGCCATTCTACATTGAAACAATACTTCAGCAATAAAACCCAACTCTTTCTATTTTGAGACAAAGTATATTTTATTGAGCCTGACCACACCACTATAAGTATATACTATATTTTTACAATCTCAATGATGATATTGATCAAAGATGGTTTTCACAAACTTTAGCTACATGTGTGTATCCACTTAAATCAAGCAAGAGATCTGCATCGAGGGAAGTCTGGTCAAGTGTCCACTTCCTTATTTAAAACGTGTGAAACAGATTGTGTATGTTGTAGGTGTTAAACACTTGCTTTCTGTTGTTGACTCTCTACACATGGTGCAGGTAGGCTGTCATGAGTGAGCAGTAGGCCATTCAAGGTCCCCAGGCTACCCACTGCATTTTCCCTATGATGAATGTGAGGGTCAAGACCTCTAACCCTAACCCAAAGGTTGCGAGTTCGAATCTCATCACGGACAACTTTAGAATTTTAGCTAATTAGCAACATTTCAACTACTTACTACTTTTTTACTACTTTGCAACTACTTAGCATGTTAGCTAATCCTAACCTTTACCTTTTTAGCTAACCCTAACCTTAATCATTTTGGCTAACCCTTCCCCTAACCCTAAACTTAACCTAACTCCTAAACTTAAACCTAACCCCTAGCCTAGCTAACATTAGCCAGCGAGCTAACATTAGTCACCTATTCGTAACATATCATACGTTTTACAAATCTGTAACATATAATATCAATTGTAATTCGTAACATAGCATACGAAATGGGTGATGGACATCTACAAATTAATACATACCATACGAAGCGTTACATATTGTATCATACTAAATGGAATGTGACGAATTTACGTACAGAATAATATGATATGCTCTGAGACCAAGTTGATACCACGTGCATTACACAAATTACTACCATTGCTAATGGCTGTATCCGTGTTACATCGTGCATAAGAACAGCCCTTAGCTGTGGTATATTGGCCATATACCACACATCCTTGGGCCTTATTGCTTAAATATAACCTATCTAGATGTGTACAATGTCATTGAGTCCTTGGCTATTTGGGTCCAGTAGTCTGGCAGAGCACAGAGGAACAGCTGTCCAAAACATGAACTTTTAGTGAAAAAGTTCATTTACAAGTGTCTGGTTACAGGCATTGCCAGCATGGCATCTGGTTCAGCAGCAATAGGAAGGAAGAATGGTTGGGCACTCCTGCTGTTACTGAGCCTGAAACAACCAAATTCAGTGGGGTTTCTACCTTGATCATCACATTTCTGCCACATATTATGCATATGTTGTGATGGAATCCACCTACCAAATTTTTTGCATAAAAATGCCCACTGGTTAACTGTCTCTCACAACTGGCACCCTGAGGGTTATCATACGGAGGCCCAGAGTGATCAATTAGACACCACAACATGGTCCTATTTTCACATTATGTGACCTGTGTCATGTCTCCAGTGATATTTTAACGTAGACCAAGGTGTTCTCGTTGCTGGTAGACTTCGCCTTGGCGTGAGAAAGCAGACACTGTTCCAGCAGTGAACAGCATGGGGCTTGCCTGAGCATAATCACCGGTGCAGGATTGACAATTGCCTGCCCAACAGTGCTGTAAATCTCAGCCTACTGATTACTGGACAACTGTGGGACTGGAGAATGGAAAGTTAACTCATGCTAACGGGGCAAAAGGCTGCAGAATAACCCTAAGGGGGTGGTAAAAGCTCCACTGATTATCATTACATGCAGGCTGTGTGGCAGTGTCTTGAGGATGCAAGTATTCCTCTTATGCAATATTTTTGCAACACATTACATAAAGAATTGATGAAACAATGTTAATGCTGCTGGGTTTGTAGATTCCTGAAAGTTTTGACAATCACTGGAAAAAATGACTAATTCTATCTTCTTTGTTCTGTTTCTTTCATATTGGTGTAATTGTTTTTCTACTTTTTCATATTTCTCACTGAGAAGAAAACAGGAAGGGCACACCTCTTTTGAGTAGTTATGTATGTTGAGTTAGATCTTTGTGTAAAACTCTCAGGTGCTTTGTCTATTTGTAAGAGGGCAGACTATTGCTCCATCACTTGATTTATTTTTCTGAATTGTGTGAAAGCAAGTCCTGGATGGGAAATTGATGAGCAACAACATCTGACCTGGCATGGTTACTATCTTTATCAAATGTCTGTGCTTTTCTGCCAGACATGAACTAGAATCAGACCCAAAACAGTAGCGGAACATGTTTTAAATGAAATAAAACTGGATAAATATGGTCCAAGTCCTTGTGGTATTTTCACCTACTTCTACCATGTATGAACATTTTGGGGATTTGTAGTGAGCCTCTTTTTCTCCAAACTGCAGTCCCTGAGTATAATGTTAGGAAGCATTGCTGGCTGGATTGGGGGGGGGGGGGACACTTTCATCCAGGTCTTTTGTACAAATGAAAGAACAGATCCCTGAGTGTGATCCAACCTCACATATTTTTAAATTGACATTTCTGAAAATGTTGACTCAGGCCCTACTCAATACCCTTCTTTATACCTGCCGTTTACAAGAAGCCTTGTGATCTGATTGTGATCAGATCTTCCTGACCACCTCCAGAGGTAGTCAGTCAGGCACACATTGTGCCTGGATGTCTTACAAGTGTAGAAGGATCTGGACAGTGAAATTATTTAAATCATTATACCACCCTCTAAAATCATTGACAGGTGGCAACATTGACTTAGGCCATCAATGTGTCTTAAAATAAATAAATATAATTTGGAAAGAATAGCAGTGAAATAATTAGCATAAATGGTGGGACCAGGACATCAGAGGGGTATCCTACGAAGCAGGTTATATGGCAAAGAATCCTTCAGAACTAACCTGCTCTGGGGCAGGCTAACTCACAGGTAACTCCACTTACACTGAATGAAATGACTAAGGCACGAGTTAAGGACCAGTGAAATCAGATTCCTCTCTCTTGCAAAGATTGAATCAGGATAAGGTAAAACCCAGATGCAGACAGTGTCGAAGTAACAACGTTTATTACAGCAACAGAGGCAAAGGTACAGGACGGCAGGCAGGCTCAGGGTCAGGCAGAGGTTGGAAATCCAGATAGGGGAAAATGTACAGGACGGCAGGCAGGGGCAGGAGCAGGCAGAGTGGTCAGGCGGGCGGGTTCAGGGTCAGGACAGGCAAGGGTCAAAAACCAGGAGGGTGAGAAAAAGAGAGGCTAGGAAAAGACAGGAACTGACAGGACAAATGCAGGTAAGCTTGACAAAGAAGACAAACTGACAAAAGACAAACAGAAAACACAGGTATAAGTACACAGGGGATAATGGGGAAGATGGGCGACACCTGGAGGGGGGTGGAGATAAGCACAAAGACAGGTGAAACAGATCAGGGCGTGACAGATTGTGTCAATCAGAATGTGGACAAGATCAGAACATAGGACCCATGTTAGCACCGGGTAAAACGGGGCTTTTGACATCACCTCTTCTGGTCACCCACACCTCTAAATCCTTGTAAGGTGATGATGCCAGTAAATAGATGCCAGTAAATAGTTGTATTGTGCCAAAAAGTTGAATCATTCATTTCCAAAACTTCATCATCTGTCTAATACCAGCAGTGGGGCAAACTCACCAATTTCTTTTTCAGATGCATACCAGCAAAGCCACTACACAACCCACACTAAACAATACATGAATTACACTATAACAGTGACAAACAGAGCCCACAAACTGTTAGGGGCTACATGAAGCTGTCCCAACAGAGAGACCCAACACCTTACCACTGCTACACCTGGCTTTCAGTCAAGCCTTGTCTGGCAGCGAAACAGTTAATTCAGCCTCATTTACTGCCTTTAAAAAAACATAGCTGATATGGCTGACTTGCTTAATAAACAAATGTGGTTTCTACTGACATTTGAGATGTACAAACTCTGGCATAAGGGGACGATGAGCGGATAGAGGGTAATCTGTTTTTTCGATTAAGACATTAATGAGCGAGCTAGGACGGACGTAGTCCATAGAACTATTTGTTCAGCACTTTTCAAATGTACAGTGATAGAATTCAGAACATGGGCCGTTCTTACAGTATTCTCGTGGTACACCAAGTCAGAACTGTAGGATAAATAAAGCGGCATAAGCAGACAATGAAAGCTCTTACAATATTTGATTATGCCATTTCTCTAAAAGATGTTATAGGCTACATGTGCACCACCAAGTCAGAACAGTAGGCTACATTATGAGGGGAAAATAGACCAAATTATTATGGTGAGGCACATTATGGTGAGGCTACTAACAGCTTACTACACAACACACACTTACATGCTGACCACGCCACGAGCGTTGAAAAATAAATATAAACATACATGTTATTCAATTATTGCACCTTCACTGCTCGCGCGCACCAACAACCATCTGCGTTGTCAAGAGTTAAAATAGAAGTCAGTTCTATTTCTGATGCTGAACGCGATGAAAGTCCTGCCTCTCCCATCTCCTCATTGGTTTATAGAAGCAGATACCCACGTGTCATCTCCTCATTGGTTATACCCATGTGGGTGATTGAAAGATGAACTGAGTTCAGTTGGTCATTGTGGTAGCTATGAAAGTTAGATGCCAATCACCATATAAAGTCCAAAGAAGAAAAAGCCTGGAAGGAGGAGAGATGACTAGAAAAGATTCGAAAGACCGTTTTATGTGTGGATTAATTGTCGGAGTAGAGGATCTTCAGGTAAAATAACAACTCAATGTTTATATCCCAGGACGAATTAGCTAGCAACAGCAAGATAGCTAAATATGACAAATTGGCTAGCAACTGCAAGCTAGCTAGCTAAATTGCCATAAATGTTTAATGCTTTTCGACCTGTCCCCAAATTAATATAATTGGTTCAGAGATTGTTTTGTTATTTCAACCTGCGTGTCGTGATCGCTTTGGTGTATGGGGACAAAATCAATTTGCGCACGATGGCACGAGGCCGGTTTGGGTACGGTGTTAGTATTACTTTCTTAGCTACAGTATACATATCTCCCTGGCATATTACATAATTTATGCAGCAGCATAAAATACATTTTTGGACTCAACTTGTGCTGTGTGCTGTGCTCACTTGAACAGGAAGGTGGCGCGGCAGTCTGCGTGGGCAAATTTTGTCATCAAACTTTGTCATCAATGTCTGGCATTCTCTGGATTTATGTTAGAGAACTCAGACCAAAACTAAGTCAAATCATGATGATGTCAGTGATCTTCAGGTCGGAGCTCTAGAAAAAGGCCAGAGTTCCCAGCTTGAAATTCAGAGTTAGATGACCATTTTCCCAGTCAGAGCTAATTTTTTTCAGAGTTCCAAGTTGTCTTGAACTCACTGAAGTCTGAGATTTCCCAGTTCCAAGTTCCCAGTTGTTTTGAGCACAGCATAAGTCATGCTGGATTGACATCATGGCCAATGTTGAATGTTTATCCTTTTAAGCTTGGAAAAGAGACCTTTAAACACAGACTTGGACCACACATCCACTCCACTGAATAGCATTGCGTTGCAATGTTTACAGTTAGCCATTGATTCCTTCAAAACCACTCATTGTTGAATTTGCAATTTCCAACTTGTGTAAAGTTTATGTCCAATGGATGATGAGCACCGATATATTTAATCTAGAATTTCTCTTCATTATTTATCTTCCTATGACAAGGGTTGAAAAGGATTTGCCAGTAGTTGGTCAACTTGATTCATGATGATAACTACCATGATGATAACTATAACTATCAGTGCATTCAAAGATACTGTACATATGTGATTTGACATAATTTTATCTGTGGCCAATGACCTTGAGCCTTCTTGGATGGGCACTTGTAACGTAACTCTATGGCAGCACCCAAGGGGCTTGAATTTTCGAGCTCTAACCGTAGATTGACAGAACACTGAGCCAATCACGGTGCAACTAGAGAACGTTTACCAAGACCTACGCTCCATATTTTCTGCTGGCTGTCCCATCACAGAAAGCACTGAGCTAGGCTGGAACACCAGCATTTTGGAGCTGCCTTATCAAGGGAAAAAAAGAGACCAAGTTTATATGCGGCTTTATAAGTCAATTATATATATTGTTTACATTGTTTGCAAACTGATAGGTGATATTTACTGCCAAAATAACATGCAAAACAGGCCCAAAAAATTACGGGTCTCTACTGACCAGCAGTTGTTGCTCAGCATCCAGGAAGTCTTGTCCCTGCAGACAGGTAAACGGTGAGAGGGATGGTAGGGTGGAAAGTGATGCTCTCTTAAACAGACGGGGATGGAATGGGATGGGGGCAACTTGATATGGGTGGGTATGAGTGGGTTCGGAGTTAATGGGAACATGGTGGGTGGGCCCCCTCTCAACAGTGGAATATGATGTCATCGGCTACATATTCTATAAGCAGACATATGAAGCTTTAATACAGGCCAATGAAAATAGATCCTGACCTGAAACTAATTTATAATGTACATACTCCCATATGTTGGAAGGGAACATTGTCTCGCGCCGTCAAGGAAACTGCAATGATTTACCAGTACCACCCAGGGGACATGATTGAGACTTCCAATGAAATCTTGTCTGTTGCAGCTCAGCTTTTTACCCAAAGTTTGTTTGTTATATTATTATGAACAGTAATGAAGGAGAAGACTATATGCTCTGTTACATAGTAGTTTAAATTAAATGTATTACACAATTCATATTTTTTATTTTAGTCATTTAGCGGACGCTCTTATCCAGAGCGACTTACAGAAGCGATTAGGGTTAAGTGCCTTGCTCAAGGGCACACCTACAGATTTTTCTCCTAGTTGTCTTAGGCATTCGAAACAGCAACCTTTCAGTTAATTGGACAATGCTCTTAACCACTAGGCTACCATTGCAAATTTGCAATTTGTGCGTGCATCACTGGATTTAATGGCTGCACAATGAATGGTGTGATGGTGTTTAAGGTTCTCTCAATGACCCAGTTATGAGGATTGTTTTTCGTAGCTGCCATAGTGACCAGTAAACATGACCATCTCATCCTTTATGCCTAATTGGTGGGTAAGTGGAAATGGAATGACTAAGAATAAGAATATGTTAATCAACACATTCACTAATGTCTTTAGTAACTGGGCTGTGGGAAATTATTGTCATTTAGAAATATTTGGCTTCATACATTTGGCTTCTCGGTTGAGCATAACATTGACTAAACACTTACTAACAAATCTTGTTAATGGTTCTAAAAACATGTTTCCAACAGCTTTGTATTTATTCACCCTCTTATATAGTCTGAGAGCATGTTTAACTTTAAGCAGTAGGACAGGAATGCACTTGGACTGATTCATTGAATACTGAAGAACATTGGAAAGAACATTGGAAATTACTCAAGATTTACACAGGCACGCCATTGACATTTCTGTCAAGACTCATGGCAGGCAAACATTGCATTACCCAGGTTTGTCATATCAGATGCAACACCACCAGAAAGTATGCTGTCTTAGTGGTCATCTCAAAGTTTTGAGACGTGCAGCGTCACATACAGTAAGTATTCTCAATGTGTACAGGAACAGTATTGTTGTCTATTTAAAAAGATTGCTCATTCTGTGGCTAAAGTGCCTACCCTCGGCTGAAGTCCTCTACCACACCATGTCATGATGGTTGAGAGTATTACTTAAACTGCCATGTAGACAAAAGACTGATGAGTTGTTATGATGGTCTGAAGCAGATGGCATTACTCATGCTGCTATTTTTGAGGATTCCAATGACAGAATGTACATGATTTTGTTATTTCATTTCTGACCTGTGATAAGATGTGTGTTGAGTTTCTACAGTGGTTGTTAGACTTTTTGTGCCATGGGTTAATTGAGAGGGGGGGTATTGTTTTTGCTTTGTCTTTATGGGGTATTGTGTGTAGATTGATGAGGGAAAACAACTATTTAAGCAATTTTAGAATAAGGCTGTAATGTAAGAAAATGTGGAAGAAGTCAAGGGGTCTGAATACTTTCCGAATGCAATGTATTTTTGATATTTGGATATTATTTCCTACCGGTATTTGGGATACAGTAGACTAGACCTAGTAGCCTCACTTTGCTCCCAAACCTCTCTTTTGCTGGAAGGCTTAAAATTGTAATGCCGATGGTTGCGGTCAGAGTTCCATAGCTTCCACACAGTAATTGGATAAAATGTTGTGCTCATTAGAGTGGAGCCCATAGTGTGGCCATGTGTCCTGACATCCTGACTGTTAAAAGCAGTAAGGGAGACGTGGTTAGAAGCCATCCTCAGCAGGAACAAACCAATGCTGCTTCACTTCCACAAATACTCTACTTTTTATAGCAATGTGGAAAAAGACCCCAAGACTGCCGTGATTGCATGTGTTAGTAGACATTTGTAAACGTAAAAACTTTATAAGAGGCCTACATTTATTTTATTCAACCCAAATGAGGTGTAGTCATGCTGCTTTTCCCAGACAATGATGTTGATTTCCCTTTTGATGCAACTTTTACTTGATTTGTGTGATTGCTATTATCCTAATGATCCTCCTCCACCCATTTCCAATGGTTCAGACTGCATATTGACATGGTACTAGGTACACATGTTCTACTTGTTCTACTTGGTAACTAACTACACATGTTCTATAGGTTTTATAAATGTCTGTCTAGAAGCAAAAGGTGGAAGAAGTAAGGCCCTAATGTGTGCTTATCACAGAAGATATACTGTACAACTGTGCTTGGAGATGTTGGACCAATCAGTTTGACACAGTGGCTGAGATGTTGTTTAATCACACCATCATTTATTGCATTGGATGAATAGCAATGTTTTAAAAGCTTTGATTTACTGTACATGATAAGATACAAGGCCAAGTATCAGTACCGAGTTGTATCATGATACCAAGGGGGAAGGATTCAGTTGTGGGTAATATGGCACTAGCAAAGTTGATAGGCTATGTAACAAAACAGATAATTAATCTATAGGCTACTTGAATATGTAATGCATGTGTGAAACTTACTCCTCAGCCTTAGTGTTCCGCTTACATCACCTCAATATCTAGCTTTTGGGGCAGAGATCCCGAGTTTGCGCCAGGTATGGGACGAATCAGGAAGAAGTGGCACTCATTAAGCAAGCACAGTGATGTTATTTACACATATAATTTGTTTTAAGTATCAATTTGTACTCATGTTCTTTCCCAAACTGGGTGCAGCACCTGTCAAACTCTGTAACAGCCCTCAAAACACAGGGATGATGATTCACACAGGATAAGTATTATCAGAGGACCTGGGAATTTGTAAAAAAAAAAAAAAAACTGTACGTTTTTAGGGCTGGGATAATAACCTTTCTGCCAAGTAAAAAATGACTGACATGGCAGGTTCGGATGAGACTAACATTACGGATGTGGTGATTTGTGCTTGTGCACATAATTACATTACCTGAGCTCCCCCAGTAAAACGTATCCCGTCCGACAGATTATTTCACTTATAATTCACTGTATCACAATTCCAGTGGGTCAGAAGTTTACATACACTAAGTTGACTGTGCCTTTAAACAGCTTAAAAAATTCCAGAAAATTATGTCATGGCTTTAGAAGCTTCTGATAGGCTAATTGACATCATTTGAGTCAATTGGAGGTGTAGCTGTGGATGTATTTCAAGGCCTACCTTCAAACTCAGTGCCTCTTTGCTTGACATCATGGGAATATCAAAAGAAATCAGCCAAGACCTCAGGAAAAAAAATTGTAGACCTCCACAAGTCTGGTTCATCCAAACGCCTGAAGGTACCACGTTCATCTGCACAAACAATAGTACGCAAGTATAAATACCATGGGACCACGCAGCCGTCATACCGCTCAGGAAGGAGACGCATTCTGTCTCCTAGAGATGAACGTACTTTGGTGCGAAAAGTGCACATCAGTCCCAGAACAACAGCAAAGGACCATGTAAAGATGTTGGAGGAAACAGGTACAAAAGTATCTATAGCCACAGTAAAACGAGTCCTATATCGACATAACCTGAAAGGCCGCTCAGCAAGGAAGAAGCCACTGCTCAAAAACTGCCATAAAAAAAGCCAGACTACGGTTTGCAACTGCACATGGGGACAAAGATTGTAGTTTTTGGAGAAATGTCCTCTGGTCTGATGAAACAAAAATATAATTGTTTGGCCATAATGACCATCTTTATGTTTGGAGGAAAAAGAGGGAGGCTTGCAAGCCGAAGAACACCCTCCCAACCGTGAAGCACGGAGGTGGCAGCATCATGTTGTGGGTGTGCTTTGCTGCAGGAGGGGCTGGTGCACTTCACAAAGTAGATGGCATCATGAGGCAGGAAAATTATGTTGATATATTGAAGCAACATCTCAAGACATCAGTCAGGAAGTTAAAGCTTGGTCGCAAATGGGTCTTCCAAATGGACGATGACCCCAAGCATGCTTCCAAAGTTGTGGCAAAATGGCTTAAGGACAACGAAGTCAAGGTATTGGAGTGGCCATCACAAAGCCCTGACCTCAATCCTATAGAAAATGTGGATGCATCCCTCTAACGACAGATTTTCAAAAAAATCGACTAGCAACTTTTTCTGGTGTTATTGGAGACTTTTGGAGACTCTGACGTGAAAGAACTTATCGTTCTTACTCTTCTCAACGAGCAGCGGGTGCTGCCGTGGGCCCCACCCCCATCCAAAAGCACTCACAGACGGCCCAGTCCTCCCGCAGCAGTCCCTCCCAGCTGCAGTCAGGACAGGAGATGTTCACCCCTCCGCGTCCAGACTGCAAATGAATCGCGCTTTCGGGAAGCCGCCGCTGGCTGATCCCGCCCTGGCTTACATTCAGGGCGGGATGTAAATGTAAAATGTTCTTTGTCTAAAATAAATCACTGCACAAAAATAAATCACTGCATTTGACTCACACAGCCTAAGTCACTTACTCACCTTGTCCACTGTGTGTGTGCCTCTCTGTGACATAAGCTAAACATCTAGCTGGCTAGCTCATCATGTCTCAGTCTAAACTGTACACTCAAAAATATAGAAATGAGTGGGAATCAAACCCTGAATTCAAATGCTGGTTGAAGCCATTTATTTGAGATGATACACGGGCATCCTGCCTGTATTGTAAGGCTGATTTCTACTCCAAACTTAGTGATGTAAAAAAAACACATGACAACTCAAAAACATACTGAAAAGGCAGAGCCTTATAACAGTTCCAACCAAAACAAGCTGCCATTTATGGTTAAAAAGAATTGACTGCAAAAAAGGCTGAGGCCACCATGGCATTAGCTATCGCTGAACACTGTTCCATGCTGGCATGTGATCACATTGGAGGAGCAGGTAGAGCTGCTTTCTCAGACTCCTCTGCTGCTACCCACTTCAAAGTGCACAGAAATTATTCATGGTGATTTAGGACCATACTCTCTGAAAAAGTTGGTCACAGATGTGGGTGACCAGCATTTCAGCCTCCTCCTCGATGAGTCCACAGATGTGGGTGACCAGCGTTTCAGCCTCCTCCTCGATGAGTCCACAGATGTGGGTGACCTGCATTTCAGCCTCCTCCTCAATGAGTCCACGGATGTGGGTGACCAGCGTTTCAGCCTCCTCCTCAATGAGTCCACAGATGTGGTTTACCAGCGTTTCAGCCTCCTCGATGAGTCCACAGATGTGGGTGACCAGTGTTTCAGCCTCCTCCTCGATGAGTCCACAGATGTAGGTGACCAGTGTTTCAGCCTCCTCCTCGATGAGTCCACAGATGTGGGTGACCAATGTTTCAGCCGCCTCCTCGATGAGTCCATGGATGTAAGGGTTTCTAAGTACCTGGGGGTTGTGATAAGGTACTTTATTGACACCAAGCAGACAATTGTATCAACATTTCTGGGGCTTGTTGAGTTGGAGGGAGGAGATGCCAAATCTATAGCCCGTGCTGTTGTGGCTTTCCTCGAGAAGAGAAACTCCTGGGGACTCCTAGGAACTGACAATGCCTCTGTTATGACGGAGATTAAAAATGGGGTCCATAAAGTGCTGAAGGAGGAGTACTGCCTCAAATATCTGGTTCTTATTCGCTGTGTGTGCCACTCTCTGCAGCTTGCTGTAAGTCATGCTTCCAATGACACCATCCCCTGTAGTGTGGAGTACTTGGTACGAGAGACTTATACCTGGTTTTCAGTGTCTCCAAAGTGCAGGGAGGCCTACAAGGCCATATATGAGACCATCAACTGTGGGGAGAAACCTTTACAGATAACCAAGGTGTGTGCCACACGTTGGCTTTCCATTGAACCCACGGTTTCACGCATTTTGGACCAGTGGGAGGATCTTAGGCTGCATTTCGCATTCACCAAGTCCAGTGAACACTGCTACATGGCTGAGGTTTTATACTCCATGTACAGTGATCCTCAAAACATCTATCTGACTTTTTTGAAGTCAGTGCTGGGTGAGGTACAGTTGGCCATCAAGGCTTTTGAGGGAGAGCAAGTAGATCCTCTTAAGCTACTTGGCAGCTTGGTTAGTCCGATCACGTCTGTGAGCAGCAGGGTGCAGAATCCACTGGCAAATGTTGATGTACTCAAAGGGTTAATAAATGGATACATCCGGGCCAATAGATGGATACATCCGTCCCAAACCGTACCTTGTTTACCTTTTTGAGTCAAAGGCAGCTGAGCTCCACCTTGTGCCTGAGGATGAAAACAATGTCCGAAAGCGGTGTGTAGCCTTCACCAACTCCCTCGCTAATGAGTTGAGGGTGAGACTGTCGGATAACATCGAAGCATTACGTGTCAGTTTTCAATGTGGAGGAAACTCTAAAGCACAATAAGAGCCCTGGAGAAATAGAATAGTATTCAGCCAGATAAGTGTGGTAAAAATCTAATTTGGAAATCGGATGTCCTTGCAGACCCTTAACTCCATCCTGTACATTCGATATGGACTGAAGCTGTCTGGTGAGGCTTGCTATGAGCACCAGCTGCCTGATAATGTTTTGCAGCTTTATGGCACCCCAGCTGCTTACTCATTTAAGTCAGCTCCCTCAGTTGTTGTTCCTGCCATAGAGAGCCTTGACCAAAATGACAATGACCCACTCTTTCTGTGAGCCAGCACAGCCTGTGTGTGTGTGTGGAGGGGGGTCTGGAAAAAAACTATTAACCTAAATTATGGCCAGATCAGTTACCATAATTTTCTCACATTGTCATTGACAGTATCTTCTATTGTCTCTTTTTGGTCCATTTAGATTGTTAATGTAGATTGTATACAACCATTTTTTTAAATGTTATGGTTAAAAATGTTCATGTTTTACTGTGACTTGTTGTAGGCTCCTAAGTGGACCATAAGGTTAAAAACCAAACCAGATTAAGAAAATAAATAAATAAATAAAAACATAAAAAATAAAAAAAAGGTTGCTCCACCAGAGCGTCTCTTTTGGGTTACTTTTGCCTGTCCCAAACCCGGATAAATGAGGAGGGTTGAAATTGTGAAATAAAAAAAACAAGAATCGACAGAAGAAAGTTCATTTGTAGTTCTAAACATATTTAGGTTTTTTTTACTCATTTTTTGTCTCTCCCACGACGTTTTCCTCTCTCCTACAGCGCTCATCACAATTATATGCACATTGCCAATTATGCAAATTAGGCGATGATGTCATTTTGCAACTTCTAGCAACTTTTAGGACAGCCAAAAGCTACGTTCCTTACTGGGGAGTTGGCAGCACTGTAAGCTGCTCTTATTAGTAGCATACAGTTGATCAGACTGAAAAATAGTATAGTTTTCATCCCATACAGCATGTCAGATTTCTAATGTTCAGGTGTAGCCTAGGCTGCCGCAAAATGAATGTCATGAGTTTTTACTTGTATCTGTTTTTATGGATGATGTGATGGAAGCTATCAAATCATTCAGAATTGTTTTCGACATCCTAGAAAAAACAGTCGAAGGTTCGATATGTTCAGCAAGTAAAGCATCGTAACATGCAATTACCTCTGCAAGCTCCTTGTAGTTGCCCTTGTTGGCGGAACATTCCCTCTCGTCGTGTCCTCTATCGATGCAGCTTTTTCCCAGAAGCTTGAATCTGGTGTGGGCATTTACATGCTCCCTGCTTTTGGTTTGCCATTTAGCTGAACGATCGATGTTCTTCAGGTCACTGTACCCACCTTCCGAACAAGGCTCAGACTTTCTAAAAAGCAGGCAAGGCCAGCAATACAGGCAGCCTGATGAAAGGCTCACTGTTAACCAGCTATACTTTTGATACCAGTTGGTATTGAACACCCTCACCTTTTTCATCCTTCTTCATGAAACTGATCTCAGGCAGAGGTCGACCCTCGCTTTTAATTCACACCTTTTCCGTGTAGCACATTTCGGATATGGTAGAAAGAGCATGTGGCCTTTTCTGAAGCATACAGGTTGGATATAAAATGTAATGAGATGGAAATTTTTTACATCATGCAGGTTTCTCCGATCAAAAAGCCTAACATAAATGTCCCTCAATCAAATAAAAACATGAGCTGTCATGTTAACAAACAACATGTCCTAAAAACAGGACAGGTCAAAGTAAAATGGACAATATGGAAGGGACAATCACAACTGTTGTCCAGAAGTTTCACCCCATTGTCATGATCAGTGGTTTCAAGTTAGTATCCGTGAATTTCTGACAAGCTGATCATTGCAAAAAAATTAAATACTTCTGCAATTCCCTCTGTATAAACACACTGCAAATAGGCTCACAATAACTCTTGATAATGTTGGGTAGCTGATATTTTTATTTTTATTTATTTATTTAACTAGGCACGTCAGTTAAGAACAAATACTTGTATTCAGGGTCGAGTAGTTTACTTTCTAAATGTAATCCATTACAGTTACTAGTTACCTGTAAAAGTACATTTTGGATTACCCAAACTCAGTAACGTAATCTGATTACATGTAGTTACTTTTAGATTACTTTCCCCTTAAGAGGCATTAGAAGAAGACAAAAATGTGTTACCAATTGAACGACATCTATTGCAGGATAAATCAATGTTAAAGTTTACATTGCTGGCCATACATGGATGTTCAATTTTAGGCTTCTTCTAACCCATCGCTTTCTACTACATATAATAGTACTATTAAATTATATCTTTACATGAAAAACCAAAGTATCAGAATTCCAGTCATTCCAATAAATGTTATACCTCTTAATCTTCAAGAATATGACTTGGAAATATGGAAGTATAGATTAGCCAAACTGTTTTACCTGAGCATAACCCCAAAGCAAAGGACTTATTAGCCAGCTGTTGTTTATGATTTTGTTGTCATGGAGGACTGGTTGGGCTCATTGATTTGAATTAAAAATAAATGCTGCCCTCGTGGAATGGCATGCTTTGAGCACTACTGAAAAGTGCTATTTACATGTGAAAAATGTATGCCAAATGCTTCATTTGCTATAGGCCTATTGTTTATTTTTTTTGTTTTAACCATGTTATGAGGCTATACAGTGTTTGTTTACATGTTTACAAACCTTGGGGAAAAACAAGCTTATATTCTGGGTTCTCATGGAGTGTGACAATTGAACTAAGCTCATGAGGCATTTATAAATTATAGTCTTCAATAATCAAGTCCAAAAGTGGATGTAGCAAATACAGATTGCCCCTTTAAGTCTATTAAAGGTGTGCAAGTTTGAGCATGTGTCCATTAGGCCTATGGATTTATATGTTTTTATCAGCATGTATTAGATTGAACAATAAAAGCCCCACTTATATTCCATAGGCCTGGATCCACACTATGCAGCTGTTGCAAGAGCGCATTTTTCACTGACTGTCCCCTCGTTTAAAAAACAATGATTGATAGGCAGCTTAAACTTCTTGAATTCAACCATTATTGGGTTCAAATACACATTTATATTTGTGAACAGCCATCTACAACAACCACAATCCGTAAGGCGCAAATAGCCAAATGACAGAGCAGCAGTGTGATTCACATCAATGCGCTATGTAGATATCAATACGTGATATCCGTATCGGCGTAAACTACACGGCTACTGCAATCCTTACCTCCAAGCGTTTATTCAAATTAGATAATCTTTGGATGCCGACAGCAGTCGCACCATTGGAAGACATACCTTGGATTGTAGCCTACAAAAGCATATTCCTGCTTTTTTCCCCCCGCGATCCATCAAACACATTTGGTGTGACATCATAGTGGTCTCTGACTTGTGCTCAGACTCGCTCAGGTGGAACAAATTTAAAAGTGCGCCTTTTTTTCAATTTGGATTTGAATGTCATCGAGAACTTTTTTTTGCAAACATCCTTTCTGAATTTAAAAGTCCTCCTCAAAGTAATCTAGTTTTTCAAAGGTATCAGTAATCTGATTACAATGTTTTCACTGGTAACATAACGGATTATAGTTACCGTTTTTGTGACCCCTCCACAACCCTGCTGATATTCAGAGTTTAAATGGCCAAGTTGATTAGTCACAGAAATCAGGACTACTAAAGCCAATGCAACGGCCTGTTACCTCGTGCTTACTGGGGTGTAGCCTGCCATCTTTTGGACATCTTTTTTTGTGTGTTTTACAAACGGAGGGCTTACCACAGATGCAGCACTGTAGCCCTCAGTAAGCACGGACCAACTGCGATGCCGTTTGGACGTCTTTATGGGGGGTAGAAAGTCGGCCTTGATTTCCACATCCACTGACATTGGTTTTTGGTCATAACATAGCTGTTATAACACAGCGGTCATAACATAGCTGTTTATAAATGACTTATTTCCAACTTTCATTCAGAACCAAAAATGAGCCTGATTTCAATATCTGGAAAATATATATTTTAAACATATGGAAAATACCTTTTCACCTTTCATTCAGAACCTACATTTGAACCTAACTTCAACCTCTGGAATATAGGTGGAGGGGATGGCATTTGTTGGTATCGTCATGGGCAGCAGAACAGCAAAGACCAGCCTTGGAGGTCGTGCTGCAGGTAACTGAAACAGTCCAAATATAATTGTGTCATAAATGGCTAAGTTTAATTTCATTTTCTCATTGGTTGACTTACAGTTAAAAAATATTTAACGTGCATTACTACCAATGACCAACGCCAATACACATTTTTCAAAATATACTTTTTTTGATGAATTTGATGGCATTACATTTGTATACAGTGACACTGAAATGTTGGTTAATTCATCATACAGCTAATAGAAGGGAGGGTGCAGTCGGAATTCGAAAGAAATGTACACTGCACTATTGCAGCCATGATTTTGCTGAGTTTGTTCAGCATGTTTAATTCACACAAGTTTTATTGTGCATCTTTTATATGAATATTCGTCTGCTTCCTCTTTCCCTGTTTCACAAACACCCACTGAATGTGGTTCTTCACATTTTGGGGGTTGTGTGTGTGCACACTGAGTATGCTTTTGGTTAAACAATAAATAGTTGTTGTTCAGCACGATGTCTTTGTTGCTTCCCTCCCTCTATGGTTTTTAACCATGACATTTTGAAACACATTTAGAAAGATGAATGGCTAAATCAGAAAACTACAGCCTACAGACTAAACGTGATAAGCAGAAAGGGACATTTTCTCTGATATCTATGTTGTGGCCCTGCTAGTGGAGGCCAACTCCATTCAGCACAGAGTCCAATGAGAGCAATGAAACTCAAATGGTCTTCTACTTCCTGCTTAAGATGGTTTAGTCCAGGCCGGGGGAGGAAATGCTTCCTCATCCGTTTGTTCTTGTAACACAAGCACCATATGGCTCACTGCTTCGATGAAGCTAAGGCCATAAACTTAAACACACATAAGTACAGTACATTCAGAATAGCACCTTATAGCTGATTCATGTGACAACAATGACTTAAAAGAATAGGAAAACACGAGATAAAATAATATTGACAAACCTGTAGCATTTTCACAATATAAATAGCTGCACGCCATTCTAATGCTATAGGACCATCTTTGGCGTGTTCATTGTGATAAATCAGACAAAACAGAACAGATTTTTGACTAAACCATGTCCTCACAGTTTAAGATCCATTTCAATACAGTTTACATTGTACCACAGATAAGGGTACAAATATCAGTGAAATCCTTAGGGATAATACTGTTTGCTTTGTCTCTTGATTAGTGCTTTCTTGGCTTGGCTTGGTTGGCATGCTCGGTCTCACAGGCCGGGAGCCTGATTCTACAGAGATTGACGAAGGGGACAGGGGCCTCTTAGGGGAAAACACAGTCAGTTCCACGTTCTAGCTGGGGGGGGGGGGGCTCAGTAGGGGTATCTAGAGATGGAGATGTAGATGATGAAGATGCTCTGGTATGTGATGCGGCCCTGTGTGGAGTGGGTGGTGGCCTGCACCCTCAGACGCACCAGGCCTGGTCTCTGCAGGGGCCGTAGGGTGAAGATGATGCCCCTGCCTGCCTCATCCCTGATGCCAAATAGCTGGCCCCCTGCCCCCGGATCCCCCTCACTGCCCTGCTCCAGGATGGTGAAGGATGTTCTCTCCTGCAACACCCCCGCCTCAGAGAAGGCCGACAGGCGCACCACGTTGTGATTGGCTAGGATGCCGAGGGGGAGGGTCAGCAGCTTGTACTGCAGTAGCAGAGGGGAACCTCCAGAGGCACAGTCCCAAGAGCAGGGTCTGTAGCACGTCCTGCCATGGTGAAAGAAGAGTCAACTGTTACACTTCCAGAGGTAACGATGCTGTTGCCAGCTGGCTCTAAAGTTCAGTGACACATACAATACATAAATACTGTACACAACAACCAATTCATGGTTTTGTGGCATCAATGGTCAGTGACTTATTACATACATAGCTAACTACACAAAACATGACTATGGTTGTGTGATAAGTAACTACGGTAACTACAATATTACAAAAATACCCAGGAAACAATCGGTCTAACTAGCCACACATTGCAACAGGCCCCTTACCCTGGGCTCCCTCCTTTCTGATAGGATGCAGGGCAGGGCGTGTCCAGACACTGATGTCCTCCACGAGTGTTGAAGCACATCTGGTTGTGTCCACACTGAATGCCTTGTACTGCACACTCATCAATGTCTGCAAGCATCAGAAAGGAAACTCAGTACCTGTGTATGTTCGTGGCAATGTAAAGCCAGTTGTGATGGGTGGTTATGTGTATTTTCTCCATACCTTTACAGCTCCTGCCGTTGGGTAAGAGCTGGTAGCCTGTAGGACAGAGGCACTGGAAACTGCCTATTGTGTTTCGGCACTCATGTTGGCACGGCTTCCTCAGCAAGCACTCATCCACATCTGTACAGAGATCAATGACATGATGAGGTAAGCACCGGTGGTATCAGATTAAAGTCCCTGGCTTGCGGCCTTTGCTTACAGACGTTCAAGGAAAATGAGAAACTTCTTCTCCATCTTGTCCACAAAAAACAGATGCCAATTAGATGACAGAACCAAAGTGCCCTTGGTGGTTTGGGTTATTTAATAACAACATCTTTATGTGGGGAAATGCTTCCAAAGGGACTTCTACTTTAGGGGGAGCAACACTCACCGACACATGTGCCATCTCGGTTGGTGTAGCCTATGGGGCAGCTCTGTCTGGTGATGCGGGATACCCCATGATGCCGTGAGAGGATGGGCCTACCGAGCGATGACACCAGCTGTGGGCGCAGTCTTTCCCTGATGCGGGTACCATTGGAGAAGGCCTGTCCTCTCTCTAGGCCAGCACAGGAGCGCCCATCCCCCAGTAACACAGTGCCTGGTGGGCAGAGGCACCGGAAGCTGCCTGGCACGTTACGGCACTGGTGGGCACAGGGACTCGGCGTCTGTAGGCACTCATCAACGTCTGAAAGGCAAAACAAGACTCAGACACTACTTAGAACCACATTTTATTAGACAGTAGCATATTGTGTTGTGGAGTAAAACATGACTATGCCAAAATGAAGTGTCTTACCCAGGCATGGACGGCCCACCCCCTGGGACCGATAACCTCTGGGGCAGACACAGCCATACCCCCCAATAGTGTTCTGACACATCTGGCTGTAGCGGCACATGTGGCTCCCATCCTGGCACTCGTCCACATCTGTGAGACAAAACGTTGGTAAACACAGGGCTTAATGTGAGGGTCATCATTCTCATGGCACAAAGCTGTACCTGCATGCAACAACAGTCAGAGTAACAGACACATTAATTATGAATGGCATCATACCCACACAGGCCCCATTCTCTCCCATTCTCATGCCAGCTGGGCAGCTGTCGAAACACTGGTAGCCTCCCTCTGTGTTGCGGCACTGCTGGTGAGCTGGGCACACATTCCTGCTGCACTCGTTGATGTCTGTTTACAAACAAGCATAAAGGAGTTTGAGATTCCATAAGTTAACTGCTTCCATAACTTACAGTTTACTGCTTCCTGGTGTGAAACATTTGAATCTGTTGAAAATATCATCAGTGAGCCGCAGGGGCCACTGACCTAGACATCGGTGCCCAGAGAGCTGGTAGCCAGGGTTGCAGACACAGCGGAAGGAGCCCAGGGTGTTCAGACACTGCTGTTGACACGGGGAGAGAGACGACTCCTGGCACTCATCCACATCTGAAACTCACACCACAGCCCTACCTCTGTTACTAATATGCCTTATACAGGTGATGAGCGGCGGAAATAAAATCCTAAATAAACTTTTCATTTGTTTTTGCGAATAGACTTGCCTTCACAGCTGGTTCCCATGGCGCTGGGCTTGAACCCTGGGCCACATTTAGCCTGGCAGCGGTACGTGCCAACCGTGTTCACACACTGCTGGTTGTAGTGGCACATGTGGGAAGCCTGGGCACATTCATCAATATCTGCAGAGAGGTACCACAAATTTGAAGTGTCTACAATAACAGTGCTTATACATTCACAGCGATACCATCAGTTCAGATAATCTCAGAACCAGATATTGTGTGCACTAGCTACCTGACTATTTAAATGAATGTAAATATTTGTGTTTTTCTATCTGTCACAATAGATTGCCTTCTAAATACAGCTTACCAATCAACATGATACCAGAGCCATATACAGACAGATCACCTAATGTAATTACGTATCTAAATAGGAGACATAAAATGGTGTGATAAAGTGTGCAGCATTCAGTGAGAGTGTTTCCTGTGGCTGACCTTGGCATGTGTTGGTCTTTGGAGAGATGGTGAAGCCAGAGGGACAGGCACAGGAAAAGCCACCCATCACATTGTTGCAGGAATGAGAGCAGGGCGATTCTGCAGCACATTCATCCTCATCTAACGATTCAACAGTTACAGTTTATTACGATTTTCTGCATGAGTTCATTGTATTGTAATACTTTGTAATTGTATTGTTGTAATACATTATAATTACACTGCAATACAAAATATGATTGGTCAATCCAAAAAGGGTATTTGGATTATTTTAATTTCAACAATTTTCTACTGTATACATTGTTGTTGTTTTTTAGCTTATTTTTTATTTTAAATCACAGAAGGCAAAAGTATACAAAAACATACCAGCACAGTAAGAGGCTGTATCCAGGACAAAACCTTCCGGACATGTTTCTCCATCACCATCTAAAAATACAGAGCACCACCTTAAGTCTATGAACCGATTCAATTGCAACTTACATTTAAACAACTACAATGACAAAAATGCAACATGTTTGCTACAGTACATCAGTTTAAAGTCTTGTGTTTGTCTGTCTTGTGTTTGCACTGACCTGGTAGGAGTAGTGAGGCTGTCATCTGGAAGTCCAGGCTGAGAGTGAATATGCTGTAGATGCCACTCATCTGGGACACCTTAAGCAGCTGTAACAGGGGCCCCTGGCGCTCCTCTCGGCCCTCGTAGATGATGGAGTGGTTACAGCGCAGCACCATGGGACCGCCTGCTCTCTGATGTGCCTGGGACGACCACGAGTACAGCTGTCCTGGTGCCGTCTGCACGTATGACTCATCAAACTCCTCCAGGACACAAAGCAATCATCATATTAGAGATAGAGTGTCATGGTTAGTCACGGTCAGGGACTTGAGCTGGCTTTAGGATGAGAGTGTTAGTCATTACACACCTGCAGATTGAGATGGGAGGTTGATAATGTTGGAGGGACAAAGCCATTGATAACAATGTCCATTAGGAGAACCCCCTCTGAGTCCAGACCTCTGGCTACATGTGTTACCCGAAGGCTCTCTCCTGGTTACACACACACACACAAACAGAACGTTCAGATACAGCATGGAATAATACCAAATAAAAATAAACTTGTTTTGAACATGAACTTTCCACACCCAAAATATTAACTTCCCATTATTTACATCCACTTCCTGGAGCACTCACAGAAAAGACATAGTCCAAAGTCCAGAGTAGAAAATGCAGTCAAGCGTTTTGATACCATCAGAGTACACAGTATCCCGTAAAACAGAAATGTATATTAGCAATCACACCCTCTTCGCTCTCAGACTCATTTACCCAACTAAGAGAATATCGTCAATATGACCAATGGGCAGAGCATTAACAATTATAGGGAGTACTATCAATTAATTTACCCAAAATATGTTATACCGTATTCGGTAATACTTTACTTGACACCCAGTGTCATAACACGTTACCACACGATCATAACTATGTCATGTGTCATAACAGCTGACATAACATGGCCATAACTGTCATGACCCATAAATTTACATCGGTTGTGATATATATTGCATTATTTTATGGCTGGTTATGACACCTACATTAGTGTCAAAACCCACATTTATTCAAATTAGAATTTTCCCTACCAAGAAGTTAACTTTCATTTGAAAATCTCTCTTAAATCCTTTGTTTTGATGTAATGAATGCTTTACAGTCATGTTGTTTTCATCATATTTTAAATAACTTGCAGAAAATACACTTTATGTCATGAAGCATTATAACATCCTGTGTCACTTTACTTGGACTAAGAAAGTACACTTTGACACTGTCATGAAACATTATGACCATCATAATCATACAAGCCAGATAGGCCTATCTCGTACACACCCTTATATCAGTCATCAGTCAAAAAGAGGGTGTCTTGTCCTGCTCCTGAAATCTGTTCCTGCATTCATCTCAGTCATCAGCAACAGAGCATTGGGGTAAGCTGCATGTCTGACATCGATGTGTACACAATTACAATAATATCAGGTCAAAAAAAATGATGATATAGAACTTTTGACACTTATGTAGGTGCCATATCATTGTATATAGACTTATTTTTCTACTGTATTATTGACTGTATGTTTGTTCTACTCCATGTGTAACTCTGTGTTGTTGTATGTGTCGAACTGCTTTGCTTTATCTTGGCCAGGTCGCAGTTGTGAATGAGAACTTGTTCTCAACTTGCCTAAATAAAGGTAAAAAAAAAAAACATAAAATAATGCAATTATGTCACGTTATGACAAGTTTTGTCAGCTGTTATGACATGATTATGACCGTGTCATAATGTATTATGATGCTGGGTGTCAAGTAAAGCATGACCTAGTATACCATATAGCCTATGTTTTATACAATTCCTTTTTGCAATACAACCCAATGAGAATGAAAGTAAAAAACAACATAAGGTTTCAAATAATTATATTTGTGATGAACTGGACAGTATTAAAGTGATACTGAATATATGGTGTTTGGCTCCGTCCAACAGCACTTCATGCTTTTGGTTCAGCCTTTTCCACAGTGCTAAATGTTTCATTTACGTATGAAAGCGTAGACAACAAATGTCAGCACACAAACCATACACATCCCAATGACAAAAATACAACCAAATTGTGCGTATGGGAAACGCGTGAGGGTGAATGACGAGAATACATTTTTACCTTATAAACTTATTCGGATCCAAACATGTCATAGTCTAATCCAAAATAAATGAAATACTAAATACTTCAAGTTCATTCCCATACATGAAAGTCTGTCTTAGGAAATAAGGAGGATTCTTAGAGGTTTCAAAGGACGGCTTGTTTAACTGGGGCTACATGGAAAATATTTTAGCTGTTGTGAAGACGGTGTACTCTTATGCACATCGAATTTCCTCAGATCATTTCTGTGGAATACTAGAGAGAGGCATACAGCAGCACTTACAAACGTTTCACATAGGAATGGGAATGACTAATGCTGTAACACAATGTGACTTTGTTGTAGTAAATTAAGCACAGACCAAATACATACAAATATTGAAACATTGCTGTTTCCAGTCAATTTTATCTGTGGGAAACAGCTACTCTCTCTGTGTGCATTTCTCTTTGAAAAAATCCTCCTCCACATCTACTACATTTGACCTGTAACTAGTATACACTCAGGCTCTTATAAGACACCCACTGTGAATTTGTCATCCTGTCTGCTTTTCACCTTGCTCTGACTTCCCGCTCCTGATTATTAGTCTATACTTCTACCCACTTGATAAACTTTAAGTGTGCCCTGTCCTACAAAATGGTCCACCCACACAGACAGTGTGGTGAAGAAGGCGCAACAGCGCCACTTCAACCTCAGGAGGCTGAAGAAAATTAGGCTTAGCACCTACAACCTTCAAACTTTTACAGATGCACAATTGAGAGTATCCTGTCGGGCTGTATCACCACCTGGTACGGCAACTGCACCGCCCACAACCGCAGGGCTCTTCAGAGGGTGGTGCGGTCTGCACAACGGATCACGGGGGGCTAACTACCTGCCGTCCATGACACCTACAGCGCCCGATGTCACAGGAAGGCCAAAAAGATCAAGGACAACAACCACCCAAGCCACTGCCTGTTCACCCCGCTACCATTCAGAAGGCGAGGTCAGTACAGGTGCATCAAAGCTGGGACCGAGACTGAAAAACAGCTTCTATTTCAAGGCCATCAGACTGTTAAACAGCCATCACTGACACAGAGAGTGTGCTGCCTACATACAGACTTGAAATCATTGGCCACTTTAATACATGGAGCACTAGTCACTTTAATAATGTTTACATATCTTGCATTACTCATCTCATATGTATATACTGTATTCTATATTATCTATTGCTTCTTAGCCTATGCCGCTCTGTCATTGCCAATCCATATTTTTATATAATCTTATTCCATTCCTTTACTTAGATTTGTGTGTATTAGGTATTTGTTGTGGAATTGTTAGATATTACTTGTTAGATATTGCTGCACTGTCAGAACTAGAAGCAAAAACATTTTGCTACACTCGTTATAACATTTGATTTGGACATTTTTTACAAGCTTATCACCTTTTTGTACCATGAAAACCATTGATTCTTACAACTAATTCATGACTTTCGGATTACTCAGTGAGACTTCTGTACTGTCTGACTTCTGTACTGTCTGCCAATTGACTTGCTAGCTCGGATACACATCTGTCTAACTGAACAGGGACTGGTAAGGACAGCCTTGTAATGGCATCAGGATAATTAAGGTACAATGAATGTAATACCTGTGAATTGCAATATGATGAGCTATTTGCAGCATTTACACAATGGTTTAGCACTTTGTGTAGGCCACTATAGTCTGCCCTGCAAACTCCACATTCTAGTCCAGTAAATAAATTATACAAATAATACTTTATGAGATGGAAGGAGCTTCACCCAGATAATACATGACATACTTTACAATAAGCAATTTGTTAAAAAACAATGATACTGTATAGGTTCAGCTTGAATACTTTTTCCCGTTGCTCTGTGTAACTCCAGCGATCAAGTCTATTGATCGGATTAACGAGATGAATTAAGCACTTGCTATATACAATTTCATTTGTCTAAACTCACACAATCTATTCCATTGTACCACCAGAATGTCAAATAAGCAGGAAGAAGCAAAATCCCAGATGCCAGTGAGTCTTGTCGTCACAAAAAAAGACAGTAGCTGTCACTACAATTTCACAGATCACAGAGAGACATGTACTGTATAAACTGAAATGAGAGCAAATCACAACATTGTTCAGTGGAAGCTGCTGTAGCGGAGTAAATGGAATGGCATCAAACACATGGAAACCATCCCCTTTGTGTCGAGAGCCTGGAGCCCTTCTCTCCTTCCTCCAGCCTCCTGTGCTGTATGACCCAGGACTGCTCCACCGCTCTGTGCCGGGCCTCCTCCAGCACATGTTCCTTCTCCTCCTCTGTGACACCGTAGTGGATGTTGAAGTGAGTCCTGTTTTGCATCTGGATGTCAGCGAAGCTCCCACCACAGTCATCATCTGGGACAGGGTCATGTTGGCGCCGTTGTCCAGAACGCGACCCACTACGGTGTGGCCGACCACTCCTAGGTCCCCCTCCAGCGGGTCAGGCTTAATGAAGTAGTGAGTATCCAGAACGCCCACCAATGAAGTGCAGGCCTGACAGGTAGACTGCGTGGTTTAGGACTACTGACACACAAAGGCTGTCCTCGCTAGCAACCCCAATGATGAGATGACGACATCATCTCTGATGGCAAACTTGACGTCCTTACTAAAGATAGAGGAGATGGCAGAGAAGCGGGGCCTCCGGCCATGCCACGCCCCCAGCTGACCACTCACCTTACTCATAGGCAGCCGGTCCAGAGTGATTAAGTTCTTCAGGTGTTTCGGCAACTCACACTGGATACCCAGCAGAACCTTACTAGGGTCCCAGTCTTGTGTCTTGGTTTGAGTCCTAATCATTGCGTAGGTTTGCTCCATGCTCTCCACCTCCGGCTTGGGATAACCAGGGACAACATTGTGGAGCTGAAACCCAAACAGTTGCAACCAACTGCTAATATCTGTAGCGTAGCTGTTGTTGAAGGAGTAGAGGTTGAAAAGCTTGGGGTTGATGCTGAGCTCCATCCACAGGTTATGGTTGGGAGTGGTTCACCTCCCAGCCACCACATCATACATAGTCCCTCCTCCCCAGGTGCACCAGATTGGTTAGCGGGTCATAGAGACCGCCGAGGAACCCGATGATCAGCTAAAAGGAGAGTTTTAGTCTTGGTAATTGTCTCTGTAAGTGGTGTAGAGCATCTCCTTGACAATGTGTCCTTGGCTACTGAAGATGGCCAGTGGCGTGCCAGAGTTATCACAGGCTACGTAGCATTCCTCCCCGCTGCTTAGGTCCATGACGATGAGGTGGTGTCCCTACAGGTCAAAGTAGAGGGAAGTGATCTCAGAGCTGGAGTGGTTGAACATGTCGGTCACCCTGGTAGGTTTGGTCAGGCCAGCATAGAAGAACTGAAGCTGCGGGCCGTCACGGGTCCTGCCTAGGCCGTTATAGCGGTAGTGAATACTCCTCTCCGACACTGTCAGTTGGAGCAGTAATCAAACATGACATTGTCCCGCAGGCGAAGGAAGCCATCTTCATCCATTTCGTACTGAATATCTCAGAGTCTTGTCATGCGGTCTTGTAAGTCATAGCACTGTTGCCATGAATCAGTCAATTAATGTTGCAGTTGAGGTCGTAACTATAAGCTGACTATTAGCATCATACTTGTATGAGTAGCGTGTGATGTTATCCACACCGGTCCTGATCAGCGGAGGCTGGTGGGATGAGCTATTGGAGGACGTGCTTATTGTAGTGGCTGAAATGGAATAAATGGAACAGAGTCAAACGTGGTTTCCATATGTTTGATACCGTTCCATTTAAACCATTACAATGAGCCCATACTCCTATAGCTCCTCCCCCAAGCCTACACTGATCCTGATCTCACAGATAATGATGAGACCCCTTTTGTCATACTGCACTAGACTTCAGGATCTCATACTGGACCTCCATCACTTGTCTGTTGTTATTAAATATCTTACTGTGCTTCATGATGTGTGATCACTTGAATCAGGTAATAGTTCATGAAACTGAATTTCCCAAACTGTTCAATCCTTCCAGACACGTCAACATAATGGTAAAGGTCAATGGGAAGAGAAGTTTCATTGATCATGGCCTGCATGCTAGTGACCCGGTTGTTATTATTGCTGTAGTCAAATCTGCCAATCACCAGACCCTCCACACTAAACCTATAGATCTGTCTCCCAACCAGAGGACCTGTCCGTCTGTAGAGGATGGTGCACATAAAGCCCTGGGTCATGAGGTTGTGGTCTTCACCCCCCTCCTCCTGGAGATCCTTACGACTTTTTCCACATTTTGCTAGGTTACAGCCTGAATTTAAAATGGATTCAATTGAGATTTTTGGGGTCACTGGCCTACACAAAATACCCCATAAGGTCAAAGAGAAATAATGTTTTTTTGTCTACAAATTAATGAAAAATGAAAAGCTGAATGTCTTGAGTCAATAACTATTCAACCCCTTTGTTATGGCAAGGCTTAATAAGTTCAGAAGTACAACTTTCCTTAACAAGTCACATAATAAGTTGCATGGACTCACTCTGTGTGCAATAATAGTGTTTAACATTATTTTTGAACGATTACCTCATCTCTGTACCCCACATATACAGATAATTGTAATGTCCCTCAGTTGAGCGGTGCATTTCAAACACAGATTAAACAACAAAGACCAGGGTTTTCCAATGCCTCTCAAAGGGCACCTATTGTAGATGGGTAAAAAAAATAAAAAAAAAACAGACATTGAACATCCCTTTACGCATTGTGAAGTTATTCATTACACTTTGGAATGTGTATCAATACACCCAGTCACTGCTGTAAAGATACAGGTGTCCTTCCTAACTCAGTTGCCGGAGAGGAAGGAAACCAGTTAAAACCAGTTACAGAGTTGAATAGCTGTGATAGGAGAAAACTGAGGATGGATCAACAACATTGTAGTTACTCCATAATACTAACCTAATTGACAGAGTGAAAAGAAGGAAGCATGTACAGAATAAAAATATTCCAAAACATGCATCCTGTTTGCAACATGGTACTAAAGTAATACTGAAAAAAATGTGGCAAAGCAATTCACTTTTTTTCCTTAACAGAAAGTGTTATGTTTGAGGCAAATCCAATACGACACATGACTAATTACCACTCTATATGTTCAAGCATAGTGGTGGCTGCATCATGTTATGGATATGCTTGTAATAGTTAAAGACTGGGGAGTTTTTCAGGAAAAAAAAAATAGAATGGAGCTAAGCAGAGGCAACATCCTAGAGGAAAACCTGGTTCTGTCTGCTTTCCATCTCCACTGGGAGATGAATTCACCTTTCAGCAGGACAATAACCTAAAACACAAGATCAAATCTACACTGGAGTTGCTTACCATGAAGACAGTGAATGTTCCTGAGTGGCCGAGTTACAGTTTTGACTTAAATCTACTTGAAAATCTATGGCAAGACCTGAAAATGGTTGTCCAGCAATGATCAACAACCAATTTGACTGAGCTTGAAGAATTTTTAAAAGAATAATGGGCAAATGTTGCACAATCCAGTTCTTAGAGACTTACTGCTGTAATCACTTCCAAAGGTGCTTCTACAAAGTATTGACTCGGGGGTGTGAATACTTATGGAAATGATATTTCTGTATTTCATTTTCAATAACTTTGCATGCATTTCTAAAAACATGTCACTTTGTCATTATTGGTTGTTGTGTGTAGATTGGTGAGAGAAAAAAGTAATTTAATCAATTTTGAATTCAGGCTGTAACAACTAAATGTGGAATAAGTCGAGGGTTATGAATACTTTCTGAAGGCACTATGTTTTTGTGAGAAGCTGCTGTTGTGTTTCACTGTTCTTGTGTATTATTGTGACAAATTTGGGGACAATAAAGGACTAGGAATCTGAATTCACAAGTGAACAAAAATGAACTGCAGTCAAGGAGAAATATGCCCTCTGCTGGTTCTCTTACAACGTACACACGTAGGATCTTAATTAGACCACTTTAGAATTTCAGGAAAATAATCCTGCAGCAAGAGGAAATGTGAATTATTGTGATGATTATTAATTAAATGGACATTTGTTTAGGTGTTGATACATTTTTTTGTTAGGGCAAATTAAATCTGACAAGTTTCTAAGCCCTGTCTAAGCTGGGGCTGGGGGTTCTACTAAGCTATTTGGAATTGTTTTAAGATTGTCATACCAGGGATAATTTTGCTATTTAATTTGGTATTTTAAGACACCTCGAAGTATCACAAAAAAATATTTTAAAAAATGTAATTTGATGAAACATTATTTGGCCATAGAAATGCATTGAATAACAGATTCACTACATTAAACAGCGATATAAGAAAGATTAGGAAACATTTGTTATTTCTTTCTTACGTGTATTTAACCCCTTATTTTTGGCACTAAACAGTCTCCGTATATACTACCATTCATTTTTTCAACTGCTACTGGGGACCTTCAGTCTTGTGGTTCCTTTGCACAACAACAGACATGTACGTGTTCGTGAGAGTCTCACCTTTCCACAGAGGGGTTAGTGTGTAGCCCAAACTGTTCGGACGCTACAGACAGAAGATGGTAGATCGGCTGTATCGACTTCAGATGAGTCCCAAGACGCTCGTGAGAGTCTCACCTTTCCACAGAGGGGTTAGTGTGTAGCCCAAACTGTTCGGACGCTACAGACAGAAGATGGTAGATCGGCTGTATCGACTTCAGATGAGTCCCAAGACGCTCGTGAGAGTCTCACCTTTCCACAGAGGGGTTAGTGTGTAGCCCAAACTGTTCGGACGCTACAGACAGAAGATGGTAGATCGGCTGTATCGACTTCAGATGAGTCCCAAGACGCTCGTGAGAGTCTCACCTTTCCACAGAGGGGTTAGTGTGTAGCCCAAACTGTTCGGACGCTACAAACAGAAGATGGTAGATCGGCTGTATCGACTTCAGATGAGTCCCAAGACGCTCGTGAGAGTCTCATCTTTCCACAGAGGGGCCAAACAGATGCTACAGCCGATTTTGTGAGAAGACCGATCTTCGGGATGTCTCATGGGCTGACAGACACCGCTCTAGCTCTGTCACCACAGATGCTGAAGTGCGACATAGGCAGACGCAGTGGATTGAGACGCATCCAATATCTATCTTAAACTGACAGATTTTTATGGGGATTGTTTTTATTATGCTAATTCAATATCCAGGGGGGCACGGACATCGACCTTAGGGAGGGTCAAAGTGGAAATTATAAACTTGAGAAGCCTGTTTAACCTTGCAATACACTACAAGTTTGTATTTCCTGCTATTAAGAATATTTCTTGCAACAACAGGGTGATCCAATTAAGATCTTACACCTGTACAGATTTAAAGGGAAAATTCAGTTCAGTAGAGACAAACACTGTTGTAGGACTACATTTAAAGTAGAGTAAAACAATTCAGGTTATTTTGCAGAATGTAACTGTATCTGTTCTTAACTGACCCGTGTCAAACTCCAGTTGGGACTCCTGTCTGAACAGGCCCTGGGTCAGTGAGTAGCCGTTCCTGGCTGCTCCAGTCTGCAGCACTGTGGTCCAGTAGATGGGAGCAAACACAGACACGAGCACCCGCAGCAATGGACCTGCAAAACATCAGTAGTAAGACCATATCTCTAAGAGTATGATAGGTCAGGGTACAGACATGCTCAATGACAGTGACTGAGGGATATATACACAACGTCTTCACAACTTGATTAAGTTACTGACTTCATTGGTCAAACAGATTCTAAACAGAATCCTCTCCCACTCCCATACTCACCCACACTAGGGGGGATGTTGTCCAGGTGGGCCTGCAGGGTGCTGGTTCCCTCCTCTAGGTCCTCTGTGATGTTAACCTCCAGGAACGACACCCCAAACTCCCTATCATTCACCATCCCTATCAGGCTGCCCCTGGCCTTACGAGGGGCCTCCCCTTCAGTCACCAAACATAGAGAAAGATGGAGGGGAGAGAGAGAGAGAGAGAGAGAGAGAGAGAGAGAGAGAGAGAGAGAGAGAGAGAGAGAGAGAGAGAGAGGGAGAGAGAGAGAGGGAGAGAGAGAGAGAGAGAGAGAGAGAGAGAGAGAGAGAGAGAGAGAGAGAGAGAGAGAGAGAGAGAGAGAGAGAGGGAGAGATTGAGAGAGAGAGGGGGGGGGAATATAGTACTAATCTTTTTATTTACATTATATAATTCCATTGTTAAATTCAGCTGCATCTGTTTGGAGTGACAGGAGATCAGTTCAATCAGCCGTACCTGGACAGAGTCCAGTCTGACATCTTCTGGAGTCCATACTGGGACCGTCGCATGATCGCCCCCCATTGACTGGCTCTGGATTGTTGCATAACCTGATTCGCTCCTGAACCCCTCGTCCACAGGTGGTGCTGCATGGGCCCCACTCCTCCCAATTAGAGTAACCTCCCTTAACTGTGGCGAGAGAGAGAGAGAGAGAGAGAGAGAGAGAGAGAGAGAGAGAGAGAGAGAGAGAGAGAGAGAGAGAGAGAGAAAGTAAGAGCGAGAGAGAATACATTTAGAGAATGAAATAAAAAATGTGTGTAATTTTAAGAATACTCCTTTTTCATATTTTCACAACAGTATTTGGATGTTGGTGTGACTGTATTTATGGTCCACACATCACTTACTCTGTATTTTGAGAGAGACCGTTCTCTCCGCGACTCCAGCCTCACTCTCAGCCACACACTGGTACTCCCCTGCATCTCCTCTCTGACACCGATGGCGACAGATAGATGTTATGGCATAAACACATTTAACACAAGCACATTATTATTGTTCCTCTGAAATATGAGGATTGATATTGCTGGTGGGGACCCTCATCCTTTCACTCTTCCAAATAACATCATAGAATGTTGTGACATTACCCCAGTGGTTCAGCTAAATGTGAGTGTGTAGTGTGTGTGTGTGTGTGTGTGTGTGTGTGTGTGTGTGTGTGTGTGTGTGAAGATTGTGAATGTGTGAGTGTGTAGGCTTCTACTAGAAGCTGTACTTGTCATATTCATATGCTAACAATAACCTGCATTAATTGGCCAATTATTAACCACAACATTTATAAATCAAGCTGATGATGTCTTAAAACATATTTTCTTAATCCTCTGTATCAACTTTGTGTACGTCTAAGATAATAGAAAATAGGTGATCTTGACTTCCAAACTGATCATCATAACCTGTCAGCATTATATCCTTCAGTGAAGTAACAATCTGGTATGACGACCAAGGGATGAGTCTTTTAGGTCCTGCCCTGTTTCAAAGTTTCTAAAAGGGTGTGTTAGCTGACTGACTGGTCAGAAATACGTTTCCATATGCTGAAGTATGGTGTACTGTTGAATGCTGCTGAATAAAGTCTTGCCGTCCTAAGAAGTCCCGTTTGAGTTTCTTTGAGTGCGTCAGTCAACTCTACAATAGACATTGAGTTCCACAGACAGTATTCATATTTTTTCTGTTGAAAAGGACTGATGCATATTTCAGATTTTTTTATGGAACTTCTATCCCTCATTGACGCATTTAAAAGCTGACATTTTCTAAAAAAGGAAAGTTTATGGTTTTTCCATTAGTTCATTCGGCAATAACTCAGTGTGACAACAGAGTATCACAGAGCTCTCTGTGAGAAGAACTATTTGTCTTTGAGAAAGTGTCAGCTGCAGGGTGTACTATTCCAGCATTAGCTATAGAGGTAACAAAGTTAACAACGTTACAGCCGGCAGAACAGGGAGAGAGCCTGGGAACATCCATGTCTGAGCTCCCTCCTTTCCTCTCTAGTTAATACTGTTAGCCTCTGACTGAACTCACGCCAATCTGATTACGGCCAGACTCGGACACTGCAGTTACTGTAGGTCACACAATGTTCCATGACCCAGGATTGCAGATAGAGTGCAGATTGACTGCAGTCAGTGGTCCATCCTCTCACTCTTAAGCTGACTTCAAAATTGTCCATCATTTCTTGTGTAAGCCTACTCTCTTTTTGTTTGTACAGACATTTTTTAATACAAGATATGAACTCTCAATTTCAAATAACACTGGATAAAAATATTTCTGAGGGAGACAGATGGGACACGTGATGTGTTACCGTGACGCTGTAGATGGCCAGGGAGCCATTATGGAGGGGTTGCAGGCGAAGGGAGCGGAGAAGGGGTCTGCCGTCACGGAGCCAGCGGAGGACAGGACTAGGGTTTCCCTGGACAGGACAGTCCAGCATGGCTGTGCCACCCTGGGCCACAGTCTGAGAGATGTGGGCCTCTCCCTTCAGAACTGGAGGTTCTAAGGATACATGATACACCCCTTACATACAGTGTACCCCTATCAACAAATAGAACAATACAAATATAAACAGTCTAAACTCTGGTCATGTCTTGAAAGTGCTCACCTCTAATGCGGACAAATGAGAGTGCTCTAATGGTGCCCACACTGTTCTCTGCTAGGCACACATAGGTTCCCGCATCACTCATGGTCACATTCTCTATGACCAAGGAGCTTCTGCCTGCCTCATCCACACTGGAACCTGAGATAGATAGAGTTAGAGAGAGAAATAGATAGATAGATAGATAGATAGATATAGATCTAGAGAGAGAGACTATTGCAGCAATCAAGATCATTATATCAATCCTTAAATCAATCATAACAGAATATGTAGCTAGTGGAGTACCTGGATAGGGGCTGTTGTTAGCGGTCCAGGAGATGACAGGGGTAGGGGTGCCCTGGCCATGGCAAGACAAGCTTAGACTTTGGCCTTTGTTCAGGGTCACGTCACCAGGTAACTCCTTGAAGGCGGGCCTCATGTTGACGGACAGGCGGGTGTCCTGTCTCGCTGTGCCTGCTGTGTTGGTGGCCACACAGGTGAACACACCACCATCACCTGGCTACAAGGGACAAAAAGTTGATCAGAATCTTCACCTAAATCACCTTGATTATACACTGTAAAGTAGAAACGTCTCTGACCTCTGCCCTCTCAATGATCAGCTCTCCTGATCGCAGAACAGTAAATTTGCCAGGCAGGTTGGGCACGGTATTATCGTCCTTCTCCCATGACACCCTGGGCTCTGGCAAACCCTGAGCCGCACACGGCAACAAGGCCTGGAAGCCCTGGACAACAGACAGCTCTGGCTGACCAGCAGGAATCATAGGCGGGACTAGAAGAGAGAGAAAGACTCCGTTTATTACTGGCAAATCCGTTACGCCATTCACTGTTAATCCTAATGTCAGGTTAAATTACGGTTAAATCTGTCTCATGCCCTCAGTTCCTATCCACTCACTCATTATGACAAGCCTCATGTCATGGCTGGCCCTGCCAACGAGGTTTTTTGCAGAGCAGGTGTACAGGCCAGCATCACTACGTTGTGAGGCCGCGATCCTCAGGGTGCCGTTGGCAAAGAGCTGTATGTGTGCCCCCTCTGTGACGGGCCTGCGTTCCCTGTGCCAGGACACCTCCGGCTGGGGTTGCCCATCTGCCACACACTCCAGGCTCACTGGCTGGCCCAGCACGGCCGTGTACTCCACACGAGGAACACTCAGTACTGGGGGAACTGGAGCAACACCATCACACATAGTTGAACCTTTCACTATTGAGATATGTATTATTTACATTTCTCTGAGGCCCACAAGCATTCAACTAATTACCAACAAGTGCCTCCATACTTTTCAGACAAAATGTCTATGCTCTGTAGAGGTGTAGTGTGTTACCTTGCAGCACGAGCCGTGTCCTTCCCATTGCTGTGCCAGCTTCATTCTGTGCCAGGCACTGGTAAGTGCCGGCATCACCCAGTGTGACCCGAGAGAACTTCAGAGCTCCATTTGAGAGGAGAGCCAGTCTGTGACCTGTAGAGCCATAGAAAGAAGACATCACTATTCAGAAGCAGCAGAGTATAACTGACCAATGTGTTATATAATGGCTTGATTTCTGATCAAGTGTTTAATAGAGGACATTCTCACCAGTTAATATGGGAACACCCTCTCGTTGCCAGGTGATGGAGGGTCGAGGGAAACCTTTCACCTCGCAGGGCAGAAGCGTCCCATGATGCAACACTACTTGTACTTCCTCTGTCATGGGCCTGATCTCAGGGGGCTCTGAGTGGGAGAGGGCAAATCCATTGTCGTGGTTTATCGTATACAGACTAACCATTGTTAAATGGTCAAATTAAGACAGAGAGTTACAAAGCAAAAACATTAACCATTACTGTATAACCTTAACAACAATCCACCCGAGGACCCACCTTGCACTGTGAGAGTGATGTGTTTGTGGGCCACCCCTGCAGGGTTCCGGGCAGAGCAGGTGTACCTCCCTGCATGACTGGGGGTAGCAGCTGTAATCTCCAGCACCCCTGGATCCAAACAGTACAGTACCACAACAATGAAGACCAAAGTACTAACATGACAGAATCACTGATGGCCATAGTACCATGTTACACTCTGAGCAGCAGTTGGACCTACCTGTGGGCAGGACCCGATAACTCCCTCCTCGGGAGCCCAGCTTGGCTCCACTCTTGGTCCAGCTGACACTGGGCTCTGGGCGGCCCTGGGCATGGCATGGCAGCACCACAGGGGCCATTTTGATAGCAATGACTGTTGTGATGTCATCTTCAATGGTGGGGGGGGCTAAAGGCAAAGAGAGAAGAAATCTCAGTCTTTATCTTAGATTAAATGGCTCTCCACCAATGTTGGATTAGGACCTAAAAGCAACAATACCTTGTAAAATAACCTCAATGACACTGCGCTCCTCTCCAACCTCATTGGCTGCTGTGCATTCAAAGTATCCCTCATCCTGATTGGATGGAGAGAAAAGGACCAGAGATCCAGAGGAGAGTAACCTTGAAACAAAACAAAGTCACACACAATAATTCAAAATGAATCCTTTGTATGTATGTCCATTGTTTTATAACTCACAGGACAGGAGGACAGGAGGACAGGAGGACAGGAGGACAGGAGGACAGGCCATTCTGCTCCACATACCTGTATGTGCCAGACTGCTGGTTGAGGTCTATGGGAGTCCCATTCCTCTTCCAGGTGACTTTAGGTGCAGGTATACCTGTGGCCTCACAGCTCAGCACGGCTCTCACCCCTGTGGTCACCGTCACGTTGAAGGGACCAGGGTTGATCGAGGGACCAACTACAGGGACCCAAGTCATAAAAAAATACATATGTATGGCATACAAACCAATCTGACTGCAAGGTGCTGACTGTAATGCAAGTGGCTGAAAACCTGAATAAGAGTGTCTGATCCAAAATGTTAATGTAAAAAGGTAAATCTACTGTATTATGGTGTGATTCTGTTTTTCTTTGAGTTGTATTTATTTACCAAACACGCGTAAGTCCATCCCATGGTGATCTGATCCGGCCTGATTGGACACGGTGCAGTAGTAGCGTCCAGCATCACTCAGCTGAACAGCCTTTACACGCAGAGAGCCTTCAGACAGTGTGGTGTACCTGGGACACAGGACACACACAATCAGTCAGCTCCCCTGACAATCTACACATCTACAGTCATACAGAAGATGACATTCTGCTTTATGTGTAAAGACAGTATCCCAATAACCTCTATTAGCTAAGTCAGTGGAACAAAAAGTAAGAAGCTCTTACTTGTTGTCGTCAGGACTTATAGGGATGCCATCTTTCCTCCACAGGATTGTAGGTGAGGCCTCCCCCTCTACTTCACAGGGCAAGACTGCATCCTGACTGATATGTGCAGTGACCACAGAGCTGCTCTCTCTGATGACTGGTGGCACTGGGGGGAAAGAGACATGAAAATACACATTATAATTGATTGAGGTTTATACTGCAGATCTATTCCATATCACTGAACGCATGATCTCAATCTTCTTCCTAACTCATCATGTTATCAACTCACTGAGGATCTCCACAGTGAAGAAGAGGTTGGTGCTTCCAGCCATGTTGGTGACTACACAGCTGTACTGGCCACTGTCCTGAGGCCTGACGTCCTGGATCTCCAGGTACTGACCCCCGGCCAGCCTCTGGATACGACCCCCCAGCTGGGACCAGGGGAGAAAGAGGGAGACAGAAAAAGAGAGAGTCAATAACGTTTTGTACTATATTGTGTGATTCCTGCCACCCTGTTTCCATGACGTCCAGTCTGACCTGTAATTTCACGTCGTCCTTGTACCACTCTATGTCTGGTGGAGGGTCACTGTCAGCCTGGCACTCCAGAGTCAGGTGTCCTTTGGCTGGGACTGACAACGTTCTGACATCATCAGAACCAAGGAGAGTTGGGGGAACTGGAGCAGGGAAACAAGCGTTGATGATTAGGATCAGGATTTGATTTATAAGTACCTTGCTATCTATTAGCAGGATTGACAATATACGGCTAGGAAACACATGTATCACCTTGAACACGGACCCAGTGGTTACTTCCATCCTCGCCTGCTGGGCTGCTAGCCAGACAGGTGTATAGACCTGCATCCTCCACCTAACAACAGAGATATCACTGGTATGATCTGGTGTTTACCATTATACAGCAGTGAGGTCTGAATGTCAACTAAATGCTGTGTCATTACGTTTGTGACTTACTTGCACTTTGGTAATCCTGAGGAAGTGTCCGTCCTCCTCTACTATCTCACTGTCTCCCTGTAGAGGGCGCCCATCCTTGAGCCAGCTGAGGGTAGGAGAGGGGACGCCCACTGCAGTACACTCCAGCTCCAGAGCAGTGTTCACGGCCACCATCAACTCCTCTGGAGAGCTGATGGAGATCTTTGGAGGCTCTGTACAAGAATAGAAAATTACACCATTGTTAAACAACATTCCTATTGCTTCAGCGGAGCTTCAACTTTTCATCTGTGCGTATGTGCTGTTTGGGTGAATGGAGAATGTTTGTTCTGCCTGCTCACCCAACACAGTGAGGTTGAAGCTCTTGGTGCTGCTGCCAGCCTGGTTGCTGGCCACACAGCTGTAGAGGCCTCTGTCAGAGAGCCCCACGTCAGGCAGCTGCAGCCGCGTCTCCTGGCCGTCAAGCAGCAGGTTGCGATGCAGGGACAGAGGCTGGCCGTCCTTTAGCCATTTCAAGGAGGGAGGGGGGACACCCTGCGCCTCACAGGTCAGCGTCACCAGGGACCCCCGCACCACTGTGACCGGCTTTACAGGCTCCACATGGTCCACACCTGGAGGAACTGAGACAGAGACAGGCAGGCAGACAGACAGACATCCGTTTACAGGTATAACACTTACAGCTCAGTGGTGTATTCATCAAAAGGAGGTGGGGAGTATAAGTTAGTACCTTGGACCTGTACATCAAAGTTAAGCTCAGCGAGGCCAGCACGACTGCGTGCCACACATGTATAGACCCCAGAGTCTGACAGCTGCACTGGAGAGATCCTACACACACAGAGGGCATACACATTCACTTTCACCTCACCTGAAACTCAGGCATACTTACTAAAACAATATCCTGTTAATTCCTTCATTAAGGCAGTTTTGTGAGAGAGCAACCAAACTAGACATTTGCCATGTATAGAATCTTACCTGAGTACAGTGTCTGCGGAGAGGAGGCGGACACGTGGAGAGAGGAGCAGGGGGCGTCCATTCCTGAGCCAGCTGATCTGGGGTGGAGGGATACCCGCTGCCTGGCACTCCAGGGTCACCACACTGTCCTGGGTGGTCTGCACCTCTCTGGGGGCACTGGTCTCACCCGAGATAGAGGGGGGCACTGCGGAATTACATCATCATTATTACTAAGAATCCAGATTGTTTCTAGGAAGCTCAGTACTAATTTAGTTAGGAAATATTATCTTTAACACGTAGATAAAAGACAACTGACCCAGTACAAGGAGGGTAAAGATCTTGCTCTCTTGGCCAGCAGGGCTGACAGCCAGACAGGTGTAAGTCCCAGAGTCCTCAGGCCTCAGCCGTAGCAGGGTTAGAGTACTCCCATCAGGGGATATGCTGTAACACAGAAACCACATAAACCACACAGGTGAAGTGAAATGTGTTGTTTTACAGGGTTGGCCATAGTAGTACAGAGCCCCTGAAACAAATTAGAATGATTAACCCTGCTCAAGGTCACATCGACAGATTTTTCACTTTGTCGCCTTGGGTATACGGTCTGCAACCTTTCGTTTACTGGCCCAAGGCGCTAACCAATAGGATACCTACAGCCATATCAACATCTGACAGGAAAGCAAATGATGAAGCATCATTTCAATAGCAGATGATTTTTCTCTTTCATTGGCGAGCTAAGCAAGTAGCCTATACAAGGTTAATACAGTCATTGGCAAGTCAAATTCAAGGTCTTTCAATTAGTTTTTTGAACACTTAATTGTAATTTTCAAGAACCAACATTTTATATTTCACTGTTGTAATAGTCTACCACTAAGCCACTAAGCATAATAAGCATAATGCATTACCACTAAGCATAATGCATTTTTACATTCTAAAATATGTCAGAATAATGTGGGCATTGCCTGACTAAATAGACATCATGCTCCCGACACAAACTCACTAATTAAGTCTGTCCATGTGGTCACTAGTCAGTCTCGCCATTTGAGATGCTGAAGAGTTATTGAGGGGTTACTGTATCATGTTTAACTCTTAAGGATCCGTCCTTTTTTTCAATTTTTGTCCAAAATGACATACCCAAATCTAACTGCCTGTAGCTCAGACCCTGAAGCAAGGATATGCATATTCTTGGTACCATTTGAAAGGAAACACTTTGAAGTTTGTGGAAATGTGAAAGGAATGTAGGAGAATATAACACAATAGATCTGGTAAAAGATAATTCGAAGAAAAATACAACAATTTTTTTTGTACCATTTGTATCCTTTTGGCCACTAGATGGCAGCAGTGTATGTGCAACATTTCAGACTGATCCAATGAACCATTGTATTTCTGTCCAAAATTTTGTATCAAGACTACCCAAATGTGCCTAATTTGTTTATTAATAATTTTTCATGTTCAAAACTGTGCACTCTCCTCAAACAATAGCATGGTATTATTTCACTGTAATAGCTACTGTAAATTGGACAGTGCAGTTAGATTAACAAGAATTTAAGCTTTCTGCCAATATCAGATATGTCTATGTCCTGGCAAATTTTCTTGTTACTTACAACCTCATGCTAATCGCATTAGCCTACGTTATCTCAACCGTCCCGCAGGGGACCCACCAATCCTGAAGAAGTTTTAAAAACTAGAAGGTGAACAAAAATAGGTTTCCATTTGAAATTAAACGCTTTGCATGGAAAACAAAGTTCAAGCCAGCATTCAATGTTGTCTTGCTCATAATAACTCCACAACACCCTTCAATTTAAACAGTGGGAAACATACGAACGTGTCTACATCTCTCATGAAAACTGATCAGAAATGAAATCACGGAATAATTATATTGGAGCAGTAGAACCTCTAAAGTACAAATAAACAAAACCATTGAATGAGTAGGTGTGTCCAAACTTTTGACTGGTACTGTATGTTTTTTTTAAAGGCAGTAAATTATACTGAATGAACTGTTTCGCTGCCAGACAAGGCTCCGCTGATAGCCAAGTGTAGGTGTTGGGACTGCTGTTGGGACAGCTTTAAGTAGGCCCTAACAGTTTGTGGGCACCATTTGTCACTGTTATAGTGCCATTAAGGTATTGTTTAGTGTTGTGTTGTGTAGTGGCTTGCAGGCATGCATCTAAAATACTTTGTTGGAGCTTGCCCCACCAAGATTTACATGATAAAATCACCACTGGTGATAAATAATTGACATAAGGAACAGACAGCTAAGGGATTTCATCTGCTTGTTTGTCTTTAATCAGTTATATAGCCTAGTTTAAAAATAGCCTTATTACAATATTTCCTTCACTGGCCCAAGCGGGGCACTGATGGGGATGCTCGACTGAGCGTTTTCAAAACCTCCCCGGGCCAGCAGGCAGCCCTGTGTGTCGAACCCTGTTAAGAGAATAACACTGATACACATACAGTTGAAGTCGGAAGTTTACATACACTTAGGTTGGAGTCATTAAAACTCGTTTTTCAACCACTACACAAATTTCTTGTAAACATACTATAGTTTCGGCAAGTCAGTTAGGACATCTACTTTGTGCATGACACAAGTCATTTTTCCAACAATTGTTTACAGACAGATTATTTCACTTCTAATTCACTGCATCACAATTCCAGTGGGTCAGAAGTTTACATACATTAAGTTGAATGTGCCTTTAAACAGCTTGGAAAATTCCAGAAAATTATGTTATGGCTTTAGAAGATTCTGATAGGCTAATTGATATAATTTGAGTCAATTGGAGGTGTACCTCTGGATGTATATCAAGCCCTACCTTCAAACTCAGTGCCTCTCTGCTTGACATTATGGGAAAATCAAAAGAAATCAGCCAAGACATCAGGAAAAAAATTGTAGACCTCCACCAGTCTGGTTCATCCTTGGGAGGAATTTCCAAATGCCTGAAGGTACCACATTCATCTGTACAAAAAATAGTCCGCACGTATAAACACCATGGGACCACGCAGCCGTCATACCGCTCAGGAAGGAGATGCATTCTGTCTCCTAGAGATGAACGTCCTTTGGTGTGAAAAGTGCAAATCAATCCCAGAACAACAGCAAAGGACCTTGTGAAGATGCTGGAGGAAACAGGTACAAAAGTATCTATATCCACAGTACACACGAGTCCTATATCGACATAACCTGAAAGGCTGCTAAGCAAGGAAGAAGTCACTGGTCCAAAACCACCATAGAAAAGCCAGACTACGGTTTGCAACTGCACATCGTTATGTTTGGAGGAAAAAGGAGGACGCTTGCAAGCCGAAGAACACCATCCCAACCGTGAAGCACGGGGGTGGCAGCATCATGTTGTGAGGGTGCTTTGCTGCAGGAGGAACTGGTGCACTTCACAAAATAGATGGCATCATGAGGCAGGAAAATTATGTGGATAATTTGAATCAACATCTCAAGACAACAGTCAGGAAGTTAAAGCTTGGTCGCAAATGGGTCTTCCAAATGGACAATGACCCCAAGCATACTTCCAAAGTTGTGGCAAATGGCTTAAGGACAACAAAGTCAAGGTATTGGAGTGGCCATCACAAAGCCCTGACCTCAATCCCGTGGACAATTTGTGGGCAGAACTGAAAAAGCGTGTGCGAGCAAGGTGGCCTACAAACCTGACTCAGTTACACCAGCTCTGTCAGCAGGAATGGGACAAAATTCACCCAACTTATTGTGGGAAGCTTGTGGAAGGGTACCCGAAACATTTCACCCAAGTTAAACAATTTAAAGGCAATGCTACCAAAAACGAATTGAGTGTATGTAAACTTCTGAACCACTGGGAATGTGATGAAATAAATAAAGGCTGAAATGAATCATTCTCTCTGCTATTATTCTGACATTTCACATTCTTAAAATAAAGTGGTCATCCTAACTGACCTAAGACAGGGAATTTTTACTAGGCTTAAATGTCAGGAATTGTGAAAAACGGAGTTGAAATGTAGTTGGCTAAGGTGTATGTAAACTTCCGACTTCAACTGTACTTAGGCTGGCAATTGTAAGTGAGAGGGACTCACTCTATCTCTTGGGTGTCTGAGCCCTCCAGAGTCACTCCATTCTTCAGCCAGCTGAGGCGGGGTGTGGGTGTCCCTTTCACTTTGCACTCCAGAGTCAGGTCATCGCCCACTGGGGCACTCAGGTCAGATGGATGGCCAGAGTCCAGGATTGTGGGCGACACTGAAACAAAAGATCAGCACTATGATTCACAACACTGACATGCAAAAGGTCTTTGATACTCCTCACAACATGTGATTCTCTTGGGTGTAATCTAATTTACAATGTGTAGGGACAATGGAGGTAAAACATTTAAAAAGTTATCCTTTTTAGATAAAACTACACTAAATATATTCTCATGTCACCAAATAATTTATTAAACCACAATGTCTTGCAATATAGCTTTAACAGCACTCAGTAGGGTAGCACCATGGTGTCGCCAGAAAACAGCTAGCTTCCGCCCTCCTCTGGGTACATTGACTTCAATACAAAACCTAAGAGGATCATGGTTCTCACCCGCTTCCATAGACTTACACAGTAATTATGACAACTTCCTGAGGACATCCTCCAACCTATCAGAGCTCTTGCAGCATGAACTGACATGTTGTCCACCCAATCAAGGATCAGAGAATGAATATTGTACTGAAAGCATAAGCTACAGCTAGCTAGCACTGCAGTGCATAAAATGTCGTGAGTAGTTGACTCAAAGAGAGAAAGACAATAGTTGAACAGTTTTGAACAAATTAAGTTATTTAAAAAAAATGGAGGAGCGAGAGAGAGAGCTAGCTATATTTCCCCCAAAAAATGTCACTTTCACTTTAATTTACTTAGGTAGCTAGTGCAGCTGTCACGACTTCCGCCGAAGTCGGCTCCTCTCCCTGTTCGGGCGGTGTTCAGCGGTCAACGTCGCCTGGCTTTCTAGCCATCGCCGCTCCATTTTTCATGTATCCATTTGTTTTGTCTTGTTCCCTGCACACCTGGTTTTCATTCCCCAATCAATTCATATGTATTTATTCCTCTGTTCCCCATCATGTCTTGTGTAGGATTGTTTGTGTTACGTGTATTTTGATATTGTGGATATGGTTACACGCATTACTTTTTATCTATGTTCCGTGTTTTGGGCACATTTTATGTTATTTTGTGCTGTCAGTGTGACCGGAATAAAAAGTGCGCCTGTTCACTACACTCTAATCTCCTGCACCTGACTTCGCCTCCAATACACACTCCTAATAGCAGCTAGCTAGGTTAGCCTACTCAAACACCCGGCTCAAATAGAGAGGCATAACTTCTAATTGCTTACTGACTGTACTACATGATTATAGTAAGTTTACTAACACGTTAGTTCTATTAGCTATGCTGACTATGACGTTACTTTTGCTAATATGTTGACAACAATGTAGGCTGTGTGTAGTGGTTATGATATGAAGGTTTGGCTTGAAAATGTTTAATTGCCTGGTCACAGACAGCTGATGTGTCGTGCATTGATGTCAGGAACACTAGTTTGCAAATGTTGGACTAATGATTACACCCTAGATCAGCTAGATGCAGGCAAGAGTGTGCAAGGCGATATTGAATGTGTTACTGTCTGTCAATGTGTCACTGTTTCCTCAAATCTTTCTTTCGACCTGTGTGCACTTACGTTGTTAACTTTCATTCATAGGCATTGTTATAGCAAACTCATGATGGATATAGGGAAACTTTGATCATGTAGTAGTCTAAATCTATCGATGTTACATTGAACTGGGTGAATGTAATATGAATGACAGTCATCTAATATGCTGTAATAGAAATAAAGCCATGCTTCTAAAAATAAAAAAAATCATCCTCCCTCATCTTGAACGTCACCGACTGCCACTGTTGTGGGGGAGTCTGTAGCCTACCTTGCACTGTGAGAGCAAAGTCCTTCTGAGTCTGTCCCTCCCTGTTCTTGGCCACACAGGTGTAGGTTCCAGCGTGAGAGAGGGTCAGAGGACCCAGCTCCAGCCTGTTGCCTCGTACCGACCACTGCCACTGCAGACTGCTCTCTGGGAAAGAAATAACCACACAGGTCAGGCTAAACCAGCAGCTGGAGGTCTCATTCATTCAAATGCTTTAATACACGTGTCAAAATGTGATCTTGTCAAAACTGAATTTGTCACAGTTAATTTATAAAACTTCAGCTTCTTACCAATAGGGATGCCATCCTTCAGCCATGTTATACTGGGTACTGGGACCCCTGTAGGCTCACACAGCAAGGTGACATGGGAGCCCAGGTTTTGGGTGAGGGACTCATGAAGAGGCCCATCCAGGATAGGGGGTACTAAGGAGGAGAACAGAATAGAAACAATGAGATTCATTATACTGTGACATCTGATATGCCAGTATTACCATATGTAAGAAACAGATCTAATGGAGGTTACATGGGAGGCAAGTCTCACCATGAACAGTCAAGCGGAAGGTCCTGTCCACTTGTCCAGCCACGTTGGACACCTTGCAGATGTACATTCCACCATCAGCCACCTATGGACCATGAGCCATAATCAGCATGAAACAGAACAACAGTGTTTCACTTTGATGCTTAAAACAGGGTTAATCTCATGCCCTTAGTTATCAGTGCTAACTCTTCTAAAGCAGTTAGGACAGCACCAACTGAAGGTGATGACAGTGTGTTTACCTGCACTCCCATGATCTCCAGCTGATGCTGCTCCACTTTCAGTCCAGTCCTAGCTGCCAGCTGCAGCCCGTTCCTGTACCATGTGACCTCAGGCGTCGGAATGCCCTGAGCTTCACAACGCAGAGTGACAGATGACCCCACCTGAGGGGTCAGGACCTCTGACTCAGAGTCAAGGCGGGGCTTCAGCGTGGGCAGGACTGTAAACCCATAGGAATAAAATAGACAATATTTAAGTGCTAATTCAGATATTGTAGCAAGTGAAGTGTGACACTGATGAGGGCAGCACAGTTTCTCACCATAGACACTGAGCAGGATGCTCTTCTGGTCCTGGCCTGCTGAGTTGGTGGCTGTGCACACGTACTGTCCCGCATCCTCTAGTCTGGCCCGGGGCAGCTGCAGCATCTGACCTCCTACAGTACAGTCAACAATACGTAGTTCAGAAGGCATAGTTAATGTTCAGTGAATTAATCAGAATGACAGTACAGTAAACTAGATGGCAAGTATCAGAGGAAGTCAGCAGAGAACAGCAGAAAGACAGTGTACAGTAGACAAATCACAGATAAAATGCATTTTGAATTGCTATGCGTTTATTGTGTATGGTTGGCCGATTGAGTACACAATGAGTTATGGAGTGTGTTATGGGCTCTGGGCAGTGTGTTGAGGAGCCAGCTCTGACCTGGCAGGATATGGATGCCCGTGCTGAACTGGAGGACCTGTCCATCTCTGGTCCATGTGATCTCTGGAGGAGGGTACGCCTGGACGTCACACAGCATGGACACCATGTGACCCTTTATCACACTCACCTCCTCCTCCCTGCCAGCTACCATCCTTGGGGGAACTGGAGAGAAACGGGAATACATCAGCTCACACTCAGCTAACACGTAAACACATTCACAGGATATATCTATCCTTCCTGTGTGAATTGTAGAAATCAGCTTGATGTGGCATTTGAAGAGATGTTTGTACTTGTGGGCTCCATCTCACCTTGCACAGTCAGACTGAAGAGTTTTTCCACTGCTCCAACCTTGTTCTCAGCCACACAAAGGTAGCTGGCCATGTCTGACACCTGCACACTGAGGATCTGAAAGACAGAATAATTAATAACATAATATTATAGACCTGCCCCCTGAGACAGATGAAGTAAGAGAGGGCTGTATATTGAATTAAATCAAATGAGTGACACCAGCGCAGGACGGGGGCCATTCTATTCCAAGGGAAGTCCTTATACTGTACTAAGCAGTGCAGTGCTTTGGTATACGGGATTCTGACCTGTAGTTGTCTCCCGTCCTCACTGATGCTGTGGTGTTGTCCGGAGGGCAGCGGTGTGCCGTCCCTCAGCCAGGAGATGGCTGGTTCTGGGTGACCCGTCACGTCACAGTGGAGAGCCACGGTACTGTTCACCACTGCTCCTATCTCCTCCATGAACTCATCCAACTGGCCCGTTATCACTGGGGGGACTGGAAAAACAGGACGCCAAAAGAGAAAAACATTCAGAAATGGCGCATCCGTTTTGCAGGTTTAGGCATTAAGGCTTTTGACTGTACGAGGACCATGATTGAATAATAAGTTGACAGAATAACAGGGATAGTAACAAAGCGTGCCTACCCAGAACCTCCAGGTCAAAGTGCATGCGGTCCTCCCCTGCCTCGTTCACCGCCTGACATGTATATTTCCCAGCATCCTCCTGCTGGACCCGTGGAATCTGGAGTACCTGCCCACCTAAAGGACAACAACATAACAGAGAATCTTATTGGATCACAGTGGAGCTGATGCTGCAGTAGTGCCATACTGGTCGTTGTACAAGTTTGATATCGTAGAACTAGACCTAGAGGGCATGGTCCCCCTCTCACCTGGCAGCAGTACCACTCCGTCAGCTGTGGAGAGCTTGCGTCCCTCTCTGTACCAGCTGAGATGGGGCGGAGGGATGGCGTTACTCTCACAGGACAGGCTGATGGGATGCCCCAGGACCACCTCCCTTCTCTCTGTCATCTCATCATCTCTAACCCCTCCCTCCTCCTCCTCCTCCTCCTCCTCTCCTCCCAGACCCCAGGCTGCTGCACCGTTACTCCCCCGATGGAAGATGGGAGGAACTGGAGAGAGAGAGAGAACGAATGTTCAGTTAGTTTCACAAGAGTGCAGTGAGATTAGGTTGCATAGTGTGAATTAACTAATTTTGCAAACGGCAGACAGTTTAAATTCCATACGTGGACACTCACCCTGAATAGTGACGTGGAAGTCTCTCTTGTCCTCTCCTGCAGTGTTGGTGACCATGCAGGTGTATTGTCCCTCATGGGAGAGCATGGCATTGTCTATGTGAATAAGGTGACCACTCTCACGGATACCAGTGTGGGAGTTCCTAGTCAACAACTAGAAACAGCAAAAATAAATACAAAAATGTTTCAAATAAGCAGAAATAGACATCTATAGCATTAAATGAACTTGTGTGAAATGCAGTAGCTAGACAGAAACACAAACCAACCTGTCCATCTTTGAACCACTGGGTCTTGGGTTCAGGGAAGCCTTTAGCCAGACAGGACAGGGTTAATGAGCCGTTGATCCGGACTTTCTCATCTCGGCTACCGAAACTCAGAGATGTAGAGTCCCCTTCAATCTGGGGTGGAACTGATCAAATCAAACAGGCAGTCAAATACTTCTCCGGTATTTACGTACATTGAATTGTAATGATGTTAGACTACTGTTCATTATATACACCAGAATCAACCCTCTCCTTGTCTGGTTCCCTTACCCAACACACTGAGTGAGTAGTGTTTAAGAGTGGTGCCTGCTGGGTTTGAGGCTCGGCAGGTGTAGAGACCGGCACTGTCTCCCTGTGCTGCCCCCAACCTCAGTGCCTGCCCACCCCGTGTGTAGGTGAGCTGGGCACTGGACACGATGGGCTGGTTGTCCTTCAGCCAGGTGATACTGGGCATGGGAGAACCTTCTACATCACAGGGCAGAACCGTGGGGAAACCCAACACCACAGACACCTCTGAGGTCTCACTGGGGCCCATGATGGTGGGGGGAGCTGGAAAAACAGGAGGAGAGAGGAGGAGTGTGAGAAGAGAGAAAGGTGACTTTCTCAAGGTATACTGTAGTATCTGCTTCAGCGATAAACATTGTCATTATTTCTGAGATGCAGAAGGAAGTTTGTGTTGTTGGTATGAGGTCATTGAGAAGGAAACATGAGAGAGGGAACAGTACCTTGCACAGTGAGTCTGAACTGGCGCATCTGTGTCCCAGCGCTGTTACTGGCCAGACACTGGTACAAGCCCTGGTCCCTTAGTCTGACTGCCTTCACCTTCATCACCTGGCCCTGCTCATGAAACTCCACATGGGGGTCCCCGTCCTTGGACAGCACCCTGGAGTAGGAGGGAGAGGGGTCAATACTCCAAAGCCTGACAGTGTATTGACTAGGCTAATCCACACACAAAAAGTGATATCTGATACATGATGTACGGTATGTACAAATGTAGGATATTAATTTGAGCGACTTTGCTACAGCAGGAAAATAATCCTGCAGCAACAGGAAATGTGAATTATTATGTGGATTATAATTCATGGACATTGTTGTTGGTTCTGATACATTTTTCATTTGGACAAATCAAGTCTGAAATTTCAAAGTTGAAATTACAAACTTTAGAATCCTTTTTAAAACTAAAATACACTACAAAATTCTCAGCAACACAAGAGTAATCAAATTACAATCTTACATTTGTATATGAGTGTGAATAAACAATTTAATGTGATGGGTAGTAGCTATATGCACAAGTGTCAATGTCAAGAAAGACTCACTCTCCATCCCGGCTCCATTCAACTTTGGGGGCTGGGCGCCCACTGACCCGACACTGGAACTCTACCTCCTGTCCTGACACCACTGACAGATCCTGTACCCTGGACATCCCTGAGATCACTGGTGGGGCTAACTCACACACACACACACACAGAGAGAGAAGTTAGGCCATGGTAGGATGCAATTCAAACTTAGACCTGGAATTTCTAAAATATAGTTAAGAATAAAAAGTAAAAGTATAAATCATTTCAAATTAGTGACACCAGCGCAGGATGGGGGCCATTTTCTTGTATTTTAAATTTACAGATAGCCAGAGGCACACTCCAACCCCCAGACATAATTTCCAAATGAAGCATGTGTATTTAGTGAGTCCGCCAGGCAATGGCGAATTTAGATATAGGCGACACGGGCAACTGCCCCGGGCAGCATCTTGCAGGGGGCGGCATGGTGACATTTGTATGATCGGTTTGCTATCGCTCATTTGCACGTCACGTCAATGATATCATGTCACCGTGTGGGACTATGGGCCAATTAACCTTGTCGGAGTGGGTGCCCTGATTCTAGTTTGTGAGCTAGGCAGGCTACTGCCTGGGAAGGTCTCCCACTCAGAAGTACAAGACGGGGAGGAAGGTGGGGTTAGCTTAACCTCAGGTCTCCCCACTGAAAGCCCGAGGTAGGGGGAGTGGGGGAATCTATCAAATAGTGCACCTCTAACTTTGTACAGTACTAATGCAATTAGTAAAATTAGTCACACTATGAAATGCTACAAAATAAACCACAATGGGCCGAAGGAAGATTCGCCTAGAGAGCCATACAATATAGAACCGCCACTGCCGCCAGGTCAGAGGCAGTAGGGATGACCAGGGATGTTCTCTTGATAAGTGCGTGAATTTGACATTTTACAATTTTCCTGTCCTGCTAAGCATTCAAAATGTAATGAGTACTTTTGGGTATCAGGGAAAATGTATGGAGTAAAAAGTACATTATTTTCTTTAGGAATGAGTGAAGTAAAAGATTAAAAAAATATACATAGTAAAGTCGAGTACAGATATCCCCAAAAAATGACTTAAGTAGTACTTTAAAATATTTATTTTACACAACTGACTTTGCTTAAACTTTAAATGTAAAATCAATGGGAGAGGTAGGACACCGACTTGCTTTTAAGCACTATGAAGGCTCACCTTGTACAACAATGTTGTAGTCCCTTCGGGCCTGCCCAGCTGTGTTACTAGCTATGCAGCTGAACTGGCCACCGTGCTCTGTCTGGACCCGGTAGATTCTCAGAAGTCTCTTCCCATTCTGTACATACACTCCAGGGGAGTCCACCACCTATACACAGCCAGACATACATTGTAAGTGCTTGTTACTGTAAGATCAATATTGGACTGTGATAAACTAAATGACCACTTGGTGTCACTGTGTTGCTAGATACAAATAACATGGTTGTCATCGAAGTCAGTAGAAGTATGGTCACCTTTACAACCTATACCTATACGTAAAAAAAAAAAAAACTTTTTAAGAAGTGTATTTGAATGCCTGGTAGGTGACTCACATTCTGCCCGTCTTTAGTCCAGGTGATTGTGGGGGAGGGGATACCAATGACATCACAGCCCAGAGTGAGTGGCTGCTTCAGGGTGACTGTCAGGTTCAGGGGCTGTCCATCATCCTGGATCTCAGGGGGAACTAGAGGAGTACGAGAGACAGACATCATCTAGAAGTCCCTTTGTTAAGACATTTTATTGTTATCTGAACTCACATCAGTTTGGAATAAAGATGGAATTGATAAGATCTCACCATGCACTTTCAACCGGGTCTTCCGCTCCACAGAGCCTGCATCATTGCTGGCTACACATGTGAAGTCCCCACTGTGACTGGCAGATGCTGAACCAATCACAAGAGAGCCGTCCTGTGCCACAGAGAGCTCTGATTGGTCAGGGTGTATCTCCAGACCGTTCTTGAACCAGCGTACCTTGGGAGGGGGTGAGCCTGCGGGTGTAAAGATAGCAGAGAGGGTGGTGAGAGGATTCTTTATCGATTATAGCTGACAGAAACAAAAGTTACTTCTGTCTGCGCCCCCACCTACAGGAAGGAAGGGCTGAATGGGAAAGTGTCCCAGACTGGAAAAAGCAGGCCCTACATTTACAGTGGGGCAAAAAAGTATTTAGTCAGCCACCAATTGTGCCCACTTAAAAAGATGAGAGGCCTGTAATGTTCATCATAGGGACACTTCAACTATGACAGACAAAATGAGAAGGAAAAAAAATCCAGAAAATCATATTGTAGGATTTTTAATGAATGCATTTGCAAATTATGGTGGAAAATAAGTATTTGGTCACCTACAAACAAGCAATATTTCTGGCTCTCACATACCTGTAACTTCTTCTTTAAGAGGCTCTCTGTCCTCCACTCGTTACCTGTATTAATGGCACCTGTTTGAACTTGTTATCAGTATAAAAGACACCTGCCCACAACCTCAAACAGTCACACTCCAAACTCCACTATGGCCAAGACCAAAGAGCTGTCAAAGGACACCAGAAACAACATTGTAGACCTGCACCAGGCTGGGAAGACTGAATCTGCAATAGGTAAGCAGCTTGGTTTGAAGAAATCAACTGTGGGAGCAATTATGAGGAAATGGAAGACATACAAGACCACTGATAATCTTCCTCGATCTGGGGCTCCACAAAATGATCACAAGATTGGTGAGCAAAAATCCCAGAACCACACGGGGGGACCTAGTGAATGACCTGCAGAGAGCTGGGACCAAAGTAACAAAGCCTACCATCAGCAAGGGCATTGAATATGAAATGTGGCTGGGTCTTTCAGCATGACAATGATCCCAAACACACCGCCTGGGCAACGAAGGAGTGGCTTCGTAAGAAGCATTTCAAGGTTCTGGAGTAGCCTAGCCAGTCTCCAGATCTCAACCCCATAGAAAATCTTTGGAGGGAGATGAAAGTCCGTGTTGCCCAGCAACAGCCCCAAAACATCACTGCTCTAGTGGAGATCTGCATGGAGGAATGGGCCAAAATACCAGCAACAGTGTGTGAAAACCTTGTGAAGACTTACAGAAAATGTTTGACCTCTGTCATTACCAAAAAAGGGTATATAACAAAGTACTGAGATAAACTTTTGTTATTGACCAAATACTTATTTTCCACCATAATTTGCAAATAAATTCATTAAAAATCCTACAATATGATTTTCTGGATTTTCTTTTCTAATTTTGTCTGTCATAGTTGAAGTGTACCTATGATAAATTACAGGCCTCTCTCATCTTTTTAAGTGGGAGAATTTGCACAATTGGTGGCTGACTAAATACTTTTTTGCCCCACTGTATCTGTTGGACAGCAGGACAGATAGACTGAGAGCCCTATCGGTGGGCTGGGATACTTCAAGGTTAGAAAGTAGCACATGAATGCCAAACACAATATGTTGGTAGATGCCTGATTTTTAAAGTGTTAGTGTCGTGATTTACTACCAGAATCATAGCTTGAGGACCCTGGACAGTAAGAATAGTGGTTGGGCCAGAAGTTCTAAGCCTTGATGTGATGTATAGGCACCTGAAACAGATGTGTTTGGAGCTTTACAATGGGGAAAAGGGCCGGGAGCAGTGGCAGGAGTCTGGGATGGAGATAGAGGTGGAGCATGGGACGGAACGGGGTTAGGAGGGTGTACCTGTACCCGATATACCCCAGTCTGAGGTCTCTCTTACATAAATAGGACTGGCCATACATAGCTGTGCGGACATCCAGTCCAGCTTTTTGCATTAAGAGCAAAGAAGGAAGTAAATCCCTGTCCCACCTCTATTTGCAGAACATATCCAAACACAAGAGAGAGAGAAGGCTGTACGGGAAACTAAACACATATTTCATCCCCCGTCCAAAAATACTGAGGGGACAGAGAGGAACCACAGAGAGGAACCAAAGGTAATGTTATCACCCGGTCCCACGCGGAGCACATGTTTACACTTTACAGCACTGACTCAAATGTATAATCTCATTGCTGGCAGGAAATACAGATGTTCTGTTTAGATTAAAATAATTAAAACCTGTTCAGTGTATTTATCTTCTTGAGTTCACTACGCTTCCTTCCATTATCTCTTTCATTTTCTTTTTTAAACAAGTACTTCCATTATTATGGGGCATTAAGTGTTCCTGTTGGTAAAACATAATAATTTCCTGATGGCAGAATCTCCTTTCATCTTGCCATCCAACATTCACACAGACAGACACATTTCTATCATACAATGGGGGATGAAAAAGCTATTGTCTCCTAGTTTCCTTAGCCAGACACCTAGAGCTGCCTGCCTGGAGCTGTGGCTGCCTGCGAGCGTCGCTGTGAGGGCCCTGTAACAATACCAGTAACAGTGTGGGCTCTACAGGGAGGGCCAGTGGACCCAGCCTCCTCAGCAGAGGAGCACCACAAACATCTCTGTCCATTATCTGGCAGCAGCAGCCTGTAATTAGGATTCCTCTCCCAGCAGGTCCCCTCGCAGAGCGAAGAGGAAAGCAGATGTGGCCCGCTGAGGGAAAAGGCAGAATGATGTTCCAGCTGTTGATGTGTCCGCATTAGCCTACTCCTCACCTTCTCAAACATGCCCCGTTACCATGGCACGGCTCCATACAAACAACACCTATTTAAGTACCCTGTCAACAAGAAGCTCAATGGGCCCACGCATAAGAAATAATGCACACACACACACCCTTTCTCAGCCATGCTGAGTGCTACCTCCCCCTTTGCCAAGATGCTAAAATAGAGAAAGAAACAGTATACAAATTAATGAAAGCACACCATTAGGATAGCAGGGGTATTGAAACACACAATGGTTTCCACAGACTAATGAAAGCCCCTGGAGATAGCAGAGCAATGCTTTGAAGGTACAGTAGCTAGATAAGTCCACACCTTTGTCCTACATTTCATATGGAGCCAAAACGGTTTCATCCAAACATACCTGGAAAAAGATTCACTAGATCTGTTCACTTTGGTCAGGCTGTGTAAATTGTGTGTTTTGTCTGACACCAGACTTGCACTGTATGTTTCCTTCTAGCGTGGATCTGTTTCCCGTAAAACGGACATACTGTACATCATAAATCTTATCCTACCTTCAGCAGGGCAGGGAATGGTGACCTTGCTGTTAGACACTTTCTCCATGATGGCATCTCCAGCTTCTGCGAAGGACGGGGCCTCTGTGGAACCGATAAAGGACAGAGCATTATGACAACACAGGGAATAAGCTACACTGTATGACCAAAAGTATGTGGACACCTGCTCGTCAAACATCTCATTCCAAAATCATGGGCATTAATTTGGCGTTGGTCCCGCCTTTGCTGCTATGACAGCCTCCACTCTTCTGGGGCGGCTTTCCACTAGATGTTGGAACATTGCTGCAGGGACTTGCTTCCATTCAGCCACAAGAGCATTAGTGAGGTTGGGCACTGATGTTGGGCGATTAGCACTGGCTCGCAGTCAGCATTCCAATTAATCCCAAAGGTGTTCAAATGGGGTTGAGGTCAGGGCTCTGTGCAGGCAAGTCAAGTTCTTCCACACCAATCTCAACAAACCATTTCTGTTTGGACCTTTGTGCACAAGCGCATTCACTGGAACTAAGGGGCTTAGCCCGAACCATGAGAAACAGCCCCAGACCATTATTCCTCCTCCACCAGATTTGACAGTTGTCACTATGCATTTGGACAGGTATCGTTCTCCTGGTATCCTCCAAACACAGATTCGTTGTCGGACTGCCAGATACTGAAGTATGATTCATCACTCCAGAAAACACATTTCCACTGCTCCAGAATCCAATAGCGGAGAGCTTTACACCACTCCAGCCAACGCTTGGCATTGCACATGGTGATCTTAGGCTTGTGTGCAGCTGCTCATCCATGAAAACCCAGAAGAACAGTTATTGTGCTGACGTTGCTTCCAGAGGCAGTTTGGAGCTCGCGCTTCAGCACTCGGCGGCACTACCACTTCGCAGATGAGCCATTGTTGCTCCTAGCCATTTCCACTTCACAATAACAGTACTTACAGTTGTCCTGGGCAGCTCTAGCAGGGCAGAAATGTGACAAACTGACTTATTGGAAAGGAAAGTCACTGAGTTCTTCAGTAAGGCCATTCTACTGCCGATGTTTGTCTATGGAGATTGCATGGCTGTGTGCTAGATTTTATACACCTGTCAGCAACGGGTGTGGCTGAAATAGCCGAATCCACTCATTTGAAGGGGTGTCCACATACTTTTGTATGTATAATGTAAAGGGTTTATTCAGCATCATGAGTTATATAAATCTACAAGGGCTACTCTAATCATAAGTGTACAAGTTAGGTTGAGAATTTTATAAGATATGGTCTTCATTTTTGTTTGAAGGTTCTGGTAGAGGAGCATTAGGGTAAGACAGTGTGAGGGTTAATCCTAGGGGTAGGGTGAAGATGTGCTTCTGGCCTGTGACAATGTGAGTCATGTCTCCTATACCCCATACTCACTCGTTAACCTGCAGCTCTGGCTTCCTCTAATCCTTCCCTCAGCTAAAGCTGACGCCTAAGGTCAAAGTGCACCTCAATCAACCCCCTAACATTAACAGACTGATCCATGCACTGGTCAAATAGAATGGGGTTTATAGGGCTGCTTGCACTCTGACTATGGTGCGGTTTCCAGAGAAAGCACCTCTAAAGACTACTGTCCTTCTATTCTGTCTTTGAACTGGGACACATTTTTCTCTCATTAGTGCTTTTTGAGGTGGATTCGGTTTTGGCCCCATTATTTAAAAAAATATCACGGTTTCACATTTAGATGTTTATTTTTTTACATAAAGCAGTATGCATTACGTGGGTTGAATACCGTAACAACACAGAACAAAACAATGAATAAAAGTCCCATGATGATAGTGACCGCTTACCACTTAGGCCTATTAACCACCAAATGTTCACATTACATGACTTTACTTTATTTCAATGATGTATATTACATTTGTTTTAATTGATGACTTTATTATTTAATTCAAAATAATAATCTCTCTATAGAGCTGCTGCCTATGCTGTCTGACCAAATATGTTTAGGTGACCAATAACATTTGATTTGATTGTAGTTAATTACCACATTTTCTACGCTAAATTATCTAGAATATTGGCCTGTTGGAAACTACAACTCCCTACTACATCGCACAGTTCGGGCTTTATTTGATTTATCTCTAGAGAAACTGCAATGTGTGCACTGACCTCACAGAAGGGGAAAAAAACGAACAAATGGAATTCAAATAGTTGAACCGGAGTCAGTCAATTAGTTGTTTAAATGTTAGTTAATCGCTCAGCACCACTCTCATGTAAACCTGGAGGTATCTGCTCTACCTATAATATTACCGTTCTTGCTGTGTGAACTTCTTTTAACATGTAATGGTTTGGCTCAGTTAGTTTTCAGTGCTGATGGCAAGGGGTGTTATCAGCTGACAAAAGGATACATGGGTGTACAGTATTAGGAAAGAGAAAAGCTGCATCACATTGATCAATCAGATCCCTCAAGTTAGAGACCCACCTAGCACCTCCAGTTTGACCTCCATGGTGTCCTGTCCAGCAGTGTTCTTGGCCACACAGCTGTAGATGCCCTGGTCAGTGAGGCTGGCCCTGTGGATCTTGAGGGCTGCAGTGTCCTTGGCCCAGACAGGACTTCCGTCGTGGAACCAGCTGATCTCAGGGCTGGGCTCCCCCTGAACCACACATGGCAGAACCACTGTCTGGCCTATCAGAGCCTTCAGCAGGGAGGGAGCTGCCTGGATCTTGGGTTTAGCTGGGAAACAAACAAACAAGGTTTGTTTCTCATGATATCTATCTGCCTGTTTAGCATTTTGGGTCTTAGATGCACGACAGCATCTTGAACAGTGAAGTTAAACAGGCTCTACAAAGTGACTATCCACAAGGAGGTACCTTGTATGTGTAAATTGTAGTTGATAGACACGTTGCCTGCTGGGTTTTTTGCTGAGCAAGTGTAAAGTTTACTATCAACCAGTCGGACATCAGTGATCTTCAGAGAGCCGGAAGGCAGCACGGTGAACCTGGACATGGAAAGAGGTCAGAGGTCAAGCTGGGATAACACTGTCAGGAGTCACACTGAATATGTGCAACCCTGTAGGTGTTTCTGTGAATATGTGTGTGTATGTGTGTATACCTGTGACCGTGCATGCCTGTGTAGTTCTGGCTGTTGTAATACCATTCATATTGCACAATAGTAACTAAACTTCTCAACTGAACTGAAATCCCCAGCAGAATGTCATAACTATTTGCTTTAGTACCTACCCAGCTACAGAAACGCACAAATGTAAACAGTGCTCTGAGATTTATTTGGCATAAGTGTATCTGCTAAGCAACTCAAATGTAGTTTGCTTAAGTGAAAACGATCTAGAACCACAAAGACTCCTCTTCAACACTGCACATGTTACCGTACCACTCTGCTCCCCTACTGCTTCAAACCCAACCTGTAGCATACATCATTGAAACAGAATGACTGGCTCAGCAATCAGTGTCTAAGTCACCTTAGCAGAGAGCAGGGAGCCGAGCACACATTGGAGACATGGACCCAACACACAGTCCCAACCATCTCCCCACATCACTCCCCACTGTGGTTTACACTCATCTGTGTACACAGGCTGACTGGGACAAATTGAGCTAGAGGGGTCTGAGTGCAGCTCCATAGCCTCCCTAACTGACACAGTGTGGGCTAGTGCTCCTCTCCTCTCCAGCTGTGCTAACTCTCTCTGTATACAGCACTACTGCTCCTCTCCTCTCCTCTCCAGCTGTGCTAACTCTCCCTGTATACAGCACTAGTGCTCCTCTCCTCTCCAGCTGTGCTAGCTATCTCTGTATACAGCACTACTGCTCCTCTCCTCTCCAGCTGTGCTAACTCTCCCTGTATACAGCACTAGTGCTCCTCTCCTCTCCAGCTGTGCTAACTCTCTCTGTATACAGCACTAGTGCTCCTCTCCTCTCCAGCTGTGCTAGCTCTCTCTGTATACAGCACTACTGCTCCTCTCCTCTCCTCTCCAGCTGTGCTAACTCTCTCTGTATACAGCACTAGTGCTCCTCTCCTCTCCAGCTGTGCTAGCTCTCTCTGTATACAGCACTAGTGCTCCTCTCCTCTCCAGCTGTGCTAGCTCTCTCTGTATACAGCACTACTGCTCCTCTCCTCTCCAGCTGTGCTAGCTCTCTCTGTATACAGCACTACTGCTCCTCTCCTCTCCTCTCCAGCTGTGCTAACTCTCTCTGTATACAGCACTAGTGCTCCTCTCCTCTCCAGCTGTGCTAGCGCTCTCTGTACACAGCACTGGGGCTTGTGGTGGAGGAGGTGGAAGAGAACAGGGCTACGGCAGCAGACACTCAGAACACCCACTGACTGAGTTATTCCAACAATCAGCTCCCCCTGCTCACACCGGCTGGGCCAGGGGATGGGGGTAAATAGACTCCCGGATGGAGAGAATGCATCTGTCCTCTCCTGTGGTTGAGGGCTAAGAGGGTTGTTGGTGGATGTGTGTTATTCTCATCAGACAGCCAGGGCTGGTAGAGAGTCAACATGCTCTTTTATGGCAAGAGATCCACAGGGGAGCCAAACGTCAAACAGGCTTTACTTCTGTCTCTTCTTCCATCAGTGTTCCTCCCTTCTTCCTGTCAGCACACCCCTCCTCTCCTCCCTCTCTCCTTCCTGGCCCCACATGAATCATCCTCCTTCTACCACAACCATAGCTTTCAACACTGTTGCTCAGTTCCTCCGGGGACAGGTCATGGCCAGTAAGTCTCTAATTTGTGCCCTACAGACAGACACCACCAGACAGTGAAGTCTGTACCGAGCGACCACAGACCCAGGCATGAGAGAGTCATGTGTGGAACCAGATGTTATTCCTCAGAGAAGTTGTTATTCCTCAACCGTTAATGGCTGCTTTGGATAGCAGCCGGCTTCAATCAACATCCCTTGTAAAAGGAGTTGGTTAGTTAAGTCAGGGGTAAGGTAATCGCCTTGGTATGGTGAGAAACTTGCCCTTTATTGTCTATTTACCATTTTCACTGCTACACTCTTATGTGACCAGTAATGGGAGATGGGACTTCCTCTTACCAGGCAGTGACTGGAGGGATGGGCTGGCCGTTCCTGCTCCATGTGACCAGGGGAGAGGGACTGCCCTGGACCTCACAGGGGAGGATGACCTCAGAGCCCACCTCGGCAGCCATCTTAACTGTGTTCTCCTGACTGCTCACACCTACGATCTTAGGCTTGGCTGGAGGAAAAGTAAACATGATATATTTTACACAGTACCGGTACCTCTATCAATGAAACACTTTGAAGAGAGGCCATTGACATTGCAGGCACTGGACAGCCTTTGCAGTAAGTACATTTGCAGCGCTTACTGTTGACACTAAGCTGGATCTCACGGCTGGCGTAGCCCACTGCACTGGTGGCTGTGCAGATATATATGCCTGCATCCTCTGCAGTGGGGTTGAGGATGTGGAGGTAACCATCGTTGTCTGACTGGGCAGAGGACATGTCCCTGGGCAGGGGCTCCCTTCCCTGGGGGCAGGGCAGGCAGAATGAGGCCCGGGCCCAGATACACACTCAACTGCACTGGGACACATATCTAGGCCAAAGGTTCAAAACCCAACTTCACTTCTGATGCCTGCTATAATTACAGAGCCGAGCCCCCTTCCCAAATTAAACTAAATAGATGCTCTCTCTCTCTCTCTCTCTCTCTCTCTCTCTCTCTCTCTCTCTCTCTCACTCACACACACACACACACTTCACTTTTGAACACAATATGGCTTTTGCAGACTCACTTTCATCTGACAAGAATATACATTTAGTTCGCTCTAGTGCACTAATCTGAGAATGTATGGAACAAGGCTATGAAAAAACTTTCCTTAGCACAGGCAGCCGTATAATATATAAACAAGTGTTACGTTAGTTTAAAGGTTATTAACATGATGTTAGTTGCCATTCATTTTAAGACAGATGGGCTGTGATTATAATCCCCTCTAGATTCCCTTGTGCTAAATCACACGATTTGTCACGGGCCGTTTGTCATATGTGTTTCGAGAGATGGAGCCAAAACCATCATTAGAGAAAAAATTGCTTCCGAGCAGAAAGCATAAAATCCTACCTTGGACCAGACAATAGTTGGCTTGGGAACTCCACTGGACTCACATGACAGGGTGATGGCCACGCCCTCATTGGCTATGTAGTGGTATGGACCAGCGCTGATCTCTGGGGGCACTGGAAAAGTAGGTCACAAGTACAGCTGTCTACTGAGCATGGACAACCATGGAGGCAGAATTATCACTGGATTTAGCTCACAGCATCAGCCTTCAAGGCATTTCTTCATTACAACTTGTTGATGAACCCTAATCTGTGTGTGTGTCTGTCATTATTGTCTATGGACAAAGTGACTGTTCATCAATGTATGCAGTCTTAACTATAACACTGCAGGGTGCTCAAGTTACTCAGAGGTTGTTTTCCCATACTAATTGTCAGCATGTTCTTAAGATCATTAAATGACCCCATGACTATAGCAGGTGGGTATATATTGGGATGACTCATGTACTGGAGGCAGCTCTGCAGAGTGGTCACTAGCTGGCACAGCCACAAAGTCATGCATTCTGATTTTAAACCTAACCCTAACCTTAACCAAACTGCTAACCCTAATGCTTAACCCTAACCTTAAATTAAGACCAAAAATCTACTTATTGTTTTCATGCATTTTTACGATGCAGACAATTTTGACCTTGCAGCTAGCTCATCTAGTTCCTCAGTTCCCCTCAATAAACGTCAACCTGCATGACACTAGAGAATCTGCTATAGCCCTGTATTGACCATACTGTAAATCGTTTATCCTCTCACCATGGACTTCCAGGCTGACAGATATGTTGACTGACCCCGCTATGTTCACCGCAGTGCAAACATACGTCCCAGCATCCTCTGGGAGTGCCCTCTCTATGTACAGGCTGCCATCACTCCTCAGGAATGTCCTGCCACTCAGCCGCAGCTAGGGAACAGCAATGGATTAAATTAGACAATGATAAACACACATTGCAAGAGGTAGTAAGATTGTAAGATTATTTGGGACAGGTCATCCTCACTTCATTTCCATTGTGGGTCCAGTGTCTCTCTGGCAGGGGTATTCCATCCAATAGCATGCAGGGAATGCTCAGAGACTGACCAATCCCAGTGGTGATGACTGGTGCACCATGTGCCAAAAAAGGGGGCTCTGTTGGACAAAGCAGGGGGGATATCGTTACATGAGCAGACAGACAGAGATACAAAGCAGCAGTAGAAAAAATTATGTAGGATCAAACTGAAACTATTATGGGGAGAGGAAGCAATGGATACTAGTGTTATCTATCAGCAGAGAAAGGTAAGACTCATCACAAACACGAGCTCATACCCAGTCCACTGACACTGACTCTGGCCTCAGTCCTGATGGTTCCAAACTGGTTCTTGGCCTCACAGACATACACGCCTTCATCATCCAACCAGACACCTGTGGACCAACGTATAGCGGGGGGAGAATACTGTTATCATGACCAAATATATATGTGGATTGCACTCTATAGGATGGAAATATATCTCCATGCAAACCTCAGTATGAGAAAGGTAGCATGTGGAAGTAATGTATTTAGAGTTGACAAGTGCATGCTAACAAGACATCATTTTCATCAACTTGTTTCAACCGTCTACTGGCATTATCTTGGTTTAATTATAATGTCATTAGGGTTAATTGAAAACGGATGAATACAATTAGGTGCAAAGTAGTACAGCTGCCCGTACAACATGTCTTACACAGTATATTCTACTTAGAACACATGATGACAGATGGAAACATGATTAAATTGCCAGTGTCTACATGGCTGATGTCAACCCATGTGACGAGTCAACAGTGAAAGTGGTGTGGTTCATGCATGTTCAATATTTAGCCTACATGCAGAATCTGACACATGAATTAATAGGACACTGGAGTCTCTTACTATAATCAACGGCAGGTAAAGACAGAAGCATCTGCTGCCGTTTAAGCAAATCAGGTCAGTGTGCAGACACAGACGGGCGAGTGATGGAAGTCCACTTCTCCATGAAAATACTACTGTTTCTCCCTCGCCAATAAAAAATAACCCAGCCTTTAAATATTGAGGATCTATGCTGTGGATATATCAATCTCTCTCTCTCTCTCTCTCTCTCTCTCTCTCTCTCCACCCCCCTCCGTCCCTCCCTCACTGGACAAGGCTAAAGTCATGGTCCAAACGATATTATTTCCACATCATACAGTTCCAACTCGACTCAACCCTGATTTAACATGGAAATCTCTGTCAGATCTCTAAGGCCCTCAAAGTGCCCAGGTTTGCTTCACTGCAGGAGAAAGGGGAGACACTCTATTTATTCAGCAGTGCCAGCTGTATCCTGTTACGCTCACTCTCTTAAGAAAACGTTTACTGAATCTGATCTGAGGGGCTCCACCTCTTCAATATTTATGAACCCAAAGAACGTCAGCCGTGCCAGTCACACACTTGGCGCCAATGGAGGTTCTGGTCTCTTTGGAGCCTGCTGCTTTGGTATGGAATGCAATAGTGGGATAGTGAAATATTGTAAAGAACAACAGTGGGAAAGGGACATAAAGACTCACTCTGGATCAGGAGATGCCCTTTTTCTAGTTGCACATGGCTGCCGCTGCTGTCTACGTTAGTGAGAATCGGTCTCCCATCATCTCGACGCCAGGTAACCTTGGGAAATGGGAAACCATGGGCGACACAGGGCAGGGTGACATTCTCCCCCACATCTGCCATCATGTCAACGGGGGTTTCTGAGAACAGAGGGGCCGCTGTGGGAGAAAGAGTGGGGAGATCAGCGTGAAGTTCTCCATACACAAATAGTGTAAAAAAAAGTGTAATACAGACTGTTTATGTATTTTAAGTAGAGTAGTTATATGTCCTTTTTAAATATGTCCTTTTTATATACTATTTATATAAAGGGTGAAATGCCTTGCCATTATTACTGGTTATCTGAAAGTAGCATTAATTCAGTAAGGCCCTCACCTCCAACCTCCAGAATAACGGTAGCAGAGGAGGTTCCTGCCGGGTTTCTGGCCACACAGCTGTACTCCCCGGCATCCTTCTCCTGCACCCCTCGGATCTGCAGCGTGCCACGATGCACGTCCTGTTCAGCAAAAGGAACTGAGCCTACTTGCAGATCACCTGAGAAAAAACAAGAATATTACACACAGACACAGTGACTTATTAATGAATTCAAATATCAACCTAACAGGTATCACATCACAACGAATCACTCAGTGATCAGTATTTACCTTTGGACCATTTGACCAGAGGAGGGGGGACACCTGTTGCTTGGCATGCCAGAGTGGCATCACCTCCAACTGCTACCATCACAACCTGTTTCGCCACCCAGATACTGGGTTCCTCTGTAGGGAGGGAAACCAAGATAGAGCTTAAATAATAAACATGACCCAAACATGTTAATTATCTACCAAATCGGCAGACATGTTCACAATGCTATACATGATCAGAATAGCAAAGTAATGTGAAATTAATTTTGTAAATTGGCTGGGCAGTGTCCCAGGCAGGAGGTAAAAATAGAAGTATCGCTGTCTGACATTTCACACGCCTTGTACGTCAGTGGAGACGTGACAGAGACAGATGCTACAGTAGTCAAGAGAGAGAGACAGCTGAACGGATAAGACGATGCATCCAGCCCGAGCCGGCATGATGGTGTCTTGACAGACCAGTGTTGTTCAAAATGACACTCCCAGACAAAAGTGACTATAATACAAACACACCCCAGGGAAAAGCTGCCATGGTCCATCAGTGCTGTGCCCTCTGTCAAGCACTCACTGACAGCAAGGCTAAAAATACATCCTGACGACTGTCAACCCTGCCCACACAGGGAAGTTTCAACCCACTGAGCAAGACAGGAGGAAATATGCCACTGTCAATCTGAGCTCTACTCACAGCGAGACAACATAGCCCAAACACCATGGATCAGAGAGAAATTCATTCAAACAGCACTCAACAAAGTTTTCTAACACATAAACCATACAATAGTGACCCTACTCTGACAATGTATGCCCGGGGAAACAGTGGAAGATAATCTTGAGTTGAACTAGTCTAGAGAGAACCTGTCATAGCCTTTATAGAGCTGTCTCGCTTGACCTACGGTAGGACTAGGGCTGTGACGACATCTCTACCTACCTGCATAATTGAGAGAAACAGTCTGTTTAGCAGTTCCAGCCTCATTGGTTGCAAGGCATGTGTAGTTCCCAGCATCCTCAGGGAGGGCATCTCTGATTGTAAGGCCACCATGTTTGGATATAGCCATCCTGTATCATGTAAGACAGACATCAGTCACGGGAATTAATGTTTGTTGATTTAGACGATCACAAATGCAGATGTCTCAGTGAAATTCATCACTAGCTGTCCTAGGAACTGTTTGGATTGCTTAAGGCATTTCTCTTTTGAAAATGTATTTATTGGCAGCCATATGTAAATGTACAAAAAATCTGGAATAATATAGTTTTGTGGTTAGATGTAACTATAAAATGAAGCAAAGAAGATGTGACATTTGTATATTCATAGTAGGCATTTAAAAAGGAATCAAACAAGTCTCTGCAGCTGCTGTGGTGTAGGTGTTGAGTGGGCTGAGAGTTCCTTTACCTTGGCTGATTAGTGAGGAAGATGTTTCCATGACTCCAGAAGAGCTGTGGAGTGGGGGAGCCGGACACTGTGCAGATGAAGTGGACCTCAGACCCCCTGGAGAAGGCTTGGCTCTGGGGGCTGACTACCACAGAAGGGGCCTCTACAGAGATAGAAAGGATCCATAGTAAAGGGCTGATGACTCAAGTCCCAGTCATGGCTTTATGATAAGTAATTTATTACAGGCAGGGGTGATCATGGCTAAACTGTGGTGAACCTCTGCTAGTCTGGGGGCAGATCAGGATTAACAGGGAGAGCCTGACGTCATGATCACAGCGGATCACAGTCAGAGACATGTTTCAAATTTGTTTGGAGGTTTTCAAACGCATTTTCAAGCATCTGATGCCATGCCCATGATAGAACCTGCAATTTCCAACTTGCATCAATTGGGCTGATTTGAAACATGTTCTGACTGGGAGCGTTTCTGGAGAAGTGGATAAGTCTTTCTACTAAGGCAGTAATGAAAAGCAGATGCCAGAGGCCTGGAGGAGGTATGGAGGAGGCCCTGGTGTGTTTAGTGTTTAAGCAGATAACCAGTACGGTGCGGTTGGGGTGCGGTGAGCTACAGTACCTGGGACGAGCAGCCACACTGTGACTCGGCTGTCTCCATGGGCGTTGGTGGCCACACACTGGTACTGGCCAGCGTCCTGGGGCCGCAACCCACTGATCTCCAGGAAGGAGTTGGGCAAGACCCTTACCCTCCCGGAGCGGGTCAGGATATTGAGTCCTGCCCGCTGCCAGGTCAGGTTGTGGCGCATGGAGCCCTCCACCTGGCAGGCCAGCACAGCCACGGCCCCCACAGTAGAGCTCACGTTCACTGGGGCCTTCAGCACCGGAGGAGGCTCTGTCTCATGAGAAACACAGTCAACACAGTCAACACAGTGAGACAAACAACACACTATCAGCAGGGACTAAACAGTACAGACATAGTTTACTGTCAATGTAAACATTTGGAATGACATGTTTTATATCAGTGGACTTTATATCAGCAATATATAAATAAGATAAGTATTTTGAAATGCTATTCATATATTTGAAGTGATGTGTGTGTGTGTGTGTGTTCTGCTGACATACCTCTCACAGTCAGCTGTGTGAGGGCTCGTCCCAGTCCCGCGCTGCTTTGAGCGATGCACTCGTACGGACCCTCATCCTCACCTGAGGCATGCGGAATTTCCCATGATGCTTTGCCAGAGAACCTGAGACATATGAACAGTTAGCTGGCAGGTGAATGATGATGGGAACAGGATACTGTCTTACAGCACTGACAAATTAGCCTCTCTGGCACAGAGACACAGTGAATTCCTCTCGCCAGAGGTCGGCATTATTTAATGTACACTACCATTCAAAGGTTTGGGGTCACTTAGAAATGTCCTTGTTTTTGAAAGAAAAGCACATTTTTTGCCCATTAAAATAACATCAAATTGATCAGAAATACATTGTAGACATTGTTAATGTTGTAAATGACTATTGTAGATGGAAACGGCATATTTTTTATGGAATATCTACATAGGTGTACAGGCCCAATATCAGCAACCATCACTCCTGTGTTCCAATGGCACGTTATGTTAGGTAATCCAAGTTAATCATTTTAAAACGCTAATTTATCATTAGAAAACCCTTTTGCAATTATGTTAGCACAGCTGGAAACCGATTAAAGAAGCAATAAAACTGGCCTTCTTTAGACTAGTTGAGTATCTGGAGCATCAGTATTTGTAGGTTCGATTACAGGCTCAAAATGGCCTGAAACAGACCTTTCTTCTGAAACTCGTCAGTCTATTCTTGTTCTGAGAAGTGAAGGCTATTCCATGCGAGAAATTGCCAAGAAACTGAAGATCTCGTACAGCACTGTGTACTACTGCCTTCACAGAACAGCACAAACGGGCTCTAACCAGAATAGAAAGAGGAGTGGGAGGCCCGGTTGTACAACTGAGCAAGAGGACAAGTACATTAGAGTGTCTAGTTTGAGAAACAGACGCCTCACAAGTCCTCAACTGGCAGCTTCATTAAATAGTACCTGCAAAACACCAGTCTCAACGTCAACAGTGAAGAGGCGACTCAGGGATGCTGGCCTTCTAGGCAGAGTTCCTCTGTCCAGTGTCTGTGATCTTTTGGCCATCTTAATCTTTTATTTTTATTGGTCTGAGATAAGGCTTTTTCTTTGCAACTCTGCCTAGAAGGCCAGTATCCGGGAGTCGCCTCTTCACTGTTGACGTTGAGACTGGTGTTTTGCGGGTACTATTTAGTGAAGCTGCCAAGTCTAGTGTCTTAGTGTGTTCAACGAACAGAAGAGACAGATACTCACTGGAACAACTTATCCTCTCCAAGAGACACTCCACTCCGGGTGAACCTCAGCCTATAGGGAACATCGCTCTCTACCGAACAGCCAATCATAGCGGGCTGCATATAAAAGCTGTTCACCACAAGGGGCATGCTCACCGCTGGGGGATCTGTTTCAAGACAAAAAGGAGAGGAGGGAAGAGGTCACACACCGGACTAGGGCTGTCTGTGAGACAGTAGGGTGGAGACTGAGGAGAAGGGTCTCTTACCTGGGATGATGTTTGTGTAGGAGACACTGGACAACCTCTGGAAGCGGTAACCTTCCTCATCCTTCCCTGTCACCTTGAGGAAGAAACTTTGGGAAGGGGTGCGAAATTCTGGGACACTCCAGAGTCCTCGGCTGCCCCTGTCAGAGGGCAGAGGCACAGGGAGGGTGCGTAGGGAGCGTCCTGAACCTGACACTAACTCCATATGACTCAGCTGACCTGGTGGCTTCAGTCCTGTACACTTCAGTAACACATGGGCTGGAACTCCTATGAAAGGGGAGGAAAGCCAAATGTTATTCAATGCAATCACATATACATACAAAGATGTAAAATTACATGTACACATTACCTTTGATGGGTCTCTCCCTGGTATAGTTGAACTCAGACACTGGTATACTGGAGAACCCAGCCCGGAAGTCCAGATTGCTGACCCCTGTAACTCTCAGAGTGTGGCGGCCACCACAGCCCACCTGGTCATAGAAAAGGGTCATTCAGTTGTTGTTTTGTACATCAGAGGTGACTAAATCAGTTATCTCATTCTCAATGCAGGATGATCAAATCAAATCAAATTTTATTTGTCACATACACATGGTTAGCAGATGTTAATGCGAGTGTAGCGAAATGCTTGTGCTTCTAGTTCCGACAATGCAGTAATAACGAACAAGTAATCTAACTAACAATTCCAAAAAACTACTGTCTTATACACAGTGTAAGGGGATAAAGAATATGTACATAAGGATATATGAATGAGTGATGGTACAGAGCAGCATAGGCAAGATACAGTAGATGATATCGAGTACAGTATATACATATGAGATGAGTATGTAAACAAAGTGGCATAGTGATACATGTATTACACAAGGATGCAGTCGATGATATAGAGTACAGTATATACGTATGCATATGAGATGAATAATGTAGGGTAAGTAACATTATATAAGGTAGCATTGTTTAAAGTGGCTAGTGATATATTTACATAATTTCCCATCAATTCCCATTATTAAAGTGGCTGGAGTTGAGTCAGTGTCATTGACAGTGTGTTGGCAGCAGCCACTCACATATACATACATACAAATCACAACCATGTCAGGAGGTGCTACGGTACAGTACCTTCAGAGTCCAGGATCCAGGTCGGGGGAACTTCAGGTTGACAACACGGGCTGAGTTTGGGATATTCAGTAGCTCTGTGAGGCCCTGCTCCACTCCAACAATGCGACCTAAGCAATTGAAACACATAACAATGTAATTTCAAAATGTGAAATAGCATTTGATGTTCAGCTAAATGGATATATAGTATTATTCTCAAGTAGTGACAATCTTTTCAGTGAGAATACATAATGAAAGCACAATGTACCAAGGGGATCCCTGAGCTCGATCTGAGGGGCTGGCCCACTAAGTGACACAGTGAACTCCTTCAGGCTGGGGTCAAAGGGCACCTCCCACTGGTTCTCCTGAGCACTGTCATGGTTGGAGGAGAGCAGGTGGACCTTCAGGCCCTGTACTGTCTCTTCCACCCACTTCAAGACCTGACAGGAAAGAAGACATCATCTCAGCAAGACAGCAGCACACCTCACACCCCACACAGCTAGAGGACAAACTAGACAGGGGTGGTCTGGAACCTGTCACACTAGACTAGACTATATAGACATTCTGGCAAAGACCTCTACTAGAAACCAAATCAGAATGAAAGGACAGGAAGGATGTGCATGTGACCTCATGACCCATCTCTGATTCTGAAACTGTCTGCTTCAACACTGCAAGCTGGTCTTTGTCTTTAATAATTCTTCAGCTGAGACACAGCGGATGAGGACCATTCTTCCATCGCCAAAGTATGTCTCAAAGGGATCTTCCATAAACAAAAGGAAAGTGAAACAGCTCAACTGTCAAAAAGATAACATACAGTTTTCTGCACTCTTAAGCATGAATTCCCCAGAGGAGTTTATCTCACAGTGGAAGGCAGCACACTGTCCTTCTGCAAACCACCTTTAATGAATCATGGGATTGGTTCTCCTGTCCTGGCTTTACAAGAGCCTAGGAGAGATCTATTCCAGATTATAAACAGGTCCAACTGTGCAGGATAAATGAAGACTATCAATGGATCAACTGTTTTACTCTGTATTATCTGAAAAATTGGGTGGGCTTTAAATAGCAGATGTGGCCTGAGAGGACTGGTCTTGTCTGGAGTTGATGGGATTGTGGCGGCTTCACTGAAATGAGGCTCATTATCTTGTTCTCAGAGGAAAGATGACCCAATGCCTGGCTTCTGCTGAGACTGAAATAACCCAGGGTGGCTTGATTGCATTCAATTCCAGTAGTAAACATCACTGAGTATACTTTTCCCCCATGACTATTCCAGTAGAATATTTGACTGGTAGAATTTTTATCTTTGAGTTTTCAACCCTGTAGGTGAAATCATGCTGGTGATTATGAATCAGAAGAAAAACAACCTGTGTCCTTTCTCCTTTACAGGAAAAGAAGAGCATAACCCGCTGTGTAACTGTGTCTTATTCATTTCACTGGCTGGACCATCCTTTTTTCCATCTTTCAAGTGCTTTACAAGCAACTGTGGTCTTGTATTTGATTTGACCCCATAATCGTGAGGGCAGACATTATGGTTGCATTGTGTCTATAATAAAACAAACTGAAAATGGCCCCTCTGAAAAAAGGGGCTTATTCAACACATCTTCATATATTTAGGAATAATGAAGATTGGAGTGAGCAAAGCCTTTGATAATTTAATTAGCAGGCCTCCCCTCTCTGTGTACCGGCCCACTGGCTCCTCTCAGCAGCTGGTTCCTCTCAGAGTTTACAACTGGAAACAGCTGTAAGGTCTGCCACATGTGCAGCCGTCCCCAGTGGAGCAGGAAACTGCTGTAGAGTGAGCTACATCTTCCACAAACTGGTGTCTATTTCATCTCCAGCACCCAGGGAGGACACAGAGCAGACATTCATCTCCCCACAGCCTTAGACAAAGGGACATGGAGACACTGAGACATTCATCTCCCCACAGCCTTAGACAAAGGGACATGGAGACACCGAGACATTCATCTCCCCACAGCCTTAGACAAAGGGACATGGAGACACCGAGACATTCATCTCCCCACAGCCTTAGACAAAGGGACATGGAGACACCGAGACATTCATCTCCCCACAGCCTTAGCCTTAGACAAAGGGACATGGAGACACCGAGACATTCATCTCCCCACAGCCTTAGACAAAGGGACATGGAGACACCGAGACATTCATCTCCCCACAGCCTTAGACAAAGGGACATGGAGACACCGAGACATTCATTTCCCCACAGCCTTAGACAAAGGGACATGGAGACACCGAGACATTCATCTCCCCACAGCCTTAGACAAAGGGACATGGAGACACCGAGACATTCATCTCCCCACAGCCTTAGACAAAGGGACATGGAGACTCCGAGACATTCATCTCCCCACAGCCTTAGACAAAGGGACATGGTCTGACCAAGGTGTGTCTCAAGGAACATGCTGTGTTCTGATGGTGCTGCTACAGCCGCTCCCTGCCTGAGCCATGGGGAATCCAGAGAATCTACGGGTCTTTGAAACCTCATCCGCTGTGTCTCAGCTGAACAGGCACATGCCGGTATGTCAGGAAGAAGCATGCACTGTTCTTTACTTCCTCCAGCTTGGTGGTTGTCTACAGGGATTCCTCTTCCTCATGCCCCTTTGAACCCCTCCAGTAGACCGCCTGACTGATGGTTTCTCTCATCGTGGTTGGGGAACCTACAGACTACAGCCCTCCTTGCAGACAGGGGTCACCAAGCTCCTGCTCTGAGGTTAAGACGCCACCACCATCGCGGTGAGAGAAGAGACGGGGTGCCAGGAACCAGGCTATTAGGCCAGATCAGTCCCAGATGGATCTCCGTTCTCCTATTGGACGGGAATGTCAAAACACCTGCCTTGCCTTTCCCCCAGACAACAGACAAGAGTCTACCACATCTGTCTTCCTGTCTCTGGCCTAGACCACAGAGAATGGCTTTGTTCACTAACCTCAGGAACACGACAGAGGATACAGGTTAACTGGATTTCATTTATATTTTCACAAACACTCCTGTCGCTTTAACTCACTACTGGGCCCACCTGAAATCATTTGGCCAATGTTACCAGTGGTTATTTTATGGAAGGAAGTCCAGCTATTTCAGAGAGGAATGCATGTGGTGGCACCTTAATTGGGGAGGATGGGCTCGAGGTAGTGGCGGGAGTGGAATAGGTGGAATGGTATGAAATGCATCAAACACATGGGAGCCATGTGTTTGATGCCATTCCATTAGCTCCGTTCCAGCCATTATTATGAGCCGTCCTCCCCTCAGCAGTCTCCACAGGTGTGGATTTGAAACACAGAGACACGAACATGCATTGGCCAGGATACTGCCATGGTGATCATAAACAGTCTACAGTATATTATAGATGGGAGGGCAATAAATCATGAGCTCATGGCCTGTCCTGTCTCTTTCTCACCCTTATTGAGTCTAAGCTGAGGCAACAGAACAGACATCCACAATATGCATGGATTCGTGCATGGATGAAACCTCCCAGAGCCCAGAACAATTTCTCTTGGCCAGGTTCTCAGTCCTCTTTACATCCTTCACACACTGAGAACTGAGGAGAGCCTCTGTGATCATTAGGACCATTAGTGTTAGAGGGTTCTTGTTCTACCCGAGCTCGGAATTGTTTGGCTATTTGCTCCAGTGATAACAACAAGCTAAGTCTTAAGAGTTGAAGGAGTGTCACACACAAGGTTTCACAATGAGCTGTTGTGTGTGGACTTGGAGCCAGCTCCAATGGGCAGCTGTGTTGGAAAGGGAAGCCAAGACAGATCATATCCTGGGATTAGACAGTAAAATAAGCAGTCTGTTTTCTCTCCACCTCTCCCCCCGAGACCACAAAACACTATGTATATTTGATTTGGCAACAGTTTATTAAACTCATATTAAGGGGGAAGATGTTAGTTAGACGTGAGGTATTCGTGCGGTTTCTAAGGATTAAAGGATTTACATTAATTTAGTAATAACATGCCACCTAGGAGTTACAATCCCACTGGTTGTAAATGCAACTGAAATACGGTAGTAGTTCTCCATGTGGCTCCATACTAAATGAGTAGAGAGAATAGCATGACATTTTAATAATGGGTCACATTAATACATAAAGGCACTCCTGCCACTATCTACACTCGGGCCCAGGTTGAGAGGACTGGTTTCTATTGGGGGGGGGACAAGATAGCTCCTCACTATTAACCATCATAACGCAGCACAGCACTGTCCTGCAATGTGGACATGCCATTCAGAAACTCCTCAATGAACTGTGGAGGCTAGGAAGTGTTCATAGAACCAAATCCCACACACATACACACATGCACCATACATACTTGTATACATAAAAACCGGCATGAGTTGAAAGAAAGCAGACACACATAAAAACACACATTGAGAACTGAGTTCAGGGGTTCAGTGGGCCACCTCCCCCAGTGAACAGTCATACTTGGCTCCAGTGTAGAGCTGCCCTCTCCTCAGCCCAGCCATCTCATGTGATGATATTCAGGATACCAGTGTCTCTCCCAAAGGAAACTGGCTTCTTTTATGTTTGATTGGGAGTTATTGAGCCTCGTTGAATTTGGCTTCCAAGATTTGGGGTTCAGTTACATGATAAGATAAAGGAATCACTCACCCCTACTATGTAGTTCCTGGTGAGTTTAATATTAACTCCGAAAATATTTGATGTGTGTCTATGAACTATACAATGATTACATGTTCGGGTGATATGGGATTCTTATCCCTAGTCTTTCAACTGCTTTCACATATCAAATATTCTCCGTAAACCATTTGTTCACTTGAACCCACCTGCATTTTATTTAACCCATGTCCTGAAGAGACAATAAACCTTTGCTTCTTACAGAAAAATCACACTATGACCATTGACTCAGCACACCCTCGTCAGTATGCTTGAAAATAATATAAATTTGTTTGATGACTCTCACCTCATTAACTTGCTGCTTGTTCAGATGAAAGATCTGTCCAGAGCTGGTGGCAGCGATCTCCTCATAGGCTCTGTACCCAGGCTGAGAGCGGTCTCCGCAGTCCCCAGTCAAGACAAACACAACCTGGGTGCACACAGAGGACAGCAGTGGAAGGTTATTATTACTGAACTTATACTGAGATTATTGTAATCATACATTGCAATCAATCATTACCTGTGACTGTCGGAGCTGCACCAATTGTAGCACGTCCCTTTTGAGGTGGTAGTCCTTGGCCCTGGCGTCAGTGAACACGTAGATAAAGGAGCCTGGTAGAGACACCTCCAGGGCCTTCTTTATGGCTCCTACACTCATCTCTGGACAGTCTCCACCTCCCTGAGAGAAGACAACACACAGACCATTGATCCAACGCCATCGCTGAGGGCCTCAGTAGAAACAAGCAATACATCACTATGCATAGACCTGTGCTATGCTGTGTAGCCTAACCATAATCTTATTGCGGTTAGAAAACGATAGTATACTGTATTGACTATAGAGTCTATGGGCTTTATATTCTAAGTAGTCTGCATTTCTATTGTACAGATCCTGCATAGCCTACCTCTTTCCTGGTCTACAGATTGATATCAAGCATGTACAGCCTATCCTATGGAGTCTGTCAGATGTTCTGGCAGAGGTGGTATAGCTCTAATGTTGTAACAGGATTTGGTTCTGGTACACACCTGGACAAACAGCTCCTGCAGATCCTGCTGGAACTTCTTCGGGTCAGTGGTGATGGACACAGGACCAATGTCTAGAAGAACACATCATGTGGACGCTATTAACATTATACATGACGAATGGCTGGATAATCAAAGGACAATCAATAAAAGACGAACATTAAGGATAAAATTATAATTATAGGGTTCTGGATGATAGTCCATGGTTAAATGGTAGTCCATGCTGCTCCCTCAAAAATATTGCTTGCAATACCCTAATTCATTAGTGGTGGACAATTAAGTATCACATACATGCTAGATGATATAATAATATAGCATGTCTGTGGGGGTATTGTGCCATCTCTGGGTCAAAAAGCCCATGATGGCTAAGTAATCATTAGTTGTGTTTAGTACTGAAGTTAAAGCGCCAGTGCAGTCAAACAGCAAACCACCCTGCATCCCACTGCTGGCTTGCCACTGAAGCTAAGCAGGATTGGTCCTGGATGGGAGACCAGTGTTGGAGTGTTGGAGGGCCAGTAGGAGGCACTATTTCCTCTTGTCAATTTTAGAAAAAGATTCCAAAGCCCCAGGGAAGTGATTGGAGACATTGCCCTGTGTAGGGTGTTAACCCCGGTGTCCTGGCTAAATGATTGTGGACTACAGCAAAAGGAGGACTGAGCATGCCCCCATTATCATGGGGCTGTTGTGAGAAGGTTGAGAGATTCAAGTTCCTTGGTGTCCACATCAACAACAAACTATCATGGTCCAAACACACCAAGACAGTCGTGAAGGGGCAATGACAAAGCCTATTCCACCTAAGATGATTGAAAAGATTTGTCATGGGTCCTCAGATCCTCAAAACGTTCTACAGCTGCACCATCAAGTTGCATCACTGCCTGGTATGGCAACTGCTCGGCCTGTGACCGCAAGGCACTACAGAGGGTCGTGCGTACGGCCCTATACATCACTGGGGCCAGGCTTCCTGCCATCCAGGACCTCTACACCAGGCGGTGTCAGAGGAAGGCCCTAAACATTGTCAAAGACTCCAGCCACGCCAGTCATAGACTGTTCTCTCAGCTGCCGCACGGCAAGCAGTACCGGAGTGCCAAGTCTAGGTCCAAAATACTTCTTAACAGCTTCTACCCCCAAGCCATAAGACTCCTGAACAGCTAATCAAATGGCTACCCAGACTATTTGCATTGCCCCCCCCTCTCTTTTACGCTGCTGCTACTCTCTGTTTATTATCTATGCATAGTCACTTTAACTCTACCTATATGTACATATTACCTCAATTACATAGACTAACCGGTGCCCCCACACATTGACTCTGTACGGGTACCCCCTGTATATAGCCTCGCTATTGTTATTTTACTGCTGCTATTTAATTATTTGATACTTTTATTTAAAATGTTTTACTATTTTTTACTTAACACTTATTTTTCTTAAAACTGCATTGTTGATTAAGGGCTTGTAAGTAAGCATTTCACTGTAAGGTCTACACCTGTTGGTTTTGAAATTCACAATCTGACCCTCAAACCATCATGGCCACCTAATCATCCCAAGCTTTCAATTGGCCCATTCCTCTCCTCTGTAACTATTCCTCAGGTGGTTGCTGTTGATGAGCACATGTTCTCAATCAACTTACCTGGAAAAATAAGGGATAAATGAAAGTCAAAAACGTGAGGTTGAAATAATACTTTTTTTAAACCATTTTAATTGAAAACAATCACAGTAATGATTTGATATTGGGATAACAAATTCCTGCATTGGACCTTTAACAGAGAGTGACCTGGTCCCCTCTCATACTGCAGTGTATCCCAGCATGACAAATAACAGCCTGCTAAGATCTGACACTTATTTGGACTCCTTCAAGGGATGATTGATGTTGCAGTAAACATTAACCGACAAAAAGAGAATATATTGTTTGTGATAGAGAATAGGTTAGCATATAGAACAGTATTTCACTCAAGTGTGAGGGATGGGCCCGGTAGGTTGGGGTGGGGCCAACGTATGTGTTTTTGGGTGTGTGTTTGTGTGTGTACGTGTGGCAGGTGTGCTTCAAGCTTTGCCATCAAATTGCAAGCCTTGCTTACTAAATATAACTATTACAATAGACATTGATAATTTGTGGACATGTCAGACTGTCAGTCTGCCTGGTGATTATTTCTTGACCGCTCTCTCTCTCGCTCTCCCACCGTCTTTTTCTTGTCAGGCTTTTAAAATCTTTGTCCCCACTTCACTCATAAAAGCCCATAAAACATGGATACTGTCACGCCTCTTTGCCAATCACCCAGTTTCTTTGCAATCTCAGGAGTTTTACAAGGTCCCCAAAGACAGAATGTGTGGCGTTAGTGTAGCTAGCCGAGCACAACATCCCCCTCCCAACTTCCAGCTCTTAGACCCAGGCTTGGTTACTGGGGCTGGTAGGCTTTCCAGAGGGGTGGATGGGGGGTGATTGGGGTAATTACACACAAGCAGGCAGCATATGCTTCTCATCAGGGCTCAAACACCCTCCCCCAATAGGGCACTCTCTATTTTCAAACTCCAGCTTTCCCATAGAGGGAGATTGGAAGAGGGACGCTTGGGGAAGAAGCTTACCTGTTGCCATCCCCTTTAGCCCAGTTATCCTGTTCCTCTGTGTGAGTCATGTTAAGCACACTAACTGTAGCCTCAAATGTAGCTAGGTTGTTCCACCAAGTCGGGCCTTTTGAGATGTGTAACTTAAAGATTTTCTGTTGTTGTTGATATCACCTCATTTTAACATTCTGTCATAAGGAGCACATGTTCAACTTAATACAACACCTGCTTTACCATCTCAAGAGGTTTATAAAGTGCCAAATAAAGTGACAGGGTTGACCATAACAGGGTTGACGATTTTATCTTTAATCAGCCATAAATCCCCTTGTGACAGGGGAAATGGAAGCTTGTTGGGTGCAACAGAGAGGGGCAATTGAATGCAAGCTTCACAACAAACAAAAAAAAATTGTTAAAATACTTCTAGGTTGTCTATCTATGGGTAACAGGGTTGAAGTGTTACAGTATGCTAGACTCACTCGGTTTTCCACCACAAAACACCAGAAAATGGGCAAAAACAGTAGAGCCAGCCAGCTCGCTTGCTTTTATATTATGATTAGACTATTAGATAGATGTTCAATGTTTCTTTTGAAAAATATATTTTAAAAGGAATAGTTTCAACATATTAAAACAAGAGTTCGGTTCACATAACAGGGTTGACCTTAAAATGAGGGACAGGTTGTTTTTTGTTAAAATGTATCACTACTCACATGAAATAAATACTCATCTCCAGAAATGACTTTGTCAAAGCAACAAAATAACTAGGACAATGATGGCGAAAACTTGGTTAAGTTCATTAAAATCTTCCTGGAATTTTGGCACATTGGCAAGTCTTTACAAATCTGATTTATTGAATTCTCCATGTGGTATATATTAAAGGGCACTTCATTGATTACAACAGGCTTTTAAAATGTTATTCAACATTGGTGCACAACTTCTAATTAAAATATCAAAGGGATACAAAAGGTACTCATTTCGTGGAAAGACCCAATTAGGGTCTTATTTTTCGAATTTGTTTATCTTGAAACAGCCATAAACATCTGTAATTTGTAGTTTGCTTCCAGTTAAAAACCTCAGATTAGCCAATGGATAATCATTTGCATAATATAAATCAGATAAGGTTATACTGTATAGGCTACAGTTGATTTGGCTAGTAAATATTAAGGTAAGTCATGAGTGAAATGCAGGAGACTGAAATCAATTGTTCATGTCAATTGTTTAATGTAAATAATGTAGGCCTATTGTCATTTAAAAAAATGCTAAATCTCTTACTCTTGTAAGAAATAATTAGAGTTCTGCAACTTTTCATCTTTTTTTTTACCTGGATCATGAAACGGGACGAGGACAAAATTTTTGATGGGTCTGGTCCTCCGGTTGAGGGTCTTTTCCAGGATCCGAGAAGCGCCCTCTATCACCTGTTTGAGGTCGTCGTACATTGAGCCGGTAACATCGAACACAAAGGCCAGGGTTGAAGCGCTGTCACTGTCCATGGAATCAAAGTCCTCCTGGACCCCCTCAACTCGCAGGTCAGCCAGTACTTTGGACCCGCAAATAAAGAGCGCCAAGACAAGGCACTTCAACATAACACCGGTCATTATCAATTCACTGCATCTGTTTTTGTTTTCAGAAATGTAACAAACCAGTTAAAACACAAAACTTGTGGCGAATAAAAAAGTCACCTAGGCCTATAGAAATACAATTATTGCCAAAAACAACTCAAATCCAAAAATCATTGGAAATGATGTTGCCTGAATTGAAATGCACACCGATCTAGAGTAGATGATGTAGCACGTTATTTCCTCCGAGTTACATCCATGTACAAACGTTTGGAGGGACTGGAACGAGCTTCTCCCCTGGAGAAATGGAACGCTGAGCGCTCAGAACGGGGGCGGAGATGGGTGTTAAACGGGTCCTGAGTAGGAACAAGCAGATTTTTTTTTTGTGTGTAACTTGACCCGGCTATGACTTCCAGCCCCAACCCCATATCCCACATTCTCCAGGCTGGGTACACTTTATCTAGCAGCATTGGATCCGGGCAACCTAGTCTAGTGCAAAGCAATTGTGCACAACTTTTACAGCGGATAATATTTGTGGTCATGACTGAAGAGCATTGTCCAAATGGCTTGGGTTTTATAAATAGCAGCGTTTATATTCAGCTGGCATCTAATTTTGTACATGCGACTCTCTGGTAGTAGCCTGTCATAACAGTATACTATCCCTCTGGTGCATGAATGGAATCAGTGGCCTGACAAGATACAGAGAAATACTGTACCAGATGTGTTTTCAGAGGAAAGGTTTAGGAAGCCAAACGTCTCTTTCTCTTCAGATTACACATTCTGATAAGAGCGGATACTTCGATTGCATCACGCATTCGCTCTCAGTGATCTATTGTCTGTATTTTTTTCATTAGATTTATTTGAGCCCAAATAAATATGTAACTGTCACGCCATGCCGTGAGATCGAGGTAGCATATCCGTACATTTGGCGAGGAGATAAGGCAACCTACATGAGGAAGGAAAGGGGATGTCTAGATTGTGGACAATTCAGAGACCCAAAAAATAACCATTGGTATCTGACAGGAAATAACAGGAAATCGACAGAGATTTAGAGTCACACTTCTGTGACTAAAGGAATTATCATTTCAGTCTCCTATTCCACATTTCTTCTTACACAAGCATTTTAAAGAGAAACAATACCTTTTATAGGATGCTGCTGCAAAACAAGAACTTAAAGCTGTTTGCTACAATGATAGACATTTTCTCTTTCTGAACCAACCAGGTCATCATTCAGACAAACAGCTCATTCGGAAAGTATTCAGACCCCTTGACTTTTTCCACATTTTGTTATGTTACAGCCTTATTCTAAAATGTATTTTCCCTCCTCATCAATCTACACACAGTAACCCATCATGACAAAGCAAAAAAACGTTTAGACATTTTTGCAAATGGATTACAAATAAAAAATGGAAATATCACATTTACATAAGTATTCTGACCCTTTACTCAGTACTTTGTTGAAGCACCTTCGGCAGCGATTACAGCCTTGAGTCTTCATGGGTACACCTGTATTTGGGGAGTTTCTCCCATTCTTCTTTGCAGATCCTCTCAAGCTCTGACAGGTTGGATGGGGAGCGCCACTGCTCAGCTATTTTCAGGTCTCTCCAGAGATGTTTGATCGGGTTCAAGTCCGGGCTCTGGCTGGGCCACTCAAGGACAATCAGAGACTTTTCCTGATGCCACTCCTGGGTTGTCTTGGCTGTGTGCTTAGGGTCAATGTCCTGTTGAAAGGTGAACCTTCGACCCAGTCTGTGATTCTGAGCGATCTGGAGCAGGTTTTCATCAAAGATCTCTCTGTACATTGCTCCATTCATATTTCCCTCGATCCTGACTAGTCACCCAGTCCCTGCCGCTGAAAAACATCCCACAGCATGATGCTACCACCACCATGCTTCATTGTAGGGATGGTGCCAGGTGTCCTCCAAACGTGAAACTTGGAATTCAGGTCAGAGTTCACTCTTGGTTTCAGCAGCCCAGATTATCTTGTTTCTCATGGTCTGAGAGTTCTTTAGGTGCCTTTTGGCAATCTCCAAGCTGGCTATCATGTGCCTTTTACTGAGGAGTGGCTTCCACTCTACCATAAAGCCCTGATTGGTGTACTGCAGAGATGGTTGTCCTTCTGGAAGGTTCTTCCATCTCCACAGAGGAACTCTGGTGCTCTGTCAGAGTGACCATCGGTTTCTTGGTCACCTCCCTGACCAAGGCCCTTCTTCCCCGATTGCTCAGTTTGGCCGGGTGGACAGCTCTAGGAAGAATCTTGGTGGTTCGAAACTTCTTCCATTTAAGAATGATAGAGGCCACTGTGTTCTTGGGGACCTTCAATGGGGACCTTCCCCAGATCTGTGCCTTGACACAATCCTGTCTTGGAGCTTTACAGACAATTCCTTCTACCTCATGGCTTGGTTTTTGCTGACATGCACTGTCATCTGTGGGACCTTATATAGACAGGTGTGTGCCTTTCCAAATCATGTCCAATCAATTCAATTTACCACATGTGGACTCCAATCAAGTTGTAGAAACATCTTAAGGATGATCAATGAAAACAGAATACACCTCAGCTTAATTGTGAGTCTCATAGAAAAAGGTCTGAATACTTATGTCAATAAGGTATCTATCTGTTTTAAATTTTTTATACATTTGCAAAGGTTTCTGAAAACCTGTTTTCACTTTGTCATTATGGGGTGTTGTGTGTAAGTTGATAAGATTTTTTTTTATTGAATACATTTTAGAATAAGGCTGTAATGTAACAACATTTGGAAAACATGAAGAGGTCTGAATACTTTCCGAATGCACTGTATGAGCATGGCACACTTTCGTCCTCCTTTTGCACCATGTAGTAACTCCAATTCTAATGGCTCTAAGATCTCCTGCACTCAACCAGATGGATAAGAATGAACAGACAGTGTTTAACTTGCTGAGAACCTGCCTAGCCTGTACCCAGCCACTATAAACCCAATCACTATGACTTTCACCCACACAGTGAGGGCACATCAAGAACATCACTACTTCTTAATGGACTATTTGAAGTGAGGCAGTCTGCTGTAGGAATACTTCAAGTTAGGGCGTAAAAGCTTACACTGTGAGCCTATGGTGTTAGACTAGAGTATGGGTTTGAAATGGAAAGCACTCTTTACTCATATCTATGAACTGTCATAAAGCTCTGTTTAATGAACAAGTTCGTCTTTGTTTCACCAAGTGAGACCACCAGGTTTTGATGGATAAATCCCTAATGAATGATAACAGGGTAATTTATTTTTCAATTGTACAAAAGCCAGAATCTCCATTAAAAAATTACTTCAACCACTTTCTGTCTGAGTTCTGTTCCTGTATCCCATTTCGAATAAAGGGTATTTGAGGGAACCGAGCCACGATTTAGGAAACAAATTCAATCACACAAATGTAAAGGCAGCCACTTTTAAATGATTTTTATTCTGTGCTCTGTGTTCTTAAATGTAAATGACAGCACAGGGGGAAATGATCTTTCTCACTTGAGTAAGGCTAAATCAATGAAGCTGACAAATACCTAATGTTCAGACTGAAATAACCGAGACTGGAGGGGAAAAAGCATCATCGCATGCTGGGATCTGTGATTTCTGTTGAACACACAGGACAGACACAAAGACGACAGGCTCAAACACACAGCCCGCAAACAGCTTTACAACGAGAATGTATGCCTGTTTGTTCTCAATAGCCGAAGCCTTGTGTATACACAAGGTGGAGTAAGATGCGCTCAAAGGAAATAATGAGCCTCAATTGGGATATGTCAACTGTGAAGAATTACACTGTGTTGCTTGGTCATGCCATTCAAGAAGTGGCTTTAAACATTACAGTGCCTTGATGGTAGTGCTGATGGGAAAGGGAACAGACATCTAACACAATAGGAGGCACATACCACAAACATAATAAATTAATCCTTACAAAAGCCACTCCCTGCCCACTTTCCCCTCAAATAAAAATATAAAAGAAATCTCCTCAGAAGGAAGCAGTTTGCTTTTGAAGGAGAATGAAAAAAAGGTATTCCATTTTTTAAAAAGTCTTAAGCTTCATTTCATGTGAATAAACAGCACTCCAACAAATGCAGCAAAGCAACAAATATTAAATGTTACACACCTATTTACACTGAGTGTACAAAACATTAGGAACACCCGCTCTTTCCATGACATAGACTGACCAGGTGAATTCAGGTAAAAGCTATGACCCCTTATTGATGTCACTTGTTAAATCCATTTTCCATAAATCCGTGTAGATGAAGGGGAGGAGACAGGTTAAAGAAGGATTTTAAAGCCTTGAGACAATTGAGACATTCATTTTAATTGCCTTTGAACAGGATATGGTAGTAGGTGCCAGACACACCGGTTTGAGTGTGTCAAGAACTGCAACACTGCTGGGTTTTTCACACTCAACAGAACTGAGGCTGTTCTGAGGGCAAAAGGGGGTGCAACACAATATTAGGAAAGTGTTCCTCATGTTTTGTACACTCAGTGTATACTATATCATATGTACATGGGTATATAAACAAGTTGATCTCTCTCCACACTCTCAAATCAGTGCCTGTTGATGTCTCCCGCTGTAGTCTTTCAGGTAGCCACGTCACACCACTATGGCTCTGTTGAGCGCCGTTCACAGTTCACACACACCTCAAGGGGTATCCTCCAGTGTAGACCACAGGGAAAAACAACCTTTAGACTCTCTCTAAAGCTGGTCTTCAGTGCTGTCCATCCCTTGTTTGAGTTCTTGAATGAAGTCCACAGACATATACCATCAACAAATTCCTTCCTCGCATGTTACGTTCAGTGTCTCTTACCCTCTTGCCCTTGTTTTATTTTACATGTTGTAATATCAGAGGGCTCCGAGTTGTTTTCAATGCTTAGTGGAGATGAATATGTGCAATTGAGGACAGTATTACACAAGTCTGTGCCCGCCTCCTCACCCTCCCACGTCTCCTTCTGGATGGTGCATGGAGGGATGTTGATGTTTGTAGATGCTTCTTCTCATAGCAGGTGTGATGGCACTGTGTTAGATTCACTTGGGAATCTGTAATAATAATCACCATTGAGTTCAATTTGGCAATGAAATCAGACATGGAAACAAACAGTGCTAGATCCTATTGACAATAAGGGACCCTGAACTCTATAAGAAGTAAATGCAAGGCTACTTTAAACCCAAGCGGCCCCATGTATCTGTCTATATTGAGCTCAGAAACTCTGTCACATGTTGAGCCGAACATCAGCTACAATTGGCAATAATGGGCAGTTGAATACATTAGACAGAGGGAGGAGACCAGCTAACTGTCCTCTCTGCAACTGTGGTCTGACAATGGCTGCTCTGCATTGTTTTTAGACCATGCGAGTCTCTGACCACTGTACTATAATGTCATCCTCAACAGATCAATTGACCACACAATTCATAGAGAGATATAGAGAAACTATCTCTAGTCACCCCCAAAACCAATTCTTTCTTTGGCCGCCTCTCCTTCCAGTTCTCTGCTGCCAATGACTGGAACGAACTACAAAAATCTCTGAAACTGGAAACCCTTATCTCCCTCACTAGCTTTAAGCACCAACTGTCAGAGCAGCTCACAGATTACTGCACCTGTACATAGCCCACCTATAATTTAGCCCAAACAACTACCTCTTTCCCAACTGTATTTAATTTATTTATTTATTTTGCTCCTTTGCACCCCATTATTTTTATTTCTACTTTGCACATTCTTCCATTGCAAATCTACCATTCCAGTGTTTTACTTGCTATATTGTATTTACTTTGCCACAATGGCCTTTTTTTGCCTTTACCTCCCTTATCTCACCTCATTTGCTCACATTGTATATAGACTTATTTTTCTACTGTATTATTGACTGTATGTTTGTTTTACTCCATGTGTAACTCTGTGTCGTTGTATGTGTTGAACTGCTTTGCTTTATCTTGGCCAGGTCGCAATTGTAAATGAGAACTTGTTCTCAACTTGTCTACCTGGTTAAATAAAGGTGAAATAAAATAAATAAATAAAAAATTATAGCAACAACAACAAAAATGTGATTGTATGATATGTAGAACCATGTGACATTTCCATCACTGGGATGCTGCATGATTAAGATAAAGAGATGAAGATCACTTAATTGGTCAATTACACACAAGGTCCAACCAAACTGTTACTTCAGCTTTTAACCCAACCCCTCCGAAAGACACATACATTACATACATACATTACATACATTACATACATACATACATACATACATGAACAGGTTTTTACACATACATACATAAATATATACATACATATACAGGTTTTTACACATACATACATACATACATACATACATACATACATACATACATACATACATACATACATACATACATACATACATACATACATACATACATACATACATACATACATACATACATACATAGGTTTTTACACATACATACATACATATACAGGTTTTTACGCATACATACATACATACAGGTTTTTACACACGCAGTTGAAGTCGGAAGTTTACATACACTTAGGTTGGAGTCATAAAACTCATTTTTCAACCGCTCCACAAATTTCTTGTTAACAAACTATAGTTCTGGCAAATCGGTTAGGACATCTACCATGTGCAAGACACAAGTAATTTTCCCAACAATTGTTAACAGACAAATTTATAGTTCACTGTATCACAATTCCAGTTAGTCAGACGTTTACATACACTCATTTGACTGTGCCTTTAAACAGCTTGGAAAATTCCAGAAAATGATTTCATGGCTTTAGAAGCTTCTGATAAATTATGTCAATTAGCCTGAGTCAATTGGAGGTGAACCTGTGTATGTGTTTCAAGGCCTACCTTCAAACTCAGTGCCTCTTTGCTTGAAATCATGGAAAATCAAAGGAAATCAGAAAAGAACTCTGAATTTTGGTTCATACTTGGGAGAACTTTCCAAACGCCTGAAGGTACCACACTCATCTGCACAAACAATAGTACACAAGTATAAACACCAAGGGACCACGCAGCCGTCATACCGCTCAGGGAGGAGACTCGTTCTGTCTCCCAGAGTTGAACGTACTTTGGTGCGAAAACTGCAAATCAATCCCAGAACAACAGCAACGGACCTCGTGAATATGCTGGAGGAAACAGGTACAAAAGTATCTATATACACAGTAAAACTAATCCTATATATATCCACAGTAAAACGAGTCCTATATCGACATAACCTGAAAAGCCGCTCAGCAAGGAAGAAGCCCCTGCTCCAAAACCGCCATAAAAAAGCCAGATTACGGTTTGCAACTGCACAAGGGGACAAAGATCATACTTTGGAGAAATGTCTTCTGGTCTGATGAAACAAAAATATAACTGTTTGGCCATAATGACCATAGTTATGTTTGGAGGGAAAAGGGGGTGGCTTGCAAGCCGAAGAACACCATCCCAACCATACTGCATGGGGGTGGCAGAATCATGTTGTGTGGGTGCTTTGCTGCAGGGGGGACTGGTGCACTTCACAAAATATATGGCATCATGAGGCAGGAAGAGTTTGTGGCTATATTGAAGCAACATCTCAAGACATCAGTTAAAGTTAAAGCTTGGTGGCAAATAGGTCTTCCAAATGGACAATGGCCCCAAGCATACTTCCAAAGTTGTGGCAAAATGGCTTAAGGATAACAAATTGTGGCCATAACAGAGTGGCCATAACAAAGCCCTGACCTCAATCCTATGGAAAATTTGATGGCAGAACTGAAAAAGCATGTGCGAGCAAGGAGGCCTACAAACCGGACTCAGTTACACCAGCTCTGTCAGGAGGAATGGGCCAAAATTCACCCAACTTATTGTGGGAAGCTTGTGGAAGGCTACCCAAAAGTTTAACCAAGTTAAACAATTTAAAGGCAATGCTACTAAATACTAACTGAGTGTATGCAAACTTCTGACCCACTGGGAATGCGATGAGAGAAATAAAAGCTTAAATAAATCTTTCTCTCTACTATTATTCTGACATTTCACATTCTTAAAATAAAGTGGTGATCCTAACTGACCAAATACAGGGAATTTTTACTAGGATTAAATGTCAGGAATTGTGAAAAACGGAGTTGAAATGTATTTGGCTAAGGTGTATGTAAACTTCCGACTTCAACTGAACATATGCAGGTTTTTACAAATACATAAATATAAGGTTTTAATATATACATACATATACAAGTTTTCACTGCTTTACTCACCAAACACTTTATGCCTTATACCAGCCCATCGTACAGTGACAGTGCCTGCACAATGGAGGGGTCTGCCTTGGAACCCTCTTGAAACTCCTGCAGGGTCAACTTGCCATCAGCATTCTGGAATAGGAATACAGGAGAAGAGAATGCAATGGAACTGCAGCTGTATCGCAGATCAGGCTACTTTTACTCTATTTTACCAGCAGGGGGCAAAAGTGATTCTCAAACAAATCCTGAGTAAAGTACCAGAGCCTGTTCAACACGGCTTGGCTGATCTAGTTCAGTGCACTTGGATGGTCAGCTCTCTTCCCTCTGCCCATATAATTGACTGAGTGCTGCTGCTGTGCTCTGAAGCCAATCCTATTGGCTGATTCTGGCACTGGGTATTGAACTGACAAACACCCAAGCTGGCTCTATCTCATCTCCCACTAAGCCGAGGACGAGGAGGGCCTGAGTGAGCTGACTGGGCATTAGCACTGGGCTGTGGTGGTGAGGATAAATCTGTGGTGTTTATACACTGCAGGCAGTGTTAGTGACGCTGGGATGGCTATGGCTAAGAGGTTAAATTACACTCCCCGCCTCACTGCACTACAGCACAGGGACAACAGTAAGAACAAATCCACATTCAGTCTTTTCTGTTGATTTTGCTAGTTAGTTCATTACAATAGTACTGCCACTTACTTGAACAACAAAGTGATCTATAAGTTGTACAACAAAGTGCAAAATAGCTACCAACATAGCAAAGATCAACACGTAGTTACATAATGATATCATATTATAACCCCCCCCTTGGGTTGTGCCGTGGCGGAGATCTTTGTGGGCTATACTCGGCCTTGTATCAGGATGGTAAGTTGGTGGTTGAAGATATCCCTCTCGTGGTGTGGGGGCTATGCTTTGGCAAAGTGGGTGGGGTTATATCCTTCCTGTTTGGCCCTGTCCGGGGGTATCATCGGATGGGGCCACAGTGTGTCCTGACCCCTCCTGTCTCAGCCTCCAGTATTTATGCTGCAGTAGTTTATGTGTCGAGGGGCTAGGGTCAGTTTGTTATATCTGGAGTACTTCTCCTGTCTTATCCGGTGTGCTGTGTGAATTTAAGTATGCTTTCTCTAATTCTCTCTTTCTCTCTTTCTTTCTCTCTCTCGGAGGAACTGAGCCCTAGGACCATGCCTCAGGACTACCTGGCATGATGACTCCTTGCTGTCCCCAGTCCACCTGGCCGTGCTGCTGCTCAAGTTTCAACTGTTCTGCCTGTGATGATGAATATTTGACCATGCTGGTCATTTATGAACATTTGAAAATCTTGGCCATGTTCTGTTATAATCTCCACCCTGCACAGCCAGAAGAGGACTGGCCACCCCTCATAGCCTGGTTCCTCTCTAGGTTTCTTCCTAGGTTTAGGCCTTTCTAGGGAGTTTTTCCTAGCCACTGTGCTTCTACGCCTGCATTGCTTGCTGTTTGGGGTTTTGGGCTGGGTTTCTGTACAGCACTTTGAGATATCAGCTGATGTAAGAAGGGCTATATAAATACATTTGATAACCCACGGTGGTGGTTTTGGGTTACTACAGTGTTTTATGTAGCGATATACCTTGTCCATCATGGCAAAAATACGGTCCACTCTCTTCTCAGGTGTATTTTCTTCTTCTGGTAACTCTACAGTGTTCCCCTGGAGTACAGAGGCAAATATACTGTCAATATACATGTCAATGTATTTTGTGGGGGCGGCAGGTAGCCTAGTGGTTAAAGTGTTGGGCCAGTAAACGAAAGGTTGCTAGATCGAATCCCTGAGCTGACAAGTTTTTTTTTAAATCTGTTGTTCTCCACAAGGCAGTTCACCCAATGTTCCTAGGCTGTCATTGTAAGTAAGAATTTGTTCTTAACTGACTTGCCTAGTTAAATGTAAAACACTATGTGCATGCTACCATTTCTCTTTGACATTGGAACATTTGTATAACTTTGTATAACTTACCACCATCAGATATATGGCATCTACGATGTTTAACATCTCGTCTCGTGTGATGTAGCCATCGTTATCAAGATCATACAATTTGAAAGCCCCTGTAAAGACAGCAAAAAAATGGTGAATGCCCAGTTCTGACTGTAAATAAAGTTGTTTTGAGATGCAGATGGGGATCGGAGAGTGTATGTAGCCTTTATTTTGTACTAATGTATTGTATGCTTGCCAATCAGATTGAAAATAAGTGGCTGTGTGTGGGGGAGTGGAGTAGGACGAGGGTTTTGAAATGGAATGAACCCCTGCATAGTCAGAACCATTTTCCCCAAATATCCAAACCCAGGGCTCACACAGTAGGCAACATAATTTAGCTTAATGCGTTACCATGTCTAACTATCTCTTATTTGTTGTCTTCTGTGAGCCTGTTAAGCTCTTTGTTTTGTTCATGCATAACAATAGGATCACAAAGAGCCATGTCCTGTCACTGAAGTGTCAAAGTGCATCTGGGGGTCACTGCATAATGTGAAGGGGTCATCTCTCCTTACATCTGAGCTTCTCATCCAGTGTCCCCCGAGAGGTCACCGACAGGGCCTGGATGAACTCAGAGAACTCTATGCGTCCATCCTATTCAATGACAGAGAGAACAAGAGAGAGAACGAGGGGTAGGGGAGTCAGACAGGCAGAGAGGGAGAGTGAGAGAGCGAGAGAGGGGGGGAACAGTCAGACAGCAAGAGAAAGAGAGAGTGAGAGGGGGGATAATAGAGAGAGAGACAATGAATATCTTCTTTCACACTAACACCCCAATACACTTTGTTTGGTCTATTGCTGAAAAATGGGACAGACTTGTGCTCCGTGTCCGCTGCTATTTCTGCACTGCACCTGGCTCTCCCCCGAGGCTAAAGCATGTCATCGCTGGTCATTAGCGAGATGGATGCATGCTGTATGATATTTTTAAAGTTATTACACACTCATAGAACCACTGTATATTAGAGCCAAATAAGTTTCACAGCTTTCACATCGATTATACATCTGAAATGGACATCACAGGTTTCTCCCTCTGTCCTACAGGGTAAAGCATTCTCCAGGCAGTTTTATTTCGCTCCAGCTTTCTTGGATTCCCTCACAGCATCCTGTCACAGCACTCAGAAGAATTTCCAATTACCTTCCAAAAATTGGGGGCAAATCGGTGGCCTGCAGCTTACTGCTGCAAGGGTTCAATTTGTGCAGTACGTGGAAATGTCTGCCAATAAGAGATAGTGGTCAAGTATAAAATGGAGTCATAAAGCAGCACTAACAAAGACAGACTGGCTGCAAATTCAGCTCTCTTGATGAAGTTCTGAAATCAAAGCTCATTCGGCTGTACCAGACTTGCACTAATGTATTCTTTAATAGTGCAGAGTATTTTGTTATTCATGCTCTAAAGCAGCATATCTGTAACAGTAGCTGCTCCTAGTAAAGCCTGAGAATTGACACCTTGGATAGGATAGTAACCCTGAGAAGAATTTCCCCACTGCTCATATTCAGAGAGTCTGACCCCACTATTAAGACCAATGTGTTCTCTAACTACAGGGTGCTTAGCACAAATGAAGCCCATAAATAAAGAGCAGAACCAGTGTGTGTGATCTCCATGGCACAAAACCCATTACCCACAGGTTATGGCCGCCAATGGTCATCGGCCAGCCTGGAAGGGCTGTTCTTAACAACACATAGTCCATTTCCCTTTCATTTTCAGGCACCTCTAACCTGTGCTTTGTCAACCCGTCTCACCTCTGATGGGCCCCACAGAAGGGACTCCTTTCTGTGCTTGGATTCCACCTCTGATTAGAGACCATTACACTGCACTACCAGTACCATGACTAGACACTACCACTAATATGACCAGACACTACCAGTACCATGACTAGACACTACCAGTACCAGACACTACCAGTACCATGACCAGACACTACCAGTACCATGACTAGACACTACCAGTATCATGACCAGACACTCCCAGTACCATGACCAAACACTACCAGTAACATGAATAGCCACTACCAGTACCATGACTAGACACTACCAGTACCATGACCAGACACTACCAGTAATATGACCAGACACTACCAGTACCAGACACTCCCAGTACCATGACTAGAAACTACCAGTACCATGACCAGACACTACCAGTACCATGACTAGACACTACCAGTACCATGACTAGACACTACCAGTACCATGACCAGATACTACCAGTACCATGACTAGACACTACCAGTACCATGACCAGACACTCCCAGTACCATGACCAAACACTACCAGTAACATGAATAGCCACTACCAGTACCATGACTAGACACTACCAGTACCATGACCAGACACTACCAGTAATATGACCAGACACTACCAGTAACATGACTAGACACTACCAGTACCAGACACTACCAGTACCATGACCATACACTACCAGTAACATGACTAGACACTACCAGTACCAGACACTACCAGTACCATGACCAGACACTACCAGTACCATGACCAGACACTACCAGTACCATGACCAGACACTACCAGTAACATGAATAGACACTACCAGTACCATGACCAGACACTACCAGTACCATGACCAGACACTACCAGTAACAGACATTACCAGTAACATGACCAGACACTACCAGTACCATAACCAGACACTACCAGTACCATGACCAGACACTACCAGTACCAGACACTACCAATACCATGACCAAACACTACCAGTAACATGACTAGACACTACCAGTAACATGACTAGACACTACCAGTACCATGACCAGACACTACCAGTACCATGACCAGACACTACCAGTACCATGACCAGACACTACCAGTACCATGACTAGACACTACCAGTAACATGACTAGACATTACCAGTACCATGACCAGACACTACCAGTAACAGCCATTACCAGTAACATGACCAAACACTACCAGTAACATGACTAGACACTACCAGTACCATGACTAGACACTACCAGTACCATGACCAGACACTACCAGTAACATGACTAGACACTACCATTACCATGACTAGACACTACCAGTACCATGACCAGACACTAACAGTAACATGACTAGACACTACCAGTACCATGACTAGCCACTACCAGTACCATGACAAGCCACTACCAGTACCATGACCAGACACTACCAGTACCATGACTAAGCACTACAAGTACCATGACCAGGCACTATCAGTACCAGACACTACCAGTGCCATGACTAGACACTACCAGTACCAGACACTACCAGTACCATGACCAAACACTACCAGTACCATGACCAGACACTACCAGTACCATGACCAGACACTACCAGTACCATGACTAGACACTACCAGCAACATGACCAGACACTACCAGTAATATGACTAGATACTACCAGTACCATGACTAGACACTACCAGTACCATGACCAGACACTACCAGTACCATGACTAGACACTACCAGTACTATGATCAGACACTACCAGTACCATACACTATCAGTACCATGACCAGACACTACCAGTAACATGACTAGAGACTACCAGTACCAGACACTACCAGTACCATGACCAGACACTACCAGTACCATGACCAGACACTACCAGTAACATGACTAGACACTACCAGTAACATGACTAGACACTACCAGTAACATGACTAGACACTACCAGTAACATGACTAGACACTACCAGTACCATGACCAGACACTACCAGTACCATGACTAAACACTACAAGTACCATGACCAGACACTACCAGTACCAGACACTACCTGTACCATGACTAGACACTACCATGACCAGACACTACCAGTACCATGACCAGACACTACCAGTACCATGACTAGACACTGCCAGTACCAGACACTACCAGTAACAGACACTACCAGTACCATGACCAGACACTACCAGTACCATGACCAGACACTACCAGTACCATGACCAGACACTACCAGTAACAGACATTACCAGTACCATGACCAGACACTACCAGTACCATGACCAGACACTACCAGTACCATGACCAGACACTACCAGTAACATGACTAGACACTACCAGTAACATGACTAGACACTACCAGTACCATGACCAGACACTTCCAGTACCATGACCAGACACTACCAGTACCATGACCAGACACTACCAGTACCATGACTAGACACTACCAGTACCATGACCAGACACTACCAGTACCATGACTAGACATTACCAGTACCATGACTAGACACTACCAGTACCATGACCAGACATTACCAGTACCATGACCAGACACTACCAGTACCATGAATAGACACTACCAGTAACATGACTAGACATTACCAGTACCATGACCAGACACTACTCTAGTACCATGACTAGACACTACCAGTACCATGACCAGACACTACCAGTACCATGACTAGACACTACCAGTACCATGACCAGACACTACCAGTACCATGACCAGACACTACCAGTACCATGACTAGACACTACCAGTACCATGACCAGACACTCCCAGTACCATGACCAAACACTACCAGTAACATGAATAGCCACTACCAGTACCATGACTAGACACTACCAGTACCATGACCAGACACTACCAGTAATATGACCAGACACTACCAGTACCAGACACTCCCAGTACCATGACTAGAAACTACCAGTAACATGATCAGACACTACCAGTACCATACACTACCAGTACCATGACCATACACTACCAGTAACATGACTAGACACTACCAGTACCAGACACTACCAGTACCATGACCAGACACTACCAGTACCATGACCAGACACTACCAGTACCAGACACTACCAATACCATGACCAGACACTACCAGTAACATGACTAGACACTACCAGTACCATGACTAGACACTACCAGTACCATGACTAGACACTACCAGTACCATGACCAGACACTACCAGTACCATGACCAGACACTACCAGTACCATGACCATACACTACCAGTACCATGACCAGACACTACCAGTACCATGACTAGACACTACCAGTACCATGACTAGACACTACCAGTAACATGACTAGACATTACCAGTACCATGACCAGACACTACCAGTACCATGACTAGACACTACCAGTACCATGACCAGACACTACCAGTACCATGACTAGACACTACCAGTACCATGACTAGACACTACCAGTACCATGACCAGACACTCCCAGTACCATGACCAAACACTACCAGTAACATGAATAGCCACTACCAGTAACATGACTAGACACTACCAGTACCATGACCAGACACTACCAGTAATATGACCAGACACTACCAGTAATATGACCAGACACTACCAGTACCAGACACTCCCAGTACCATGACTAGAAACTACCAGTAACATGATCAGACACTACCAGTACCAGACACTATCAGTACCAGTAACATGACTAGACAGTACCAGTAACATGACTAGACACTACCAGTACCAGACACTGCCAGTACCATGACCATACACTACCAGTAACATGACTAGACACTACCAGTACCAGACACTACCAGTACCATGACCAGACACTACCAGTACCATGACCAGACACTACCAGTACCATGACCAGACACTACCAGTAACATGAATAGACACTACCAGTAACATGACTAGACACTACCAGTAACATGACCAGACACTACCAGTAACATGACCAGACACTACCAGTACCATGACTAAACACTACAAGTACCATGACTAAACACTACAAGTACCATGACCAGACACTACCAGTACCAGACACTACCTGTACCATGACTAGACACTACCATGACCAGACACTACCTGTACCATGACCAGACACTACCAGGACCATGAATAGACACTACCAGTACCATGACTAGACACTACCAGTACCATGACCAGACACTACCAGTACCAGATACTACCAGTACCATGATCAGACACTACCAGTACCAGACACTACCAGTACCATGACCAGACACTACCAGTACCATGATCAGACACTACCAGTACCAGACACTACCAGTACCAGACACTACCAGTACCAGACACTACCAGTACCATGACCAGACACTACCAGTAACATGACTAGACACTATCAGTACCATGACCAGACACTACCAGTACCATGACCAGACACTACCAGTACCATGACCAGACACTACCAGTACCATGACCAGACACTACCAGTACCATGACTAGACACTACCAGTACCATGACTAGACACTACCAGTACCATGACCAGACACTACCAGTACCAGATACTACCAGTACCATGATCAGACACTACCAGTAACATGACTAGACACTACCAGTACCAGACACTACCAGTACCATGACCAGACACTACCAGTAACATGACTAGACACTACCAGTACCAGATACTACCAGTACCATGATCAGACACTACCAGTAACATGACTAGACACTACCAGTACCAGACACTACCAGTACCATGACCAGACACTACCAGTACCATGACTAGACACTACCAGTACCATGACTAGACACTACCAGTACCATGACCAGACACTACCAGTACCAGATACTACCAGTACCATGACCAGACACTACCAGTAACATGACTAGACACTACCAGTACCAACCAGAGACAGCACCCTCAACCTTTGTACTATATGTTACTGTTTGTTTACTAAGATTGCAGTGACTTTGAAATTGTAATTAAAATCACATAAAAAAACACATGTACTTGTGGAGGAACAAATGAAGGAATCAACAATCAAGAACCTTGTTTTCATCAAAGACGTTGAAGACAAAAGAAGCAAACTTGGTGGGGTCACCAAAAGGGAAGAACTGCTTGTAGATGTTCTGAAAGCCCACTGCATCCAGCTGACCACTTGGACAGTCCTTTATAAAGCCTTTGTACCTGCAGGACATGATGATGATGAGAGGGGAAGGCAAAGAGAACACAAGAGAAGGTTAACAGGATAAGGATACAATTATGCCTATTGAATATAATATGAAAATGTGTTCAATGCTTCAGATACAGCTATTCACATGCAATCAGCATTTATCTAGTATAAAACAGCATGCTGTATCAAAATGTTCAACCCAAAGCTATTTGTCTTGCTAGCAGATAAGACAATGTCTCTAAACCGATGAAGAGGCAGAGGGAGTTTAATTCAAATTACTTTCTTGTCTCCTTCTGCTAATGTGCATAAATGATAGATCAATCTGTGAGCTTCTAGCCTCTGGAGATGATACATCCAGTATGACATAACATCACAGTTAAATACAGAACCATGTTTCATATGCAATTTCCCAGTCAATCAAACAGAGACAGTCTCATTGTACAACTCAATAAAGAAACAATGTTATCAGTGGAATAACAAGCCTTTAATGGGTCTGTACAGAGGCAGGGAGGGAAAAGGAGAGGACAGATCCTGGGCTTCATTCAGTCCTTCCTTTGGCTCCTTACTCTGAAACTCATACTTTTAATCTGCCCAACAGACAAAACACACTCTTCCATGGCTTAGAATAGGACAGACAGACACAGGGAATATCTTAAAATATACTGAGAAAAGTTTGAAGAGAAGACCATAAACCTTCAATTTGCATATCCAGATGTGGAGATATGCTGAGAAATGAAAACCCAGCGAAGAACAATGAGGAATTAAGTCTAATTGCCGTTCAGTGTGCAGGCAATACAAAGCACATCATAATCCCAAAATGACCCATTTCAAGTGAGATAGATTTCGTCTGACTCATTTGTGAATATCCCATTGTCTCCGTAAAAACTAAATCTTTTCAGTAGATTCATTGGGGAATTTATGCAAAAAAACTGTTCATGCAAAATCTCACAGCCCTCTAGATTTTATCAGTTGGTTAGCAGCCATTGACTACTAATTGGACATTAAGCAAGATGATCCCTATCTAACTAAACTAAATGTGAAGCAGCTCTTTCTAGTTTGAAGTAGCTCTGGCTAACTCAGTAGCATATGTGGAGTTGTGCATGGACACATATAGTCTAGCCTAGTGTAACGGATGCCCTGCTGCCTGCTCAGCGAGTACCGCTTCCTCCTGATTCGGCGTATACCGAGGCTTGAACCCAGTACCTCTGCTTTGCTTCTTACCAGTCGGCACAGCCGAAAAGGTAGCTATTCAGTGACGCAAGTGGGGACACTTCAGGCTCAGGAGTGAGCTTCACACATCCCCATGTGATAGATTCATCCCCTAAACTTAATCCACAACGACCCCAGCGTTGTTCTGAGTGCAACTTCAGATCCAAATCACAGCACCATGTGTAACGGATGTCATGTTGCCAGTTTAGCGAGTACTGCTTCCTCCAGATTCGGTTCATATCGAGGTTCCAACCCATGGGATCTCTGCCTTGCTAGCAGACGTGATCACCCTCCCGGAGATTCTTACCAGTCGACGCCACCAAAACGTTAGCTATTCGGGGGTGCAAGTGGGGACATTTCAGGCTGAGGAGTGAGCTTCACACATCCCCATGTGGTACACTAGGTCCCAGGCCATTCAGGATAATTGTATTTATTCACATAGAGATAGCCAGTGCAATTATGTCCCAATTAGCGAGCCAACATGACTGACAGTGTTGTGGACTGCTCATAACCATCCACCATGATATTTAGCCATTTTCCCTTGTTGTTGTCCAGTTGACAGGGATACTTGGCTCTGTCCCCCTGTTATTGATTGCAGGTGAGCACTAAGCATACTAACATTTCCCCCTGAATATATTAGCATATACTCAATACGGAGGAGACATTTAATGTACAGCACCGGCATTTATCTAACCCCGCTAATTCTTCCATGTCTGTCGGTGGCTCCTCCACTAATTACACACCATCTGGCATTTCCCCTGTTTAAACTGTCTCTCATCCTTCACACTCAACCATGATGATTGCGGCTGATCTTCAAGTGGGGAGTCATGCAAAGTTTCTGTGAAATAATGTATGGGAGGGCCACTCAGCTGGCTGCAGTGCACAGCCAAGGGGTTATTCTGCCCCAGTGTATCCAGGCAGCCCCTGAGACTGGTCAGCTCTGCAGCGCCATGCTAGGGAAGCCCGCCAAGCATTGTCTTTATTCTGCTGCTGCGTGTGGATGTGCCCTTGCTCACTGGCCCTATCAGAGAGGGCCAAGTGCATCAATACACTGACTGGCTGGCACACGAGGCACTGACTCCTCTCCCTATAGTACAGTCAGGATCAGGTTTTGACACAAAGCCAAGGCCGATAAAATAGCGTTAAAAACCATGTGAGATGGACAGGGAAAGGCAGCATTGGCACGTGATATGGGTTACTGTAAATCCTTATTCAATGTTTAGGCTAGATCTAGCCTGGGGTGAGATGTATTCAACTCTTTTCCACCACTCATTTACTACAAGAGTAAAAACAGAAGCATTTGCAGTGTGGAATAAGGACCCAGTAGGCTCAGCCAGCTACATCATCATTTTGCTTTGAGATTAGTTGGTTGTGTTTTATTGCGTTACATGGCAGAGGACATGACCCAATTCCCTGTGTGCTACAAATTGTAAAATAAATAAATAAAATAAAAACTGTGAGGGGGAAAGCCATGCATGCAAAGACAAAGAGTACCTATAAATACTCACATCCTCTACAATAGCACCAATCCTTGACTCTCATTCTATTTTCAGAACTCATCTGTCTCCAAGACAATGTGTGAAAAAAAAAACTTTAGCCTCAAATGCAGTAGCACTACACAATCTATTAGTGATGGGAGGGGAAACCGATACAGTGACATATATCGCAATACTATAGTTGGATGATTTTATATCGATATTTGACCCCAAGTACTGATTCAAAAAATACATAAAATATATATTTTTTGCTACTATTGTAGCGTTAACTGGCGCTAGTCAGCTGTACCTGCGCCAAAATGCAGGTATTTTTAAATCCTATAGGTTGTTCTCCATTTTCTTTTAAATAGTAAGCCAACATGTTTCCCTGACTGATCAAAACGTGTTTTCTCATGCTATCTCTTGTCTCTCTGCAGCAGACATATGGTGAGCAATATGTTTGGAAAATCGACTCTCAATACATATAGAATCGCAATACATATTGTATCGGCACCCAAGTATCGTGATTAGGGTTGCAAAGTTACCGGTAATTTACCAAAGTTACCGGAAACCTTTGCAATTTTTGTAATTAACATGTCATCTATGGCAATATATGGTAACTTTGGTCATTTATACTTGAATAACTTTTAAAAAATGTATTCATTTTTTTATATCTGTGTCCATATTGTCCATGATTTTCTTGTGGATAGACCATATGGTTCAAGAGAAAATACCCAAATTAATGAAAAAATAATCGAATCAACAATGACATTATTTTCAATTAACTATTGACTTTTTTTCACAACTGCCAGCAGTTTGGCGCAAAAACATTTCAAACAAAGACATATTCACATAGTAAAATAAATGAACGCGTGTGAAAAACATATAAACAATGGCATGAAATAACATTAAGGACCTGGCATGTGAGATCGATAGGGAAAGGCAGCATAGGCATGTGATATAAACTCAGCAAAAAAAGAAACGTCCTGTCACTGTCAACTGCATTTATTTTCAGCAAACTTAACATGTGTAAATATTTGTATGAACATAACAAGATTCAACAATCTGCATGTAAGCTGCATCTCCTCCTCATGGACTGCACCAGATTTTCCAGTTCTTGCTGTGAGATGTTACCCCCACTCTTCCACCAAGGCACCTGTAAGTTCCCGGACATTTCTGCGGGGAATGGCCCTAGCCCTCACCCTCCGATCCAACAGTTCCCATATGTGCTCAATGGGATTGAGATCTGGGCTCTTCGCTGGCCATGGCAGAACACCGACATTCCTGTCTTGCAGGAAATCATGCACAGAACGAGCAGTATGGCTGGTGGCATTGTCATGCTGGAGGGTCATGTCAGGATGAGCCTGCAGGAAGGGTACCACATGAGGGAGGAGGATGTCTTCCCTGTAATGCACAGCGTTGAGATTTCCTGCAATGACAACAAGCTCAGTCAGATGATGCTGCGACACACCGCCCCAGACCATGACGGACCCTCCACATCCAAATCGATTCCGCTCCAGTGTACAGGCCTCGGTGTAACGCTCATTCCTTTGACGATAAACGATAATCCGACCATCACCCCTGGTGAGACAAAACCGCAACTCGTCAGTGAAGAGCACTTTTTGCCAGTCCTGTCTGGTGCAGCAAAGGTGGGTTTGTGGCCATAGGCGACGTTGTTGCCGGTGATGTCTGGTGAGGACCTGCCTTACAACAAGCCTACAAGCCCTCAGTCCAGCCTCTCTCAGCCTATTGCGAACAGTCTGAACACCGATGGAGGGATTGTGCGTTCCTGGTGTAACTCGGGAAGTTGTTGTTACCATCCTGTACCTGTCCCGCAGGTGTGATGTTCGGATGTACCGATCCTGTGCAGGTGTTGTTACACCTGTCTGCCACTGTGAGGACAATCAGATGTCAATCCTGTCTCCCTGTAGCGCTGTCTTAGGCGTCTCAGTACGGACGTTACAATTTATTGCCCTGGCCACATCTGCAGTCCTCATGCCTCCTTGCAGCATGCCTAAGGCACGTTCACGCAGAAGAGCAGGGACTCTGGGCATCTTTCTTTTGGTGTTTTTCCAGAGTCAGTGGAAAGGCCTCTTTAGTGTCCTAAGTTTTCATAACTGTGACCTGAATTGCCTACCGTCTGTAAGCTGTTAGTATCTTAACGACCGTTCCACAGGTGCATGTTCATTAATTGTTTATGGTTCATTGAACAAGCATGGGAAACAGTGTTTAAACCCTTTACAATGAAGATCTGTGAAGTTATTTGGATTTTTATGAATTATCTTTGAAAGACAGGGTCCTGAAAATGGGCTGTTTCTATTTTTTACTGAGTTTAGGTTACTGTAAATCCTAATTTATCGTTTAGGCTAGATCTAGCCTGGGGTAAGATGTATTCAACTCTTTTCCACCACTCATTTACTACAAGAATAAAAACAGAAGCATTTGCAGTGTTGAATAAGGACCCAGTAGGGTGCGTAAATTATCTGTAACTTTGCAACCCTAATCACGATACTTAGGTGCCGATAAGATATGTATTGCGATTCTCACGATTCTATATGAATTGCGATTTGATGTTCCAAACATATTGTTCACCATATGTCTGCTGCAGAGAGACAAGAGAGAGCATGAGAAAACAAGTTCTGATCAGTCATGGAAATATGTCACATGCTTCAAGATGGCCACCATTTTCCTGTACCCAAGAAGGCAAAGATAACTGAACTAACTGACTACCGCCCCATAGCACTCACTTCTGTCATCATGAAGTGCTTTGAGAGACTAGTCAAGGATCATAACACCACCATACCGGCCACCCTAGACCCAATTCAGTTTGCATATCGCCCCAACAGGTCCACAGACGATGCAATCAACATCACACTGCACACTGCCCTATCCCAACTGGACAAGAGGAATACCTATGTAAGAATGCTGTTCATTGACTACAGCTCAGCATTCAACACCATAGTACACTCCAAGCTCATCATCAAGCTGGAGGCCCTGGGTCTCAACCCCTCCCTGTGCAATTGGGTCCAGGACTTTGACGGGCCGCCCCCAGGTGGTGAAGGTAGGAAACAACATCTCCACGTCGCTGACCCTCAACACTGGGGCCCCACAAGGGTGCGTGCTTAGCCCCCTCCTGTACTCCCTGTTCACCCACGACTGCATGGCCATGCACGCCTCCAACACAATCATCAAGTTTGCAGACGACACAACAGTAGTGGGCTTGATTACCAACAACGACGAGACAGCCTACATGGAGGAGGTGAGGGCACTCGGAGTGTGGTGTCAGGAAAACAACCTCTCACTGACCGTCAACTAAACAGGAGATCATCGTGGACTTCAGGAAACAGCAGAGGGAGCACCCCCCTATCCACATTGACAGGACAGCAGTGGAGAAGGTGGAAAGTTAAGTTCCTCGGCGTACACATCACAGACAAACTGAAATGGTCCACCCACACAGACAGTGTGGTGAAGAAGGCGCAACCTCAGGAGGCTGAATAAATTTGGCTTGTCACTAGGGCTGGGCGATATGGCCAAAATATTAAATCACGGTATTTAGACTGTATTTTTGTTTTTGAATAATAAAAGTTCTACATTTGCTTTATGAGTAATGAGTGATCCTAGGGTGGCAACACATACATTCTAAGTGATTTCTAAGTGAATGTTCTCTTGACAAGTGCGTGAATTGAACCATTCTCCTGTCCTGCTAAGCATTCAAAATGTACCGAGTACTTTTAGGTGTCAGGGAAAATGTATGGAGTAAAAAGTACAGCATTTTCTTTAAGAATGTAGTGAAGTAAAAGGTGTCAAAAATAAAAATAGTAAAGTATAAAGACCAAAAAACAACTTAAGTAGTACTTGGAAGTATTTTTACACCACTGCTCAATTGAGATAATTTCCACACTGCCACATGAGGCTGCACAATATGGAAAAATAATCTAGGATTTATGGAACTATTTGTACTGAGAGTCAGGAAGCATGTCCAGTGAGTGAGTGTTTTAATAACATAAACAGAACATAATATAAAACAAGAAACACTACCAGCACACAGTCATGAAACAAAAACAATGACACCTGAGGAAGGAACCAAAGAGAGTGACATATAGGGCAGTTAATCAAGGAGGTGATGGAGCCCAGGTGAGTGTCATAATGTGCATAACGATGGTGACAGGTGTGCGCCATAAGGAGCAGCCTGGTGACCTAGAGGCTGGAGAGGGAGCACACGTGACAACTTATTTTTAACCAAATGTTGCAATTGCGATTTGACTTGTGAATTAGAGAAAAACTGTTGGAATCATGGAAATAGAATGACTATTCTAATGTTATAGTTAGAATATAAAGTGGGCACTTTGAATAATGTGTTGTTTGAGATGAAAACAAATTAAAATGCCAGGGAGTTGTTATTGTGACATGGTAGGAACTAAAGTGTTGATATGTGTTTCCTAGGGGACCCTATTAGCTTTGACTACATTGCTTGTTTTCTCTTAGCTACTTCATGTAGTTTACATATTCCTCTTTGATTTAGAAAACACTGTTGCAAAAACAACATGCTGATTTAGGTCTACACCATCACTGCTATTATCAGGTTGTATTAGCTAGCTACGTTTGCTCTTACTCAGTACATTTATTAGTGGCTAACAATTAGCATCTCAAGATTTAGGACAACTTTTGCTAAGAAAATACAAACAGCTGTTTGCTAATGTAAGAAACACAAACTAATAGTGTCATTATAGAATGCAAGTGGATTTAAACTAATAAGCATAGTGAAAACAGCATTGTTGTCATCAACATTATTGCATGTTTGCATTATTGACCATGCAGACTGAATGCAAATGTCTCGTGGTTGAGGAACATCAAATGTGTTCCTTGAGTGACGGGGCGTGGCTAGGTCTGTGTGGAAAGTGGCACGGCGAGAAAGAGCAGAGAGAGATGACTCGATTAGTGAAGTAAACTATAAAAATTGACATTACACATGGCGTATCACTTTTAACAAACCAAACATTCAAATACTGGTATAGAAGGTAACGTAAAAACCCAAACCGGTCCCTATATCAATTCCGATATATAATAAAATACGGTATACTGCCCAGCCCTACTTGTCACCTAAAACCCTGACAAACTTTTATAGATGCACAATCGAGAGCTTCCTGTCGGGCTGTATCACAGCCTGGTACGGCAACTGCACCACCCTCAACTGCAAGGCTCTCCAAAGGATGGTGCGGTCTGCACAATGCATCACCGGGGGCAAACTACCTGCCCTCCAAAACAAATAATCACGGACAATAACCACCCGAGCCACTGCCTGTTCACACTGCTACCATCCAGAAGGCGAGGTCAGTACAGGTGCATCAAAACTGGGACCGAGAGACTGAAAAACAGCTTCTATCTCAAGGCCATCAGACTGCTAAACAGCAATCACTAACTTAGAGAGGCTGCTGCCTACATTGAGACCCAATCACTGGCCACTTTAATAAAAGTATCACTAGTCACTTTAAACAATGCCACTTTCGGCCATTGCTCATCCATATATTTACATGTACTCATTCACACCTTTAGATTTCTGTCAGAACTAGAAGCACAAGCATTTCACTACACTCACATTAACATCTGCAAAGGATGTGTATGTGACCAATAAAATTTGATTTCATTATTCACTAAATTGATGGTTTATATTTAGGACAATGTTTTACAGCTTCGTCATTATATATATATATTTATATATTATATGTATATATACAGTACCAGTCAAGAGTTTGGGCACACCTACTCACTCAAGGGTTTTTCTTTATTTTTACCGTTTAGTGAGTATTAGCGAAAACATCAAAACTATGAAATAACACATATGGCATCATACAGTAACCACAAAAGTGTTCAAACAAATCCAAATATATTTTATATTTGAGATTCTTCAAAGTAGCCACCCTTTGCCTTGATGACAGCTTTTTTCCGGTAACTTTGGTAAATTGAAATGCATTCCAGGTGACAACCTCATGAAGCTGGTTGAGAGAATGCCAAGAGTGAGCAAAGCTGTCATCAAGGCAAAGTGTGGCTACTTATTTCATTATTTTATATACTGTATTTTGCATGAGGGCCAGAGATAATTACAGAAACCTGTGATAATCCAAAGTACCCATAAGGCCACTAGATGGTTTGTGATAAATTACATAAAATCCTTGAAAGTTACTACAATTGTGGTCGTTTACTGGTAAACTTCTAAAGTTTCCAGTAATATACCCTCCCTTTGCAAACCAAATCGTGATCATATCGTAGCGTGAGGTCCCTGGCAATTCCCAGCCCTACAATTTAGCCTACTTAAATACTTTATCCATGGATTTCACTTTAGAAGCAATATCCATGCGCCACGGAACTATCAAATTGAGGATTTAATCAAGGGGCTATATAAAGTTAGGCATGCTCTCGGCACTCTGTAGAAAGGCCTTAATAACCAGAGCAGAGTTGAAGCATCAGTCAGACATGAGTAAACAACTCTTGACACAGTCTGGCTGCTGCTCAGGAAGCTCCAGCCCAGCCAGCTCACCTCCCAGTCACTGGGCTCAGCCCACGGAGCAGCATACCTGCATTCCAGAGTCAGACCAGTCAGACTGAGCCTGCAGGCTTCAGCCAGCATTTAGATGGGACCCATTCAGCAAGGCATATGGCCCCTGGAGTACCTGACATTAACACCTGCCAAATTTAGTAAACAGCACATGTTGCAGGTGAATCTGTCACTCACCCACATTGACAGGTACAGTTCTGAGAGTCTAATTGAGGACTAGGCCCAATGCAGACTAGAAGAATTTGGAAGAAGAGAGGGGTAGAAAAGGGTAGAGCAGAAAAGGGAGATTTAGAGGGTCATTGAAAATCACATGTACTTACCACTGTTGCACCTCTTTCTCTGTAACTGGAAGAAAAAAGGAGAGTTTTTAGCAAGAGGGAATAAAGGTATGTACCATGTCTCAGACCATTTAGATGACTTGGACAAATCCACTGTCAGTTGAAAATCACAGATTCCCATGACTGCATAGGACTGGGCTGTAACAAAAATAATCAAATTATGATTGCACTGAGCACTTTTGGGTTTCTTATCAATTTGCACCCACCCTGGGGAATAATGTGTAATTATTTTTGTTTAATGTATAATTGAATTCAGTACTTTGGAGTTTAATGTGTAATTTAATTCAGTACTTTTGTTGTTTAATGTGTAATGGAATTCAGTACTTGTGTTGTTTACAAACTGAATGATTCATCACACCTGAAGCTATGGAATTCACTCATCTGCTACATTGCTCCCAAGGACTTCCACGTTATTATAATTCAAAGGTCAACTTAGCAGATTCATGGACAGAGGAAGAGAGGGAGAGAGAGAGACAGAGAGGGGTTAGCAGGAGGAAAGTGAGTGGCTTGGGTAGCAAGACATGTTATCATGCCCGCAAACAGCATTAGTATCAACCACTCCATCGTGGTTCTCCCTCCAGCCTCCAAAGTAACCAAAGCAATTTTCACCATCTGAACGATGAGGCATACTTTCGGGAAAAATCTATGGCTGTGTAGGTAACCTGGTAGACCTGTGAGGGCGTTTTGAACGTACACTGCTCATAGCCTCAGGACAGACATGGGGTATTCTCTAAACCGACAGGATGCTTCTTAATAAGGCTCCACAAACAACATAATGAACTAGATGTTCATGGGCTAGATTTGGCTGTTCCCACTGCCACAGGTCATACTGACACATGGATATGGTGGTGTGGTACTGTTACCTCGGTAATGAGTGTTCTAATGTTGTAGTCCCCATAACCTTAGTTAGATTTTTTTTTAAAGCTAATATATAGAATCCTTCAGTCTTTGGAGGGAATAATTCATGGTTTTGAATAGTCACAACTATTGTATTACCTGAACCTGTATTACCTGAACCTCAAGTCAGTTAAGAACAAATTCTTACTTTCAATGATGGCTTTGGAACAGTGGGTTAACTGCCTGTTCAGGGGCAGAATGACAGATTTGTACCTTGTCAGCTCGGGGGTTTGAACTTGCAACCTTCCGGTTACTAGTCCAACTCTCTAACCACTAGGCTACCCTGCTGCTCTACAGTGAGGGCTTAATTTTAACAAAACTAACGCAATGGTAAATCTAAGCACTGGCGATAGTGCTATTGGTCCCCCCGACCAATAGCACTAGTGTGCTAGTGCTTAGATTTACCAGTGGGTGAGAAATATTTTTCTATTTTCACAGCCTTCATTATCAGCGCAATAGCTGGCGGTAGTGCAAAATGGTTGGGTTTTGAGAGGCAGGTTCTCAATAAGCAAAATATACACTACATAACCAAAAGTATGTGGACACCTGCTAGTTAAACATCTCATTCCAAAATCATTGGCATTAATATGGAGTTGGTCCCCCCTTTGCTGCTATAACAGCCTCCACTCTTCTGGGAAGGCTTCCCAAAAGATGTTGGAACGTTGCTGTGGGGACTTACTTTCATTCAGCCACAACAGCGTTAGTGAGGTTGGGCACTGATGTTGGGAGATTAGGCGTTCCAATTCATCTCAAAGCCCGAACCATGAAAAACAGCCCTAGACCATTATTCCTCCTCCACCAAACTTTACAGATGGCACTATGCATTTGGGCAAGTAGAGTTTGACATCTGCCAAACCCAGATCCTTCCATCGAACTGCCAGATGGTGAAGAGTGATTCATCACTCCAGAGAACGCGTTTCCACTGCTCCATGGGGATCTTAGGCTTGTGTGAGGCTGATTGGCAATGGAAACCCATTTCATGAAGCTCCTGATGAACAGTTCTTGTGCTGATGTTGCTGCCAGAGGCAGTTTGGAACTCGGTTGTGAGTGTTACAATCGAGAACAGACGATTTCTACATGCTACGCGCTTCAGCACTCGACAGTCATGTTCTGTGAGCTTGTGTGGCCTATCACTTCGCGGCTGAGCCCTTGTTGCTCTTAGACGTTTCCACTTCACAATAACAGCACTTATAGTTGACCGGGGCAGCTCTAGCAGGGCAGAGATTTGATGAACTGACTTGATGGACAGGTGGCATCCTATCACGGTGCCACGTTGAAAGTCACTGAGCTCTTCAGTAAGGCCATTCTACTGCCAATGTTTGTCTAAGGCGATTGCATGGCTGTGTGCTCGATTTTATACACCTGTCAGCAATGGGAGTGGCTAAAATAGCCAAATCCAATCATTTTAAGGGGAGTCCACTTACTTTTGTCCATGTAGTGTATGTAATGTATAAAGACGAAGCTGTAAAACTTTGTCCTAAAAATAAACCATCAATTTAGTGAATACCATTGTTTAATATGAGGGTTTCAACATTATATTTATTTTACACACGTTTATTTATTTTACTATGTGAATATGTCTTTGTTGTGAAGCGCCAAACTTCTGGCAGATGTGAAAAAAGTCAATAGAACAGTTGCAGAGCTAATTTGAAAAAAATTGTTTAACCTTTATTTAACTAGGCAAGTCAGTTAAGAACAAATTCTTATTTTCAATGACGGCCTAGGAACAGTAGGTTAACTGCCTGTTCAGGGGCAGAACAACAGATTTGTACCTTGTCAGCTCGGGAGTTTAAACTTGCAACCTTCCAGTTACTAGTCCTACGCTCTAACCACTAGGCTACCCTGCCGCCCCAATTGAAAATAATGCCATTGTTTAGATTAATTATGCTATTTTCTCTTGAACCATATGGTCTATCCACTGGAAACACATGGACAATATGGACATAGATATAAACAATGAAACTATATATGAATACATTTTTTCAAAGTTATTCATGTATAACTTATACATTTTGTATATATAGTGTAGCCTAGGCCTGATGTTGACACTGAATTATAGGACTGAATAATTGAAATACATTTGGAGGAGAGCGTCTTTGGTAACCAAATGAGAGGCGCTCTTTGGGAATGGGGATGGATACAAGCCGCATGGAGTATGCACTGCAGGTATGCCTAAGTGAATTGTGAGTACTGCATGAGTAGATGACCATTTACAAAGCTTTTATGGATCTAAGCTACTTGGTGAATGCATGGCCAGGATAAGAAAGACCCCAGATGCATTGCTGTTGAACCAGCTTTCCTTAAAGTAAGGTGAGGGTAGCTTACTAAGGACTTGTCTTTTAATGAAACGAAACGGAAAACAAGCAAATGTTACAGGAAAATAACTGAAATGTTTCCAAATACAAGTGTAACCCGATTTATCTCATGTCTCATTCCATGATGGGCATATAGCCTACAGTACATGAAGTTTTTTTTACGCTAATCCAAGATAATAACAGGCGCTGGATAAAATAATGTAAAGCCATAGATAAAAAGGGGATGTCCCCTCACTGTTTTGCTCTTGATCTTTTAATAAAGTTCTGGTGATTTTTTTTCAAAGAGGTCTAGAGACAAATCTTTTATCAATATTTTTGACCACTTGGCGAATGCATTGGGCAGGACTAAAAAACAGCCTTCATTGAAAGGAGGGGATATGCTTGGTTTTTAATCAAATTAAATTAAATATGAGTTTTACGGGCACAAAAAGCACATCTCTATTTCCATGTGCATATGGGCACTGTGTGACACGGCTGGATAGGCTGTGCTTCCTTTGTCAAAATCCATGTCATAACCAACATCCTTAACGCTAAGACCAGCTTTCGGTTGGTCTTCAATTTTGGCACTTTGGCGCACGTTTTTAAGGACACAGCTCAGATATTGCTACCCCTCCAACCTCAGCGCAAGCAAGCTTATATAAGACAGGTATATTACCAGTCCGGGTGCTAGGGTTTGAAAATAGAATAGTACTGGCTTTAACAGATGAAAATTGCAAAAGAGCCCCGAATGTGCAAAGGTCATGTCCAGGAATACCTGTATTCAAGTATGTAGCCCATGTCAGTGACTGCCTGAATGTGAGTTCCCAGTGGAAAGGGAGAGGGATGATGAATAAACAAGAGTAGGTGTCAGCCTTTCCTCCTACACGCTCAATCAAATATCCTTTGGGAAAAGAATGCCTCATTTTAAAGGCCAAAATATAAACTCTTTATTTACCTCTTTCATTAACAGCAACCTAGACAGTGCCATTTCAATGCTAAGCAGTTCAAATAAAACACTTTATTAGCATCTCACTGTATGTGCAGCAAATGGTAGGCTATTTATACAGTGCCTGGTGCAGTGTTGTTTTCAATGGCTCTTTCCTTGTTAGCAAGGTACTTTATTTAGGTAGATTAGTGACTTTGACAATGTTACAGACATTCCTGACTGTAATACTATGTTAAAGCCTACATCAGTGAAGCTGGGCTATATCCTAGGCCTGTGTGTGCCAGGCTTTCAGAAATAAGTGTGTATCCAGTGTAAAAGAACAGGAAATGAGTCTCAGCAGAGTCCAGAGATTAGGAAAGCATTTCTTTTGGGAGGAATTTGGAGAGCCTTCAACCAGCATGAGAGAAAAATCATCATTAATTCTAACATCCAGACACTGTCTATGAGTCAGAGCTGCGTCATTGTGTCCATTACAGAAAGTAATGGTGAGATACAAGATATACCATAGATTGAAGACTATATATTTAGTACTATATATTTAGTACAAGACAAAACCTAGGTCTAGACCTTGTTCAGTGCTCTATATTTTGTAGTAGCTGGTGCGTTCTCAAAAAAGAGATTAAAGGTTAGTATTTAGTATTTATTTAATTCATGTGTATTATATAGTATATTTGAGATGCATTATTGACGTGTGAGTATGTTCCAGGAGTGCACACACGAACGCACCTGTCGCTCGTCACCCTAAACAAGTTCACAATAAAGAAGCACACCTTCAGAGGAGACGCTGATGACACTGACGAAAGCTTAGGCCAAAATGTTTGTCTATCTACCGTGAAATAAATACTAAAAAGAAACCTTGAATCTTTTTTTTGGAGTGTGGACCAGCTATGTAATAGGATTTTGGAATTCTATTACATTTTGGTCAACGCACCTGTTCTGAGAGCAGTGGTCACTAGATCTTCCATATTATGTAGTGACAGCTTACAGGAATATTGCAAGCAAGGGAAAAAATGTAACTGTTATTATGGTCGCAGCCATAAGCCAGGCTATTAATTATCTCCAACAGACTGGTTACAATATTGGTGTTATTTAATCACGTATGGTGACTGACTGGTGCAGTTAGAATAAGTGCAGTATAGAGACATGTTCATCCCTGCTTCACTTTGCTTTGCTCAGCGATTCACAGGGAATCCTCATGTGACACATTCAGAAATGACAGAGTCAATCTTATGACTGTCAGGCCAGCCAAGCTACTATTAAAATGGCCTCAAAAGTCAATGGCATCAAATAATTGAGGCAATTCACCATGCCTGTGATTCAATCAAGTTTTATTACGTAACTCAGTCAAAGACAATGGGCAGTAATATCATCAGCCTATAAGGAGGGAGGAAAGCAGTGAGGCCAGGGCTAGCAGCTCAGCTCCCTTTGCCCTGCAGGGCCTGCTCACACACATCCAGCTTGCACTCTGTCAGTATCAACCCCTGAGCTGAGTCTGACGGCTAACAAAAACACCTATCACATCCTCAAGTCATTTGACAGGGCTTGCTCTTTCCACATGATATCAGACCAGTCATTTGACTGGGCTTGCTCTTTCCACATGATATCAGACCAGTCATTTGACTGGGCTTGCTCTTTCCACATGATATCAGACCAGTCATTTGACTGGGCTTGCTCTTTCCACATAATATCAGACCAGTCATTTGACTGGGCTTGCTGTTTCCACATGATATCAGACCAGTCATTTGACTGGGCTTGCTCTTTCCACATGATATCAGACCAGTCATTTGACTGGGCTTGCTCTTTCCACATGATATCAGACCAGTCATTTGGAAAACCATTTAGGCGTGTTCAGTTTTAGGTACAGTAGGCTAAACTGTGGCCCCCTATATTAAAAGATGGGTATACTATGCCTTTAGGCATAACATGATATAGAAAATGCTTGTTACAGTGGCAAATTGCAATAGCTAATAGTGACAGAAGCCAAGCACAGGAGGCCTCTCTGCTTTCTGTCCTGCACAACCAAACCTGTAAGACTGGTATCATTATAGATAGGCCTCCAAACGAGCTTCAACGTCATACAACACTCGTTCTGTGGCCTCCAACGGCTTTTAAATGCTAGGAAAACTAAATGAATGCTCTTCAACCGATTGCTGCCCGCACCCTCCTGCCCGACTAGCATCACTACTGGACAGTTCTGACTTAGAATATGTGGACAACTACAAATCCCTAGGTGTCTGGTTAGACTGTAAACTCTCCTTCCAGACTCACATTAAGCATCTCCAATCCAAAATTAAATCTAGAATCTGCTTCCTATTTCACAACAAAGCCTCCTTCACTCATGCTGCCAAACATACCCTCGTAAAACTGACTATCCTACCGATCCTTGTCGTCAACGATGTCATTTACAAAATAGCCTCCAACACTCTACTCAGCAAACTGGATGTAGTCTATCACAGTGCCATCCGTTTTGTCACCAAAGCCCCATATACAACCCGCCACTGCGACTTGTATGCTCTCGTTGGCTGGCCCTCACTACATATTTGCCGCCAAACCCACTGGCTCAAGGTCATCTATAAGTATTTGCTAGGTAAAGCCCCGCCTTATCTCAGCTCACTGGTCACCATAGCAATACCCACACGTAGCACGCGCTACAGCAGGTATATTTCACTGGTCATCCCCAAAGCCAACACTTCCTTTGGCTGCCTTTCCTCCAGTTCTCTGCTGCCAATGACTTTAACGAATTGCAAACATCTCTGAAGCTGGAGTCTTATATCTCCCTCTCTAACGTTAAGCATCAGCTGTCAGAGCAGCTTACCGATTACTGTACCTGTACACAGCCAATCTGTAAATAGCACACCCAACTACCTCATCCCCATAGTATTACTTACCCTCTTGCTCCTTTGCACCCCAGTATCTCTACTTGCACATCATCATCTGCACATCTATCACTCCGGTGTTAATGCTAAATTGTAATTATTTTCACCTCTATGGCCTATTTATTGCCTTACCTCCCTTCTCTTCCACATTTGCACACACTGTACATAGATTTGTCTATTGTTTTATTGACTGTATGTTTGTTTATGTGTAACTCTGTGTTGTTGTTGTTGTCGCACTGCTTTGCTTTATCTTGGCCAAGTCGCAGTTGTAAATGAGAACTTGTTCTCAACTGGCCTACCTGGCTAAATAAAGCTGAAATAAAATCAAATAAAAATTACTTTGAAGTATCAAAAGAGAATGTCTCAAATTTGGCATTGGATCAAACTGAGGTTGGCAATAAGAGTAAAAAAGTTGCTCATGAGATTTACTTGACTGGCTGTCAAAGTACCTTGGATGCAAAATGTTTACAAAATCTGCAGAACTGCATCCCTAAATGTAGCTAATGCACAGACGGTGCTCCTCCTCTAAGTTGGGTGTGTGCCTTGGACAGGATAGGAGTGTAAGCCAGCTTCTTTTAATATTTTATTATGGCACTGAAAGCAGGCCTACAACATCCTGAGCTCAAAATTGATCACTGAAAACATCTTCCTATGGGAAAGGAAGAAAGTCCCTGCCCATTTTTTGAAAACATCTGAACCCCTACCTCTTAAAAAAAATTGATTTTTCCCCCCCTTCCTAGCTCTGACATTGCTGATAGCTATTTATTGAAGAAAAATGTACTTACTATGACTGTGATATGTGGTTGACCCACCTAGCTATCTTAAGACGAATGCACTAACTGTAAGTCGCTCTGGATAAGAGTGTCTGCGAAATGACTCAAATGTATGTAAATGCTATAAGTCAGAGGAAGGATATTTAAGCTTCTCAACAGGATAGGGAGAAGAGGATCCAGAAAGAGGAGGGAAGGAGACATAATTAGGAGAGAAATGATAAGGGGTCTAAGTTAGACAAGAGCGGGGTAAGGGAGTGGGCATGCTGGGAGAAAAGACTGGGTGCCCCTCTGAGCAAAGCTAAGCAGATAAGATCCTAATTATACTAGTTCATTCCTTGCTCAAAGAGGGCAATCAGGGGATGTAGAGAGAGTGAGCGAGAGAGAGTGAGAGTGTGAGAGAGAGAGAGAGAGAGAGAGAGAGAGAGAGAGAGAGAGAGAGAAAACAGGAAAGAGAGCTGGCTAAAGGACAGCAGCAAATAGCCCATCCCAGCACGAAGCCCAATCTTCCTCACCCCTGCAATTTCCTGTCACAGCAGCATTCCCTGGTTGTGGTGCGGTGAAGTCCACCGCGTGAAAAACACTGTCATTAGGCAGCCATAGGCTGTCAACTCCCACCCAACACCTGGCATGCTATGCTATAGGCTAGCCATACATTAGACTAGATACAGTGAGGGCAACACATTTGAACAATCAGTTAAACTCTAGTCTGTCAAGTACTAAAGCAACAAAATATAATTATTTTTATGCACAATGGATGGCTTGGCTTATATGGATTCTGTGATTAGAGAGTTTAGGCCTAAATAACATAATTTTGATTATCTTGTTATTTCTGCAAATGCCTCTAGTCTACTTTGCTTACACAGGTTAAGTGATGTATTGCCAACAATGAAAATATTGGTATTTCGCCTGCTACTTAAAGACCTTTTAAAACACTTTGCCTAAATGTGCATACTTATGGAAATGTATGAAGGCTCCAGCAAGCCCATATTTGCTATCTTTGGCAAAACACCAGTGTGATTCCTGATCCAAAGTCTTAACCCCCATCAGCATTTTCAAAGACCTCTCCTTCCCAGTGGAGTGTTTCAAAAGATGCTGATTAGAACCACTTCCAGACCTAAACTAATCACAATTTGTGACACCATATGAGTATTTATGCAAAAATATGAAGGCTATATCCACCGTGGAGCTGACATTTAATTTGTGCTGTTGATTCTGAGGATTAAGAGAAACAGAGGCGAAGATGTCTTACACAGGCTACACGCAAACCAGTTCATATGAGGCACACATTTAGTACTATTTCTATTCACTGTTGCTCATCTTAAAACGGTAACGATTATACATCGTCTTGGGTCACTGCTATTATAGTGCTGTTATGGGTATTAGCCTAAATAGGATTAGTTACTGCATGTTACAATGATTTTGTGATCCCGCAAATACAAACATATTAGCATTTTTTACAATCCATGTCTGATCAGTCCCGTTGAAAAGAGAAAACAGAAAAAAGCAAGAAGGCTACTCACAGTAGGTCTTCCTGGTCAGTTCCTCCACCACCTCCTGCTTGAGCTTGCTGTTTGATTTGCCCATGGTCTGTACCTTTCTCCTTACTACCTTGAGTTACTCCTCCACGCCTCCTCCTGCTCCACCTTGACACCCACTAACTGAACAACCCTCTCAGTCCAGACCTCGCTGAACTCTGAAAGAGGATCGAGGATCGAACTCAATTCACCCACATCAGGCTTGTGTTCCGTGCAGTCCACTCTGGATGTGTCAAGACTTCAGCCCTCCAGGGCAGCCACTCCAACCCCAGGGGCTCAGGACTGAATAATGGGAGACTGCTGACTATCTGAGTCTGAGTGTTCGCCTCTCCTTTCTTTAGAATGTCCAGTGGGCGAGAGTGGCGTTGTGATGCGTTGCTACCTTCGTCCTTGGTTACAGGAGTCACCCAGTGTCTGGGTTTTGTGTACGTTCTCTACCTCACACTCTGCTCACTGTTCCTCTCACCCCTCCTTTTCCTCCTTTCACTCTATCCCACCCTTTTTCCCCACCACTGTCTCTGTGGTTTCGGGTAACTTATAAGAGAATCGTCCCTCTTCACAGCTGAGATAAGGGGGTGGGTAAACTAAAATACAATGAACATGGCTTGGCCTCAAATGCATTGCCTTTTCAATTACACCCCCGGCTTGAACTCAGATCCCAGTAGGGCATCCTTCAACACAGCAGCAGAAAAGTCCAAAGGGCTCTGTGACTTAAACTGTCATTTAAAATGCTGAAATGAGAGAGAAAATAGAAATGTCCCAATTCTTTGAATGAACAACTAAGGTGGTTTTCCCAGTATGTTTCCAGGCTGAGGGATTTAAAGAGTGACAGTTCACTTTTCTCCGTCATTCTTACTCATAATTTTCCCTACTGCCTGGCCTCACGGCGGCACAGGGTAATCTAATGATTTCAGCCTCTCACAGACGACAGGAGATGGATCATGGAATTTCGACGTATCAAAGGCCTGAGGTGGCATTCATTGATGCTTAACCTCAGCAGCTGACTGAGCCTCAGGACAGGACACTACGGCACCTTATCTCAGTAAGCATTAGGATTTATGTGTTTGTTCCGTTCCTGGCCTGGACTGTCTTCTCCATGCATGTAACTGTGGTGGTGGTAATCATCCTTGTGTTTGCTCAGCACTGTTTTCCCAGGTAACCCAGACACTGTGAAAACAAACAGCAGTTGCAAGGTCAAGGCAGTGCCAGGAGGGCCAGACTACTGTGAACATCAGCTATCCTTAATCCTCCATCTCACCCACTCCACACCAATGAAAAGAGCACTCATCTGTGTCAAATGGTGAGCACTTGTTCTCCTCAAACACTCACTGTTGCCGAGTTTCCACTGTGGATTTACCCTGGTGTTTTACCCAAAAGACTCAAGACTTTTCTGTTTCCATCTACGTGGACCGGCACTCACTGTGCCATGTCTCCGGCGGACCTGCCCTGATTTGGGGCCAAGCCCAGGTTATGGTGCGGCAGGGTAGCCTAGTGGTTAGAGCGTTGGACTAGTAACTGAAAGGTTGGAAGATCAAATCCCCGAGCTGACAAAGTAAAAGTAAAAATATGTAATTCTGCCTCTGAACAATGCAGTTAACCCACTGTTCCTAGGCTGTCATTGACAATAAGAATTTGTTCTTAACTGACTTGCCTAGTTAAATAAAAATGGGTACTTTTAAGCCAGCATTTACATAATAGAAAACGGTGAACTTTAACACCTTCTCACAAAGCAACTGTTTTGAATGATGCAGAGGTTGTTGATTCTGCTCACCCCATGTCTTAAAGTACCACTCCAGTCTGCTTTTCACCTAATGTATCTCCTGATTTACTTAACAAAAGGCACATCTCAAAAGGTGGTCCAGGTATCTTTTGTCCTCTAATGCTCCTCTATTGTTCCTGCAAGCCAGGCAGGTTGACATCACATCAGACCAACTCCTTGAATGGCCTAATCCTTGTAGTTGGGAGTTGTGTCTAAAAAAAAAAACTATTTTGTGTGATACTATATTTTTTACCCTTAAGTACAGTAACGTATTTATACTTGGAATATTGTACTTCAACAGGAAAAGTAAAACAAATATTTGATGTGTGTCTTCAACAAATTACACTAGAGCCTACATTAACATAAAATCCAGGTGACCACTGGTGTGTGGGTAAGTCTCAACAGGAAAAGCAGATACAGCCAAAGAGCAACATGCTTGACTTTCACTGGGGTGAACGACATGCCCTGCTCCTATGCAGCCCTCACAATACAGGGCTGCTCTTTTTTTTTTTTTTTTTTTTTTTTTCACCTTTATTTAACCAGGTAGGCTAGTTGAGAACAAGTTCTCATTTGCAACTGCGACCTGGCCAAGATAAAGCATAGCAGTGTGAGCATACAACAAAGAGTTACACATGGAGTAAACAATTAACAAGTCAATAACACAGTAGAAAACAAAGGGGGGGTCTATATACAATGTGTGCAAAAGGCATGAGGAGGTAGGCAAATAATTACAATTTTGCAGATTAACACTGGAGTGATAAATGATCAGATGGTCATGTACAGGTAGAGATATTGGTGTGCAGAAGAGCAGAAAAGTAAATAAATAAAAACAGTATGGGGATGAGGTAGGTGAAAAGGGTGGGCTATTTACCAATAGACTATATACAGCTGCAGCGATCGGTTAGCTGCTCAGATAGCTGATGTTTGAAGTTGGTGAGGGAGATAAAAGTCTCCAACTTCAGCGATTTTTGCAATTCGTTCCAGTCACAGGCAGCAGAGTACTGGAACGAAAGGCGGCCAAATGAGGTGTTGGCTTTAGGGATGATCAGTGAGATACACCTGCTGGAGCGCGTGCTACGGATGGGTGTTGCCATCGTGACCAGTGAGCTGAGATAAGGCGGAGCTTTACCTAGCATAGACTTGTAGATGACCTGGAGCCAGTGGGTCTGGCGACGAATATGTAGCGAGGGCCAGCCGACTAGAGCATACAAGTCGCAGTGGTGGGTGGTATAAGGTGCTTTAGTGACAAAACGGATGGCACTGTGATAGACTGCATCCAGTTTGCTGAGTAGAGTGTTGGAAGCCATTTTGTAGAGGATCGGTAGGATAGTCAGTTTTACTAGGGTAAGCTTGGCGGCTTGAGTGAAGGAGGCTTTGTTGCGGAATAGAAAGCCGACTCTAGATTTGATTTTCGATTGGAGATGTTTGATATGAGTCTGGAAGGAGAGTTTGCAGTCTAGCCAGACACCTAGGTACTTATAGACGTCCACATATTCTAGGTCGGAACCATCCAGGGTGGTGATGCTAGTCGGGCATGCAGGTGCAGGCAGCGACCGGTTGAAAAGCATGCATTTGGTTTTACTAGCGTTTAAGAGCAGTTGGAGGCCACGGAAGGAGTGTTGTATGGCATTGAAGCTTGTTTGGAGGTTAGATAGCACAGTGTCCAAAGACGGGCCGAAAGTATATAGAATGGTGTCGTCTGCGTATAGGTGGATCAGGGAATCGCCCGCAGCAAGAGCAACATCATTGATATACACAGAGAAAAGAGTCGGCCCGAGAATTGAACCCTGTGGCACCCCCATAGAGACTGCCAGAGGACCGGACAGCATGCCCTCCGATTTGACGCACTGAACTCTGTCTGCAAAGTAATTGGTGAACCAGGCAAGGCAGTCATCCGAAAAACCGAGGCTACTGAGTCTGCCGATAAGAATATGGTGATTGACAGAGTCGAAAGCCTTGGCAAGGTCGATGAAGACGGCTGCACAGTACTGTCTTTTATCGATGGCGGTTATGTTATCGTTTAGTACCTTGAGTGTGGCTGAGGTGCACCCGTGACCGGCTCGGAAACCAGATTGCACAGCGGAGAAGGTACGGTGGGATTCGAGATGGTCAGTGACCTGTTTGTTGACTTGGCTTTCGAAGACCTTAGATAGGCAGGGCAGGATGGATATAGGTCTGTAACAGTTTGGGTCCAGGGTGTCTCCCCCTTTGAAGAGGGGGATGACTGCGGCAGCTTTCCAATCCTTGGGGATCTCAGACGAGATGAAAGAGAGGTTGAACCGTCTGGTAATAGGGGTTGCGACAATGGTGGCAGATAGTTTCAGAAATAGAGGGTTGTCAAGATTGATTGTCAAGCCCAGCTGATTTGTACAGGTCCAGGTTTTGCAGCTCTTTCAGAACATCTGCTATCTGGATTTGGGTAAAGGAGAACCTGGAGAGGCTTGGGCGAGGAGCTGCGGGGGGGGCGGAGCTGTTGGCCGAGGTTGAAGTAGCCAGGCGGAAGGCATGGCCAGCCGTTGAGAAATGCTTATTGAAGTTTTCGATAATCATGGATTTATCAGTGGTGACCGTGTTACCTAGCCTCAGTGCAGTGAGCAGCTGGGAGGAGGTGCTCTTGTTCTCCATGGACTTCACAGTGTCCCAGAACTTTTTGGAGTTGGAGCTACAGGATGCAAACTTCTGCCTGAAGAAGCTGGCCTTAGCTTTCCTGACTGACTGCGTGTATTGGTTCCGGACTTCCCTGAACAGTTGCATATCACGGGGACTATTCTTGCCAATACTACATCAATTGGATCAATAATACCCTACTGTGGGTCATTCAATGTAGCATATATGTTATCCAAAAACAATAAATTATGCAAGGTGCACTGAAAATAAAATCTAAATTAGATATAATTGGATATAATTGAACAAACCTCATGCATTTTGGTTTGAGTTCACTACAATATTTCCACTATACCCAGGCTGGGTGATGTTTCTTGCAACAAAATAACTTAATAACAAATCAATAAGGATAAGTAGGCTAAAATCTGTGAAACTTTTATTGGGCTCTGTGCATTAACCTACCTTTCCAGGTGGTGCAAAAGGACCAGAAGAAGAGACGGTTCCAGCACTATTGCTTAGCAACACTAACAGTTTACAGATACCGCCACGGTGAAGGAAATCTAATATAAGCCACTGTGAGCTCTTCGCTTTGTAGCTGTCATTCGGTTACTTCTCAAACGACTATCACTGTCCAAGCTATGACAAATATTACCCTTGTAACAGACATAACAGATTTCTTTTGAAACACTCACCTTAATTAATTTTCAGGCTGGCATCCGGAATTGACTACTGTAAATGGACGAATTATTTTCATTCCCGCGAGGCATCTGTACAAGAGCGCGTATTTCCTGCCGCTCTCCACCACTGTCATCTGCTCGATTCAGAACATCGCAGTCCGAACCACTGGACACAATTTGCTGTTAACCCTTTATTTCCTGTGATATTTTCGAAAGCCTTGAACTGTAAATCAGAGGTATTGTGAAATTATTTAAAATGAACAACAATTGAGAAACAATAGGAAAGCAAACCTAATTAGTTTTCCTGCATGTGTAATTGAATAGTGTACTTTATTTTCCATTTGGTTAGAAACGGAAATCCGTCCTCTGCCTTTCCTAACCCCGCAGACGCACACCAACGTGGCACCGGGTAAACAGTGGTGCAGTGCCTTTGGAGCAATTTTGGGGTTAAGTGCCTTGTTCAAGGGCACAACGGCAGTGGAGCTGGGATCACTTATAAATCGCATCACCTTGAGAGAACCGTCTCGAGTGATGCTGTAGTGTTCTGGATGAGGGTTTACTTTGTCATTACAGTGGAATTTGAAGAACATAAGAACAGTTAGAGAGATTACTTTCTAGCTGTTGGGTTTGTTGTTTTTCCAGCATTTTACAGAAAAGCGATGTAAAACGGTTCATCCTGGGCCAGAGAACTGCACCCCTGGTCAGATAAAATCCCCAAACACATGCACAGCGCAGACTTCCCCATCAGTTTCAATTTCTGTCTCTGTCAACGGGCTACAGGCAAAATGTTTATTTCAAATGAATTGTTTGGGTTTTAGTGAACTGGGACTGGTTTGAGTAAAGGTTAGAAGCTGGAGGCACATTTTGTGATCATACGCACATCCTTAAAAACATAGTTGCTGGGCTAATAAAGAATACTGTTAAAGCTCCCAACTCACCGCTATATTGACAACGTTTCGATCCGAAATGGATCTTCGTTAACTCTAACAAACTGAGTGCTCACAAATACACATTTCACCTCACGTGACCATTGCGGACATGACGCATGGTGGGTGCAAAAACATTTTGTGTAGCTCTAATAATTTAATAACAATGAGATGGGTTTAAATATATATAACATTTATTTAACTAGAAAAGTTAGTTAAGAACAAATTATTTTTTACAATGACGGCCTACCACGGGTAAACCCGGACGATGCTGGGCCAATTGTGCACCGCCCAATGGGACTCCCAATCACGGCCGGATGTGATGCAGCCTGGATTCGAACCACAGACTGTGGTTCCGCCTCTTGCACTGAGATGCAGTGCCTAGACCACTGCGCCACGCGGGAAACCATGTACCATGGGTACATTAAGTCATTTCAGAAAATATTATATATTTACTAAATGACCAAGTGAGTGACCTGGAAGGCAAGACAAATCAAAGTGGCTTATTCATGTAACAAATAGTCTGATATCAAACTCTTGGCTCAGACCTCTAGGAGACGTGGTACACAAACGGTGAATCCGATCCATCAGTTTCAATTTCTACATCTGTCAACCAGCTACAGGCTAAATTGTTTGGGATTAAGTGAACTGGGACTGGGTTGACTAAAGGTTAGAGGCTGGAGGCAGTCAGCACATCCTCTTCACATTCACAGCAGAGAGGAACACACTGCATCTGACAGGGGCTCTGGCCAGACTTTTAGTATTCACATCAGAGTCCTGCAGTCCCTTATATTGCACCAATATCAGGTATACTCTCAGAGGAATAGATTAAGATAAACTGCCACACAACATCACCTGTGTCTCTCAGTATTTATTTATTTTATTGACCCTTTAACTAGGCAAGTCAGTTAAGAACAAATTCTTATTTACAATGACAGCCTACCAAAAGGCAAAAGACCTCCTGTGGGGACAGGGACTGGGATTAAAAATACAAATAAATTAAATAAAAATATAGGACAAAACACACATCACGACAAGAGAGACAACACTACATAAAGAGAGGCCTAAGACAACATAGCATGGCAGCAACACATGACAACACAGCATGCAACATGGTAGCAACAACAACAACATGCTAGCAACATAACATGGAATTCTTCCAATTGCCACATTAGCTCATTATTTAAAATGATTAATGACCAGATTAGTAATAATACAAATGTGCTGTGTTTTATTGCAATGAGAAAGAACAAAAAGTGGCAAATGCTTGCCTACAACAATGTAAAGCTTATTCTACTACTACATTTTGCTTGTATCTTCAAGGTTTACCAACACACATTGCCTAAAGGTGCATTGATGCATTAGGAAAGTGAGGGTGAAAGTAGCTTCAAATGATTGGTGAGGATGATGCAGGGTTGGGAGGAGGGGGACCTTGGCCAGTGCTGAGACACAGACTGCACTGTCCTGGTTAAAAAACACCCAGCGCACAAACTGGCAAAGCTATATGTTTGCCAAGTGTTGGGCACAGTCAGGAACCAGGAACACACATTTGCCCATCTGTCACCAAACACCTTATACCATAGTGCCCCGTGCACAAGCACACATGACCTGAGCTGTGACAAAATAATATCCACCTCAATCAACATTCATGTCCACACCTTATGTTATAGTGAATAACTTAAAACAATCCAACAATAATATAATATCCAGCCCAGTCAGCTGGATGTGTTATGGAAGCAGTATACAGCCAAACCTGTCTAATAGTTACTGACTGACTTGAATTTCCATGCCTGGCACAGCATGGGGATGCAATAAAATCTTCATCAGTAGAGGGAAAGAGAGCCATGTATTAATTTCTAAATACATGACCCTGGAGGGAAATATTGCACAGATTTCCTGTGTGTAGCCAGATCTTACAGATCGTTTATTACATTACAACTGTGAAAATACAGCCACCCTCCTGCATAAACAACACCCCAAACAATTAAAGGAAACATCCATATTTTTGAATAAAGGTTATGAGGCTATTGGTGAAATTTTTAATGTGTTGCTGTACTATTTGCTCAGCACCAGATCAATCATTATTGCACTTTCATAAATAGAGAAGGACATAACGTTTCAAATGAATTCACATTTGATGAATCACAGTGACAGATATACTCTATAAAAACACAGCAAGAAAGCAAATACTGAAACATAAACACCAGGACAAACCCAAATAATTACAATCTTGTATGTTAGACTGAACTTCGCAAGTAAACACTCTGCTGACTTACTGTGGCAGGACCCAATTTATTAACTTGGTGAGTTGACAATCACAATTCTTTTATAATTTCAAAAAGGGCAATACACCCTCAGAAAACAAAAACAAACAAAAAAAGAGTTCCAAAAGCGTTTTTCGGCTGTCCCCATAGGATAAGCCTTTTTGGTTCCTGGAGAACCCTCTGTGGAAACGGTTCTACATGGAACTCAAAAGGGTTCTACCTGGAAGTAAAAGGGTTTCCTATCGTGACAGCCAAATAACCCCTTTAGGTTTTAGATAGCACCTTTTTCCCCTAAGAGTGTAGGAATGGATATTTTAGATTAGAATAGCAAGGAAGTACATTGTATACGTTAAGTTTACAGTAAGGACACCTGATGAAGATAATGTACTATGGGGTAGGAACATAAGTAGGCACTTATGGGCACTTGCTGGAAGCCACACATTTCAGGGCCAATGTGACAGATGGAATGGGTGAATAAGGACAACCAATAAACAAGTATCTCATGGTGGTTCTGTATCAAGGCCATATCCACTCTGCATCATTTTGGAGAGCCAATCTTAAGAGGGAATCCATGCACATTGGGAGACACTACTTTTAACCAAAACATATGAATCTAGATGTGTTGTCTGGTCTACAGGTTCGCTACAACAGCACAATGTTCCAAACCATCAGGACAATGCCTCAGCAGGTGTCATTGAGGACAACATGCATAAAAGCACAATAGAAGGAACTCCCAGTCTGGGCCACCGAGGCTAGTGCTGCTCTCTTTTCTTATGACAGCTTCAGAATGTGGTGGTCAGTGCTAGTCATGACAAAATACAAGAGGCAGTGGACTAGTTTATCTGATGGCCCTGCCATACAGAACACGCCGAATGACATCCGTTCACTGAGGTATATGTTTCAACCCCCTTCTGTCTGACTTCCCATGCTATATAAAAAACTGCTTAGAAGCATACGCAGAGCGCAAATTGCTGTTGTACCAACCTGGGGAAATATATCTATGTTAAATTTAGTGCTTCATAAAAACTGAATCCCCTCTCCTCTTTGAGACTAGACTCCCCACTAGTACATTTATCCGAGTTGTGCTGCTATCCCAGGGGGGCAGCAGGGTTTAGTAAAGCAGCTCTGTTGGTATAATGCCTAATACCCAGCTGTTAATTCAGACTGACAACAGGAAGACATCTAGCCGACTAATGGCAGATGGAACTGGAATCCCAGCTTTATAGAGATAAACTATGCTCACTGTGAGAGAGAGAGAGAGAGAGAGATTCCTGCCTTGACAACAGAGTTCCAATTTGTCAAACACCATATTAGTGCAAAATATCTAAAACACCAGATTCTTACAGTTTGATAACATTTGGTATGTGCTATTGCATAGCATGTGTCGATTCAGAGAGACAAATAATCATGTCTTTATTAACAGTAAGTGAATTACACACTCATTTCTCTTTTCCTGTCAGTTAACATTTCTGGTTAATTAGAACATTGTCTGGGAACTATGATCTCAACGGGGGCAATTATTTTCCCTCCATAATCATGCTGCAGTGTAGGCTGGGTTGAGCACTGTCAGGGTAAAATAAGTCTATTTAGAATGTAAATACTCACTGCTAATATACCAATACCAGGAAAAACATGGAAATAAACCCTAGAGGGTGTTTTTACCCATTTCATTTAATCAAATGCCTTTAATACAACACAATACCCACTGGGCACAAACATCAGGTCAATGTCTATAGTTTTGATTTAAATTTGGTTGAGTTGTCAACTGACGTGAATTCAAAGTGAAATCAACAAAAACATAACACTATATTATTGGATTTAGGTTAACACGTTGGGTGAAAAAAAGAGACGAAATGCTCTCATGTTTATTATTTTTTTTTTAGAAGCTAATCAGTTTCCCACGTTGATTCAACATCACATGGATTTTTGGGGTATAAATGGATGTGGAAACGTTGATTCAACCAGTTTGTGCCCAGTGGATAAATCAAAAATGAATTCATAAAACGTCACTTTGAACTAAACAATTCTGTCTCCATGACTAAGCAAGCATTTCATTGGACGGTGTATACCATGTGTATCCTGTACATACTAATACAACTTGAACTTAAGTGAAAGACATCATACTAGATGAAGTGAAAGAAGAAAGTTCACAAAAGTAGACAATCTGACACAATTTAAGAGCAAACTGACATGATTGAGTATGGCAGCAAAAAAAGCATGTCAAATTTGTTCCTGGATTTAATGGCATTGTTTGGTCTGACCACTTGCTGGCCTAAAATACTTATTAAAATAACTTCTCCACTCATGTATGTTTTATGACAGTATGGCATAAGTAAGATACAGTAGTCTAATGGGTTAACAATCACCCTATATATACAGTGCATACTCTGTCAGATGTGAGATGTAGCAGGTTTCACCTTGAAAGTTCACCAGCCTGGCAACCAGTTTGTTCTCCTCCTCAGGGCCAACGGGAGTTGCTGGCTGCCCAGTCTGATCTCCCTTCATCCAACACAAGGACAGCAGCAGAAATATCATATTAGATTTGTCTCAAGTACTTTCTAAACTGCCAAAACCTTCAACGAGTTTTAAAGGTTTGTCACTTCTAGAAGGGTTTGGCACCAATCAACACCTACAAACAGAGATTAGGGTATATCTTCGCCAATCAACATAATTGGTAATCTAAGATGGGATTGTATGCCTAGACTGCAATATTCTCGTAGAGAAAGTACAGACAACTACAGAATATAAGTTGAAATAAAATCTATTTTAAAAAATAAAATAAAAAATAACTGTCTTATTCAGAGGCCTTCGCATATATTTTTTTATGATTTCATTCTATTAAGTGACAGTCCAATAACATCAAAGGAATATTGGAAAGGGAATTTAATAGCGTGACCTAGATTAATGGAAACTATTTCTATTTCTAATTGAAGTGCATCAAATGATTGTCTTTCAAGTACATTACTGAGGTGCAAGAATTTCATTTTCCACCAATTATACACACAGCTAAATTATATGGTCCAAGGGCTACTTGTTAATAACGCATCAAAAGCACACAAAATTGTTTGTAAAAAAGTGTCCAAATTGATAGAAGAGTGAGAAGCTCAGTATGCTTCACAGCAAACTACTTCCTAAAGCAGTGACGCTTCCAGAAGTAAACCAAAAGGCCAGAGTTGAACTGAATATATTTATATTGGAAACAAACATGGAAAATTAATTGATCCACCACCAACAGAATCCCAACTGAACCCTATAGACCAGAGGCTGCTGAGGGGAGGACGGCTCATAACAATGGACAGAATGGAGTAAATGGAATGGTATCAAACACATTCATGAGTTTGATCATTCATGTGTTTGATACCATTCACTCCATTCCAGCCCTTAGTAGCCTCCACTGCTGTAGAAATCCCACCTAACACGGAACCCAGACGGCTGCGCGTGTGCGCCATCGTGCGCTATCGTCCATAAACGTATTTTGTCCCCCTACACAAAACGCGATCACGACACCCAGTTAAAATATCAAAACAAACGGCATTAATTTGGGGACAGGTCGAAAAGCATTAAACATGTAGATGCCAATCACTATATAAGTTCAAAGATGAAAAAGCCTGGAAGGAGGAGAGATGACTAGAAACGATTCGGTTGGCCGTTTTATGTGTGGATTAATTCGTGGAGCTTGTGCATTTCAGGTAAAATAACAACTCAGAATGTTTATATCCCAGGACAAATTAGCTAGCAACAGCAAGCTAGCTAAATAGGACAAATTAGCTAGCAACTGCAAGCTAACTAGCTAAATTGCCTTACATGTTTAATGCTTTTCGACCTGTCCCCAAATGAATGTCATTGGTTCAGTTTGTTTTGCTATTTTAACCTGCTTGTCTTGATCGCGTTTGGTGTAGGGGTACACAATAAATGTATGCACGATAGTGCACGCGCGCAGCCGTTATGGGTTCCATGTTAGGAGCATTCAGTCCTGCAGTACACCTGCAATGTGACAATAGGCCTTGTCTGCCCTCTAGTGGTACCATATTAAACTTATAAAGAATGCACTCTAACCCACAGAATTTATGATACCACTTGTGTGTGTGAATTTATAAGGTCAGTTTATAGTTTCTGTGAAAATGATAAGGCGAAATTAACAGCCTGTTATTTTTGTTGATTTTACACACCTATTATGCTCCCTTTGAAAGGCATTGGTCTGTCAACAAGTCTTATTCAAAAGCTTCATTACAAATATTGCACACACTGAGAATACAAAACATTAACAGTTTAAATAAGGATTTTTAAGTCTTGAGACATGGATTTTGTATGTCAAATCAAAATCAAATGTATGTGTCACATACACATGGTTAGCAGATGTTAATGCGAGTGTAGCGAAATGCTTGTGCTTCTAGTTCCGACAATGCAGTAATAACCAACGAGTAATCTAACCTAACAATTCCAAAACTACTACCTTATACACACACACACACACACACACACACACACACACACACACACACGTGTAAAGGGATAAAGAATATGTACATAAAGATATATGAATGAGTGATGGTACAGAACGGCATAGGCAAGATGCCGATGGTATCGAGTACAGTATATACATATGAGATGAGTAATGTAGGGTATTAAAACATATTTAGTAGCATCGTTTAAAGTGGCTAGTGATATATTTTACATCAATTTCCATCAATTCCCATTATTAAAGTGGCTGGAGTTGAGTCAGTGTGTTGGCAGCAGCCACTCAATGTTAGTGGTGGCTGTTTAACAGTCTGATGGCCTTAAGATAGAAGCGGTTTTTCAATCTCTCGGTCCCTGCTTTGATGCACCTGTACTGACCTCGCCTTCTGGATGATAGCGGGGTGAACAGGCAGTGGCTCGGGTGGTGTAGGTGTCCTGGAGGGCAGGTAGTTTGCCCCCGGTGATGCGTTGTGCAGACCTCACTACCCTCTGGAGAGCCTTACGGTTGTGGGCGGAGCAGTTGCCGTATCAGGCGGTGATACAGCCCGACAGGATGCTCTCGATTATGCACCTGTAGAAGTTTGAGAGCTTTTGGTGACAAGCCACATTTCTTCAGCCTCCTGAGGTTGAAGAGGCGCT